>NC_044916.1:23053158-23293853 GCF_003576645.1 Ipomoea triloba | reverse complement strand
AAAATTTCAGGGCTTATAGAATCAGTAAGGAAATTTAAGGCAGGAATGAAACACGCTAGCAGAGATATCCCAACAGTTATTTATTTCACGATAATTAAACAAACACACTATCGAAGTCCTCCAGTTGGACTGGCCATCGGAACTTCGGATCTTAGGGGATTACCCCGACATACCTTGAGCTAGGAGGGAATACACTTGAGAGTCTTCAGAGAGAGAGAGAGAACAGCTTACAGATTTTTGCTATCTATTTTCGGGTGTGTTCCTAGTGAACATCAGCCCTCTTATTTATGGTAGGGGAGTGTCATAAACAGACAACTCCTTTGACAAGACTGATAAAATATAAAATTTCAGGGCTTATAGAATCAGTAAGGAAATTTAAGGCAGGAATGAAACACGCTAGCAGAGATATCCCAACAGTTATTTATTTCACGATAATTAAACAAACACACTATCGAAGTCCTCCAGTTGGACTGGCCATCGGAACTTCGGATCTTAGGGGATTACCCCGACATACCTTGAGCTAGGAGGGAATACACTTGAGAGTCTTCAGAGAGAGAAAGAGAACAGCTTACAAATTTTTGCTATCTATTTTCGGGTGTGTTCCTAGTGAACATTAGCCCTCTTATTTATGGTAGGGGAGTGTCATAAACAGACAACTCCTTTGACAAGACTGATAAAATATTACATTATATCTGTTGGCACACACTTTAAGGGAGTGAAATCTACAGAGACCCCATCTTTTCTGCAAAACCTATCTTCTCGGCGCGCCGGTCTATACGGGAATCTTGGCTTTCTCCTCGTGGCTCTGCAGGGGTCTTCAGATTTCACGTTTCCATCTGCTTTTATTCGTCGCTTGCTCCTCCTTGAAGATAAGCATCTTCCACGTCGTCATCATTTTTATTCCAAAGGAAGCGGTAAATTTCAGCATTATCGACCATCCCCCTTCCTTCTTCTATTATGGAAATTGCTTTATCATGCCACCTGCCGATCCTTCTGGCCATAGGATAGTTTTCTTTATGATCTTCTTTACAAAGATAGAGAACTTCTCCTGAATCATGCCAAATCATGTTTTCTTTTAAAAAAATGATGCAATTCATTAGATCTACTTGTAATGCATGGATCACTGTTAGTGCATCCCCAACTTCACAATACCTAGCCCTCTTCGTATGGGGCTCACAAGGTCTGATAATGATTCTGGATGGTTCAACCATTGCTGGTTTATCCTGGACCTCTTGGATGTTACGCCATGTACGATTTATGTAACGTTTTATTTCAAACCAATCGATGTCACAAAATTCTCGGTATTCTACGAAACTAGTTAGCTAGTCTAGGCTAACTTGGGCTTCCTTTCCTCTTAGGAAACCTATCAGCCCTTCACCAAAAGAGGTTGGACGCTACATCTCTAGAATTGCGTCATGAATTTCCAAGGTGTTAAGACCCATAGTTTCTTGACCTAATATCTATCTTTGTTGATAAGAGATCGACCTCATCCTTTTTAACAAATAGAGACAACAATTGTTTTGTGTCTCCCCAATTTATTGCCTGGAATGCTTTTATTGACCTGTCCATCTGGGCAAAATGTCCTGGATATAGTACTTTTTCAAAGACGTTGCCCCGAACATATCTTTTCTCTCGAATCGAGAAATGTCACATTCCTCCTGTGCCTTGATTCTTTCGGGAACTTCAGTGCTATAGATGCGGGGTTTTTTGTAAATCTCCATTTTTCCTTGAAGAATCTTATTCAATCGCACAAACTCTTTTTCGATCCTTCGATTAGGAATTGGACTTTTTGTTCCTGCGCACAAGTGATTCCAATTGCACTCGAGGATCTCAGTCTGCTCCTCGCTTATTCTGCAGCTCTTGTTCATTACCCTCCATTTTTGAACATTATTTGGGCTTAGAACATATCTAGTTTCTTTTAGATACCCCAGCCCAACTTTCTCGGGCTTTGGCGGCCTTTCAGGCTTGAGATTTGAGGGCTTTTCATCCTCAATCATAATTGACTTGTTAGCCAAGTCTTCGATGCTCTCGGGTCTTGCCAGTTTTGGCCATCCGTAAGGATTTTGCCTGGGAATCTTTGCCTTTTTCTTTTCACTAGGCTCATAGGGCCTTGGTTGCCTTATCTGGCCTATAGCGATAAGCCTGGATGTGGCTTCCCTTTCCACAATTTCTTTAAAATTGTGAGGTAGCAGGAATCGTCCAGTTGCTTGTTCCTTTTTATCCTCAGCTTCTTTTGCCTGGAGTTTTGCTAACTCAACTTGAAGTTCTGCCGTCTTTAGCTCGACTTCGAGCTTCCGCTTCTGGGCGGATGTTGAGGAGGATGAGGTGTCCATGCTGGCCATTTCCTGCATTAATAAGCTAAAACATCAGTATTTGGTATAATAGTATGATTTTCAGGAATTATTTCCCTAGTGAAATTATCTGCAATCACATTTCGTGTTCCAGTAATGCGTTCTATCTTCATCCATTCATGCGATTGGATAAATATTTTATCTCGCTCATTTTTAGCAAAGAATTTATTATCTTTTTGTGGGATTCTTTTTAAGAATCATATTACCGATAATGAATCTGTCCTTAAAGTAAATTATTTTACTTGACAATATAATTTAAATGGTCTTAAGGCTAAAACAATTGCCCTAAGTTATTTATCAAAAGTTGACCATCTCTCCTCGCTTTCAGACCACACTCCGTTAGCGTATCTGGCCACTTGTTCGTTATGGTCATATGTACCGTCTTTCTTTTTCCTTTGTAAGCATAGGACGACTGACCAATATTTATCACTAGCGTCTGTATAGACGAATAGTTTATCATCTTCCCTCCGAAGTGTTACTGGTGATATATTTTGGCATAGTCTCTTATGTTCTTGTACTGCCTTTGTATATTCCTCATTCCAATTCCACGTTCCCTTTTGTCGGAGTAGTGGTTGGAGTAAGGACTTATATATGAAGATTAGTGGTTGGAGTAAGGACTTATAGCTCTCTGGCGGTGATGGTTTATTCTCGAGCCGAACTATGTTCGTTTCTCCCTTATCTTCATATATGAAGATTAGTTCATTGGAAAAAACTTGGTATGGTCCTTGGGCCAACCAAAAATTGTTTCCTAAGATTATATCATTTTTCCCTTCATCATGTTGCCATAAATCAGCTCTAAATTCCATATTTCCCAGTCTAAAGGGTATATTTTGGCAATTTGTGTTGTTGTCGAACTAGTAATGTTCGCATATTCTAGCCTCTTTTTGGGACCTTGTTCCCAAAATTCTTATGGTATTACCGATCTTTTTGCTAAGATCAAAGTACACCCAGTATCATACA
This sequence comes from Ipomoea triloba, assembly GCF_003576645.1. Lineage (NCBI taxonomy): Eukaryota > Viridiplantae > Streptophyta > Magnoliopsida > Solanales > Convolvulaceae > Ipomoea > Ipomoea triloba. The sequence goes on along the minus strand of NC_044916.1, from coordinate 23,290,542 downwards.
AACATGATACTGTATATGGTTTATACCTAGTTAAGGTTATTGTGATGTTACAATACCTTGCATCGTTAGCTGCCACGACTGTTTCAGTTCGAACAGCGTTTTCTTCAATTTCTTGTACCTCGCATTTGCTCGCGAGAATTTTATTCTCTTCCTCTTCTTCTTCTTCTTCTTCTTCTTCTGAAGTTGAGTTTTCTGATATGTAATCCATGTTGAATTCGTCAGAAGTAATTTCCTCCTCTTCAACTGGTGTTACAATTTCTTCTGAAAATTCCTCCTCATTTTCAGAATCACTATTGTGCCATTGTAACCATTTTGGTCCGGTATTCATTGTAGTGAATACTGAACTATCTTTTAGTTTTTGTCCTTTGTTTCAACTTTTTTCTTATTTAGCCTCATTTTTAATTCCTCTAGCTGTCTTGACAGAACATTTATTTGCTCTTCCACTTTAGCTAGATTCTCTTCTTCTGTTATCTCGTCTGTAACAGTATATCCATTAATTTTTCGTGCGTGATTCAATAATTCTAAATCACTTTTACCTTTCCAATGACTATGGCCGAAGACGGAATCTCGACAAACTTGGAGTCTAACGTAGAGGCCAAGCACCGTTGGGTCTTGCTCTACTTCATCGGTTTTTATTCTTAATTTAGTCTTCATCTGAGTCAATGTATTCTGACTCTATTTCCGACTCAATTTCTGATTGTTCGGATTCGAAATCTATTTCGTATTCCGAGACTTCTTCGGGTATATCTTCGAAGAATAAAGCTTCTATCAGCTCGAATTCTTGAGCCGCTGTTACCTTATTTTTCCTTGGTTTAGGGCACTCATTAGCATAATGTCCTTTCTCGTTACAATTGTAACAGGTACATTGTGCTTTGTCCTTTTTCTTCGCGGGTGCTTTCGCTTTGCGAATATAAGTGTTTTTCTTTGGAGTCCATTTTCTCCTATATTGCCTTTTCTTTCTAGGCTGATATCTTCTTCTTTGACCATTAGGACTTGGCAATGCTAGCCAATTCCTTGTCCGTGGAGGATTTCTCCTACGAATGGTGGTCGCCGTTCGTCAGGGACCTCCAATCTTTAGATTTGGGAATGAGATACGTTGACACAACTTATCTATACTTCCCTTTCCTACTTTTCTTAGCCTTCGATCTACACTCTTTTTCAAGTAGTTTTTCTAGGAACTTTATTCTCGTTCCAATAGTATCTACTTGTGTGTTTTCATTGTATTCATTTATACACTTTTGATCCCATGGTTCAGGTCATTTCGAGAAATACAGTCTCTTTAATTCGACATTTTTAAAATATCCGAATATTGCATACAACCAATAGAACATTTTGTTATATTCTGCTAACCTATCCATTGAATATAATTCTAGCTTTTGTAGCCATTTCCAAGCTTGTTGACTCCTGGCTTTTTCTTCTTCGCCTTCATCTGTTATTCCGAGTATTCGTATTTAGAATACTGCTCCTCCTATCATTTTCCTTCCCCTGCTCTAAACGCATTGAGGAAAACCTCATATTCTGGAGTTGTTTCATAACTACTCCACCATATTCTTGCGAAGTCAGTCATGGTTGCTACCATATACTTCAGTCTTTCTTCGACTGCCATTTCAGGGTGGTTTCCAAAGTATATAGCCATGCTTGTTTCCCATGCTTTAAGCTCTTAATCCCATGTATTTGGGTTTGCTAGAGACAAAAGGATTCCTTTATCAAAGACTCTTCTCTGATGTAAGGTATCGGGGCGCAATCTTGTGTTAAACGTCCAAGATTTGGGGCTAATGGTAACTCTTCTTCTTCCATCTTTACCCTTGCTCTATATTCCCATTGGCGAGCATTTCTATTCTGAGTTCCTTGGGAAATATAATTCGTTCTCCTATTTTGCCTATAGGTGGGTCTATTATTTTCTCCGATAAGCCTTCCCCTATAGCCTGTAGGTGGTCTTAGATCATATTGTTTGAGTGCATTCAATAGATCCTCACCTCCATCACTCTTTTCTTCTGTTAGGTTTTCTATCACGTTAACCTCAATAGGATTATTTGTGGAATTCATATTTTCTTTGAATTCTTTCATGTGTCGATCCTTTTGGTCGTATTCCCATTCATCTGAATATTTGATGAATGATTCTATCAACCTGAGCCTATGTATTACCTCGTTCTTATTGAAAGGTTGAATATCCCTTTCAAGAATTAGGTTTAGTACATGCTCTGCTTCGACTATATTTAAGTTAGGGTCATAACCCCGCTCTATAAGCTTTTGCTTATATTTTGGTATGCTACTCATCTACTGAAAACGAATTTCGTATCTGACTAGTTGACAAAATGTATTGAGGTTTACTCAATTTTATATACAAAGTATCTGGTCCATTTAATATGCAATCAGCTTTTGTTGATTGCTTCACTTTCGAAGCATTTGCTTTCTTATTCCTAGTTATGTCAGTAATGATGGTTAATTCATTTACCGGTATAGGTTCGGGTAGATATTTTACGTCCATACCCGTTGGTTTTATATAGATGCTTCTCCCAGAAATTATACTCTAAAGATTAAACACCTTATCACGGATCCTAAAAGCTTGGGGCCTTGGTGTCCATGAATATGTTACTTTTAGGGGGACTGATAGCCCTAAAGATTGTGGGATCTCAAACTCCACTTTAGCTTTTATATCTAGTAGAAAAGCTTGTAACTTTGTGGGATCTCTTGCACTAATTGTTAAATCGGTGTATAATTCAGTGTAAGTTGCCCTTGGATATAGATTTGATGAGAATATCCCCATAATCTTTTGTTTTTCGTCTGCTAGACGATCATCTAGTGCTACTATGGTTAGAGGTATATCTTGCATCGTATTCCCTAACCACATTACCATAACTTGGACTAATGCAACATGATAATATCCTTCGGTTTTGGCGAAATCATCTTCCTCGAAGACACTTAAGAGGATTTCCTTTCTGCAGGATAAATTTCTAGTATTAGTCTTGATCATTATTTCCCATTTTTCTTTGTTTTCCCTTTTCATATCAAACAAGGTCTTTGAGGGATGAACTGGCAATTTATAATTTATGACATCGTCGATTTCTGTAAACGTCAGTTTACCATAATTCTGGTATTCTGGTTTTTCGACATGTCTTACGAAAGGTAGCATAGCTTTTAGCTTATTCATGCTTTCGTTTGATCTTCCTCCTTGGGTTTCTTAAAGCTTTCTTTTATTGCCTCTTCAAAACCTTTTGGCAGTTGGGTTTTAACTGTACCAAATCGCCAACAATCTTTTCTAATAACTACTAAAGGGAAATTAGGATTTTAGGGTTTAGGGTTTAGGGTGACACGTGTCAGCATGAGGTTATATTTCGGCCCGACATTACACACTAAAGAGTCTCTAGGACTATTGGACGTATAGTGCCTAGGAACTAATGGACCTGTTTAAAACATCATATGTATCCCAACCGGATAAAATAATGATAGAGATGATAGAGATCACGGTAGAAAAGACGCAAAAAGCGTCCGCCAAACTAGTTAAGGGTAGACTCAGGTCCCATTATCTAGCGTATTTAACAATCCGTGAACCCAGTAACAGGGTTCCAAAGACAAAAATGGGGTTACAATACAACCCCCAAATTACTGTTCATCAAGTACTGTTTGGAGGGTTACTACACAACCCCCAAAGTACTGTAGAACCCCTAAAGTTACTGTGCAGAAGGTTTACTGTAGAAACCCCTAAAGCACTGTACAACCCCTAAATTACTGTTAGGGTTTTGAAAATCTAGGGTTTAAAGTCCCGTCTTTCGTTTTGGTATCAGAGCCTAGTTAATAAATATGATGGCGTACTGGCATGCACCAAATCTAACCGATTCGGACGCTGAAGTATTTCGCATAGTGAACAATGCACAAGTAGAGATGCGAGCAAAACTAGAAAATGGAGGAGTTCAAAGAACTTGCGTTGAATACAACCACGTCTATGTCTAGATTGGTAAGGAGTACCTTAGGACCAAGGGAATAATTGCTCCATGGATACCAACGGATAAGTCCACAAGGTTATTTGCAAAAGCAAGACTGATAAGAATTTTGCAAGCAACTTGTGAACAAATGTTGAAAGTATTTCATAGGAGAATCGAAATTCGAGAAAACGACGAAGAAGATAACATCCTATACGAATATCTCTTCGACGACATTCAATATACAGATTTCCAGCATCGCAGTCCATTTTGCATGAAGGGCTGGAATGGTTTATCTAGTTTAGATAGAAGAAAAAAGTTTGTAGAGAATCTTGAAAAGCTAAGTTTGGGGTTGGAGGGTTGAATTTCATCTATTTATATTAATGAAGGAAAACTCTACAGAAATCCTATTCTGACAGAGTCTATGAAAGTTAATGAGCTTGTTTGGTTATCAGTGGTTAGCAATTAGCGGTAGCGAGTTGTGTTAGCGGTTATCAAACAGCGGATTATATTAGCGGGTTTGACTATCGAATTGTATTAGCGTTTTATAAAAAGATGTTTGATAAAATTAGCTGTTTAGATTAGCGGTTAATATGTAAAATGACCTAAAAGGACATTATTATTATTATTATTATTATTATTATTATTATTATTATTATTATTATTATTATCATCATTATCTAATAATAAAATAAAATTTATAATAACAATTACATCAATAATTACAACAACAACAACAACAACAACAACAACAATAATAATAATAATAATAATAATACAAAACAAAACAAAAAAAATATAACAAAAACAAAAAATAAAATAAAAGACAAAGGGGAGCGTGGCTCCCCTTTGTAAATGATGTAGGATCTTTTTGATCCCACATCGAAACATTTTGAAGAGGAGCATGGTGGAGGAGCACTTGAGCTCCTCTTCCAAATGTAATTCCAAGTATTTCTTTGAGAAACCGAAAGGCTCTCATTTAAAAAGCCTTTCTGCTTCTCAGTTTTAAGTTTTTTTTTTTAATAATTACTATTAAGGGCGTTGGGGAAAATATAATTTTACCCAAAACGCCAAGCTCAAACGCTGCTACTTGCAGCGTTTGAGTTTCCAGCGGTTTGGAGCAATCCGCTGCTCCAAACCGCTGGCTAACCAAACACTTTCTTTGGAGTTTTGACCTTGGTCAAAATCCCAAAGTTGGCGGATCCGCCAATAACCAAACATGCCCACTAACTTTTTGAATACCAGTAGACTTTTAAAGACTATATAAAAGTTTGAATCGAATACCAGTATACTTTTAAAGAGTTTTAAAAAGTCTAAATTGAATACCGTCAACTTTTAAAGTTGATAAAAGTCTTTCAAAGTATATAAAAATCATGATTGAATACACCCGATTACAAATATTACCTAAGTAACCAATTTCTAAAGGGTTTTAATATCCTTAGAAATTCGTAGGTTGGCTTGGATTTAGGAGATTATCTTCTAGACTCAAAATAAAATAAGGGGAATTATAAAATTATAATTTAACTTATCAAAACTATTACACAATTATTCTTAACAATTTCTCCTTTTTTGACGATACCAAAATCTATACCCAAACATTTTGACTTAGTCTTTAAAAAAATCTTTTGTAAAATATATTTTATTTTGACTAGCCAATTGATGGGTTTAACCAGAGCTTGACCTAGGAGCTTTACTTTTAAACAAGTAACCTATATGTATTTTCGGATTATTGTATTTGATTTTTCTACCCGAAAGCGTTTTTAATAAACATTTTTCTAAAAATTAAGCTAGAACCAATAAACAAAAGATAAATTAACTAACAAACCAATCTCCGTATGATAAAAATCAAGGTTAGCCAAAAATATATAAAAAAGTGTGTACATCAAAATTTGGTACAATTGATAAATTAAAGTATTTGACCTATCTCTGGTATCCAAGATACCATACATTGATCCATGCTCTTAATTCCTTAATAATAATAATTAATTTATTATTTATTATTATAAAAATATTAATTATTATTTATAAGATTATTTGATTTTAAATTTTTATTTATTTTTATAAACTATAATTATTTATTTAAGAAGCCACTAATACTATACGGTTATTGATTATTTTGAAATTTTTCATGATTATTATTTGTATTTCAAATTATCAAAAATTTTGTAAATCTTATTTTAGTATTTGACATTGATATTTTTTTCCTTTTATGTAATTTAAATTTTAGGTATTTCATATATATGTAATTTAAATTTTAGGTATTTCATATATATGTTAGCTTAAGGTAAGGGCCTATCTGTTTTACATAGCCTGGGCCTATAAAATAATATGACTGAGCCGGAATAAAATAGATTCAAATTTTAATTTATTTAAGATTATTTTAAGTTTTCTAATATTTTCTGTGTAGATAGTAATTGATTATATTAGTTTAGGATTCAACTGCAGTCATATGATATTTGGTAAATGGCGGATCATAGAAAGGCGCAAATTATATCGTGGACCGTGATCCACAATGCATTGTGGACCGCGGTCCCAAAACGACGTCGTTTTGATTAATGAAAACAGACGGATGAATTCGCGCCACTCACTTTCTTTTCATATATACTGCAGTTACATTTCAACACAACTTCAGTTACATTTCAACACAACTGCAGTTACCTTTCAACACAACTGCAGTTACATTTTGATATAACTACAGTTTCATTCGATAATATAAAAACACAAAAGTGAAACTGTTATTCAGTATATGTTCATATACACTGCAGTTACACTTCAACACAACTACAGTTACATTTTGATATAACTACAGTTTCATTCGATAATATCAAACACAAATGTGAAACTGTTATTCAGTATCTTTTCATATACACTGCAGTTACTTTTCAACACAACTACAGTTACATTTTGATATAACTACAGTTTCATTCGATAATATCAAAACAAATGTAAGGCAGTATCTTTTGGAATGAACTGTAATGTCAATTACGGGGCTCTATCTCCCACTTAATAAAACGACGTCGTTTTGGGACCGCAGTCCACAATGCATTGTGGACCGCGGTCCACGATATAAGAACTGATAGAAAGGTGCTAGTTGCTATTGCATGGCAACATGCATAAACCCTAACTTTTATTGATTAAAGTACAGCCATGCATATTTGCAAGATTTTTTGCCTTCTAGGGTGCTACTCGTGGGGATTCTTTGGGCGTCGGCTTTACAATGAGAACTGGGCAGTGGGCGTAATGTGCACAATAATCGCTCACGCTTCCCAGAAATGCCCTGTGCCAACCATATATTGCACACCATCAAAGGCACCATCAAGTAGCAAGGCCATAGAAATGAATTAAACAACATAACTAAGATATTGTGATTGAACGATAGTTGGTGTCATTCATTCTTATAAATTAATATAATATAGATAAAAAAAAATAGAAAAAATGTTAAAAATTCAGGAACTTATTTTAAAACGCTATTTAGAATAACGTTTCAAAATAAGATTTATTTTAAACTTTCATTTTACCACACAGAGCTTAGAGAGGATTTTATGAGGTTTTTGTCATATTCATATAGGCCAGAGAGGCCAGAAGGGATGAGGAGATAAGAAAGCAAGGGTAAAAAACCGGAGAATCAAAAAGTAAAAATGTAAAATTAAAAAATTAAAAAATAGCTTATTTACGCGCCTAGCTGGCAAAAATAGCCTATTTACGCACCTAGCTGGCATAGTAGGTGCGTTGAACTCGCACCTGCAAGCTAAATTTTCCCATTCCTTCTCAAAGCCTTGAAAAAAAAATTACATTTGCAGGAATAAGAGCCCACAAAAATCACCTCTCCCCTCAATTAAAAAATCACAAGTTAAGTTTTTTTTTTCTCACAAACTGAGTAAAAACCCCTATTGTAGTTGTTCTTATAACTTATTTTAAGCTTATAATAAACTATAAACTAGCTCTGTAATAATTTAAGCTCTACCAAAGAGCCCATGATATATATCCACAATTGTACTTAGGGATTTCATAGATGAGATAGACGTGCATTATTACCTTGTAATGTTGCCAAGCCCACGACTGCCCACAACAAGAAGATCAACGCGCATTTCCTCAGCAGCTTGACAAATTTTGTCCTTGGGATCCCCTTCCACAACCAAAGTTTCTGCTTTAACCTAAAAAAAGAAAAACAAACATCTTACGAATATATACCTAATCCTTCTTTAATATAACATTTGAAACTTTGACCTCTTAGAAAATGGGAAGAAAGCAGCATAAATATATACCATCTTTTCCTTGCACATTTGCAACGCTTTAGAAAGGACTACTTTGGCCATCTGCTGCTGGGATTTTCTGTATGTATCAATCACCGTAGACGTCGCGAAAACAACTACAACACCATATATGTGATGCACACCTTTATCCGATAAATTTAGTAAATAATGTTTATGCAATAATGCATGAGATTATCATGTATTATATATGTCCCTTACCTAACCAGTTTGGTTAGCGTAAGTGATAATGAACTCTCCGTCCCAGAGATTGAGAGTTTGAACTTTTTCTTATATAAAATATCAATCAGTTCGGCTCGGTGTGAATGAAAATTAGTTTGAGTATAGTACGGGTTTAAAGATTTTTACCTGGACCGGTAGGGTAGACGAAGGGCTGGAAAGGAGGTCGGACATTAACCAGAGTGATGACGCCACTGTGTTCTTCTTCTTCTTCTTCATGGGATGGGCCATTTTTGAAGACGTTGTCTAGAGCCCAGTTGAGAGCGTAGAAGCTCTCCTCGCTATCGTCCATAGCTACCATCACCCGCCTGTTTTGCTCCGGAACTCTGCTGATCGCTTCCATCTCTGTAACACCCTCTCTATTCACGTGTTGATGCAAAGTGAAAACTTTAAGAATTAGGAAGTGATCCAGTCAGATCAATTTCTCACCGAAAATATTTTCCATTAGAAATTTGCGAAATGGGGGCATGAAACCTCATATCTCATTCTTTTCCCCAGGCGAGCTGGCAGATGATGAGCGTCAAGAAGGACAAGTGGCGGCCATGCATGTACAAGCTTCACTTAGCATCATGCACAAACTTCATCCCGTGAAGCAATTTGAAACTCACATTCTTCATTCTCCATTTTGAACGTATAATATATAAAATTCATCATTTTGAGAATTTAAATTCACTTTAACCGAACTGAATGTTGGAAAATAGCACTAAAAATGGCATTTTAAGTGGCCATTTTGTGGTATAAATATATGTCGGTCCACTTCCGATTTTGGGTCGGGTCAAAGTGGATTCGGGTTCTTCGTTCTTAGACGAAGAGATCGATATATTATACGCTCAAAATGGATAATGGGTGAATGAGAAATTGATTCTCAAAGTAGACCCATTTGAGATGGAATTCAAGTGTGGAAAAGCTTATGTAGTTTGTCCCACATTGGTTTGGAATGAACTTTTGCACCACTATATATACAAGGGACTTTTTATAACTAAGTAACTTGTATAGCATAGATGCTCTCTTTTGCGCGCAGGGGGGCTTGAACTCGTGTGCGCCGGCACCTGCGGGACGCATGTCGTCTGAAAAATTGGCAGGCCTTGCGGGCTAAGTTATGCCATATTTTCGGTTTTGCGGGCTAAGTTATGCCATATTTTCGGTTCGGCACGCGCGTTCGATGTCTCGCGGACCAATCTGATGTCTCGAAGGTATGAATGATGTCTCGAACAGCGAATTTGGTGCGTCCGTTCAGAAATGACTCTTAATATTACGGTGCGGCCGTTCAGAAATGACTCCTAATATTACGGAATTAATATGATTGGAGGTTACGAATGGGAATTAATTAAATGCCAGATTCCGGCCGATGTCTCGCGGACCAATCTGATGTCTCGAAGCCAGCACGTCTCGCGGCACGAACTATGTCTCGAAGGTATGAACGATGTCTCGAACAGCGAATTTGGTGCATCCGTTCAGAAATGACTCTTAATATTACGGAATTAATATGATTGGAGGTTACGAATGGGAATTAATTAAATGCCAGATTCCATCCTATATATTCGTTGTGAACAGCAGGTTTGAAAAAGACACACCAAGAACACACGAATACCTAGGCCGTAACGTTCCAGCACCTCGGGAAGCGGCAAATAAGGTTTTAAGGATAGTGACAACACGACTCGTGCTTCCAACCACCCCGAAGGCCATACAGTTCACCTTGCTCGTATCTTCTAATCCTTTGTGGATTATTTCCGTGTAATTTTCAATCCTACGTGGATTATTACTGTTTGTTTTTGTTTTCGTTTTTCCAATTTCTTGTATTTCCGATTGTCAGAGAGAACTTTCTCTAACACTGAATCGATAGTATATTTCATTAAAAATTATATCACAAAATAATCACTTTACACGTTAATTTAGCACATTGTTCCAACTATACATTCAATCTTTCATCTAATTATAATTTTCTCCAAATGTTATTCTAAAATTATATTTTTAGGTACGATGATATATATGCATGAACGCAATGGATATGCAGGAGCCTTGAAAATTGACCAATTAATTAAAGATTGGCCAATTCTACTATTTACACACATATTTGATGGAGTAATTGGATAAGAGTTCAAAATTAAAATTAACGTTTGATTTGAAGAAGGAAAAGCACAAAGTCGGGCAAATTATGCTGTGGACCCAGGTCCACCTTGCAAGGTGGACCTGGGTCCAAAACTACGTCGTTTTTGTCTCTTTTTTTTTTTTTTTAATTAGTAAACATATTGTTGAATATAGAGTTGTCCAAAAATGTGTGAATGTAGAGGTTTCAAAGTGTGAAGGTAGAGTATAGAAATCGTGAATGTAGATTTATGATTGTGTGAATGTAGAGTTGCCCAGAAATGTGTGAATGTGGATGTTTCAAATTGTGAATATGAAGTATAGAAATCGTAAATGTAGAGTTATGCATGTGTGAATCTGTAATAGAGTTAAAGTTCTAGCAACTTGTAGCCTTGTAATGTGTGAATGTGGAGTTCTCAAGTTGTGAATATGGAGTATAGGACCTGTGAATATAGAGTTTTGAATGTGTGAATGCATAACAGTGGTAATATAGTTACTAAACATATAATCCTATAATGTGTGAATGTAGAGTATAGTGTATGTGAATGTAGACCCAGGTTCACCTTCCACGGCATAACAACCCACAAAGTCGAAGCTCGGCTCAGATGGGCTAGCTTGGCCTAATGGCCTCATAGTCATCCTCATCTTATTGGGCCTATTTAATTAGACATACTTGGAGATAGAGTAATTGTTATAACAACATAGACCATGGCCCAAAAATGCCACCGATTTTTCAAGTAAAAGGAAATGTCGGTCGTTTCTTAAGTCCAATTGTGTGTCCTTCTTTAATATAAAAGCAAAAGGCACTAATGGAAACTATTCCCTGGGATCCGTGTACCCAACCTGCACCAACCCATTTGAAACCTTTCCCGACTATCTTAAGTGTCGAGTTTATGCGCTTAGCTTTTGCGTGGACCCCTTTATCGTACTTACCGGCCCGGCCTATTCAGATAGGGTCTGGCTTGCAGACCTTAATCCCAACGACCATATTTCGTATTTTTAGGAGCATCTAGAGTACGTATGCGGTTCTTCTTCTGCCCCGATTAACACCTGTGCATGGATTTCACGTGTCTGTCATGCTGGAAGGTTGGAACTTGTTCCCTATCCTTAGCTATAAATATCGCACTTATTACAGAGAGGAGGACTTTGGGGGCTGTTCCAACTACCATTTCTACACTCTAAGCTAGAGCGTCTAACCTCAACACACTCGCTTGACCTAACTCATTAAATCAACAAATAGACCAGTGGAGGACCCCCGACCGGTCTCTGGCCTAGTGTATATCCGTATTTGTACTCGTATCCGAGAGTATTTGCAGCATCCGGCACAGTTTCTACTCCTATCCAGGACTTTTTTTTTTTGTCTACCAGTTTCGCCGCAACAACAAGCTAAGCTTTTCATTCCGACATCATTATAACCAACCAAAAGCTTCATTAAAGGTGATAACATTGTTATCCAGCAGACATAAATGCAGTTAGAATTCATGTCTAAAAATTTAATTTATTTTACAATTTCTTTCATTATGCTTAAGCTTCCATTCGGACATAAATGCAGTCAGAAATCATTCCGAAACATATGAGATGATTGTAATATCTTAACAATACTATATATCTATATTGTCAAATGAAACTGTAGTGTGATTAAAATGATACTTTAGTGTTGGTTGAATGAAAATGAAAGGTGTATAGAATGAATTGAAACTGAGTAGATGGTATCACATATTGTTATGTATAATGTCAAATGAAAATGTAATGTAGTTAAAGTGATACTATAGTATTGATGTAATGAAATTGAGTAGGTAGTGTCACATACATATTGTTGTGTATAATGTCAAATGAAATTGTAGTGTAATTAAAATGATACTATAGTGTTGGTCAAATGAAATTGTATGTAGAGTGTATAGAATGAAACTGAGTAGGTGGTGTCATATATTGTTGTGTATAATGTCAAATGAAACTATTATGTAGTTAAAATGATATTATAATGTTGGTGAATGAAACTTTAGGGTGTATAGAATGACGCTGAGTAGGTGGTGTCACATATTGTTGTGCATAATGTCAAATAAAACTTTACTGTGTAGTTAAAACGATACTATAGAGTTGTTATAATGAAACTATAGGGTGGATAGAATGGAATTGAGTAGGTGGCCTGGTGTCACATATATCTACTAATCTACTAAATCTAATAAGAACCAATATGTTATGCCTATAACAAGAACTAAAAAAATTTGGTCTAATTGTTTATTGAAATGAATGGTTCATATTATTTTGATTTTAGTATTTTTTTTTCCCTAGTTACCCTCTATTATATGATATCATTTGCTTTTCCTAAATACCTCGCATTCCGTCCATGTAAACTTTAGTAATGGAATATTCCGTTAAATATTTATTATTCTTAACTTACTCATTGATTTTCATTAGAAAGATCTTAGGTCCGAATCCCATCCCAATCAAAGTTCACACCCATGTATAGGGTTCGTTTCAGGTGAAAACCTATGTTTGGATATGAACCTTTGAATTCCTATCTACAGTTTAGGACTGATCACATCCGCCCATTAGAGTTTATCAATGGTTGAGAATTTTAGTATAAAAATAAGGCGGAGTTAATTTTTAATTATTGCACACTTTTAAGTTTGCAATATTTATAAAGCTAACATACTCCTTTTCTCCTTATTTTTCAACAACCACCAAAATTTGATCTATCCAAATGGATGGACTTATCATTTCTCACTTTTTTACCTCGAGACCTATTTTCACTTGAACCCATATCAATTCTCGCTTTTTACCGAGCCACATGTTTTCACTTGAACCCATATCAATCCTCACTTTAAATTTTTTAAATTTTATTTTACATTATTTTCTGATTTATCAAAAGATTGTCGAAATTAAGAATATGTCTCGTCAAATAGTGAGCGTTGTTTATAACTTATAAGTAGATGGAGGTTGGCAGCAAGAAAGTACGCAGTAAGAAGAGGATTGATTAGTATTTGAAAGATACCGAATGCATGCATGTATTATCGGCTGTTAGATTGTCAATTCCAAATAATACATACATAGTTACGTTGTGGGGTTGGATTGGCATGTTAGATGTATGAATTAATATTATCCATAGAATATGCCATCTTTAAATTGCACATTTATTTCTTTGCTGTACGCCTACCAGTCTTAGAATTACGACTTGTGTCGTGGGGACTCCATTCATGATATAAGAATGGATCGAATATGTGGTATTGATTCATAGTTCCAAATTAAGGCTGTAAATACGTTAGGTGTTGCTATATTCCATCGATCTCTTTTTTTTTTTTCTTTTGGTAGAGTCACGGGGCACAGGAGCTGGCCCAAGGGGAATCATCACTTGTGGGAATCGAACTCGAGTTCTCCCGGAATTCTTCCTCACAAAGAGAGCTCAATTGCCACTTGAGTTAACCCATTGGGTTATTCCATCGATCTCTTTGAAAAATCATTTGTTATGTATCATTATTATATTTAAATTTAACCCAATGGTGTAGCACAAGTGGTAAATGAGCTCTCTTTGTGGGGAAGAATTTCGAGAGAACTCGGGTTCGATTCCCACAAGTGATGATTCCGCCTAGGCTAGCTTCTGTGCCTCTCGGAGTGAATGCGGGTGGACTCGGACCGTTTAATGGACGGACAAAGACCCGGTAGATTTACCAAGAAAAAAATATTACATTCTCTCGGAGTGAACGCGGGTGGACTCGGACCGTTTAACGGACGGACAAAGACCCGGTAGATTTACCAAGAAAAAAATATTACATTTAAATTCGCGTTTGAGTATTTTTCAAATTTATACTCAAAAAATTTTAATTAATATTTTTTTTGAAATATTTATAATTCACACTCACTCTTTTACAATGTAGTATTTGTTTATATATACTTTCTCAATCTATTAAAACTAAAAGAGTCAATATTGTTCGGACTCAAACCCATGACTTTCCAGTTTCCATTTGAGAGAGTGACTTTGTGTCACTAGAAGACCACAAGGTCATTGGCTCTTTCTTTTTAACTAGAAAGATTGATGGTAATGAAAATAAAGAGATTTTTTATTTTATATTTATAAACAATGTCACATTAATTAGTGAGTGATTTTAGTCAATAATAATAATAATAATAATAATAATAATAATAATAATAATAATAATAATAATGTGTTTTTATATGTTGGTGTCACCCATAAATGCCATGACCCAATATATATAGCAATCTAGGAACAATACTGCCAATACATATATATGATTGACCAATTAATTGCAACAATAATTACATGTGCGCACACGTGCGCTTGCATGCTCTCATCCACACATGCAAAAAAATTGATTTCATATCTAAATCTTAAATCTTAGAAAAAATACTTGTGTGAGGTAGTCTCACGGGTCTCAATTCGCAATCATTATTGCATAGATCATGGTCCACACAGCTGTGTGGAGCAAAAATAAAAAGTACATTATTTTTGTACTGAAGGTACATTATTTTTATATTGTAGGTACATTATTTTAGGGTACATTATTTTTGTACTGAAGGTACATTATTTAATATATATTGTCAAACAATATACCTACAGTACAAAAATAATGCACCTTCAGTATAAAAATAATGTACTTTTATTGTTGGTCCACACAGTTGTGTGGACCATGGTCCATGCAATAATTTGCCTACAATTCATGATGTGTGTCGGATCTTTAATTAATAGGTCAAATTTTTTATTAATGGGCCGGATCTTTAACCTCATTAATTGAATATCCAACCCGTTTCAAAGATTGAGACACGTGAGACGGTCTCACACAAGTTTTTGCCTTTAAAAGAAGGTAAATTCAAATCAATACTCCATCTGTCTCATTTTATGTCATACTTACTATCCATTGGTCAAATACTCGATCAAATCAACTCTTTCTTCTTTATTTATTTTCTTTAGTATTTTTTATTTATTTTTAAATTTATTTTTTGTGTTTAATAGTACTTTTAGTGTATTTTCTAAATATATAAATTTTGTATACTAATATTAAACTTTATATTATAAAAAATTGATTATAAATAACATCAGTCAAGTCTCGTTAATCGAATCAAACACAAAATGAGAGGAAGAGACTACATTGATTTATATTTTTATTTTTATGCTTATTAATTTATACATTGCACTACAAATATTATACTATTATTTTTATTTGACACAATTACTCTTACAGTGTTAAATTTTCTTTAGAATATATTAAATACTACCATTTTATATTTAATCATTTTTCACATCTAAGGAGTAGTGTGGAAGGAGGTATCAAATAGGCGAGTATGAATTCACCTACCATTGACTCGTTTATTTTTTAGACCAGATCGACCTATTGCATAGCCATAAAAAATAAAAATAAAAATAGAAAAATATTTAAAATAATATTGACTCATTTAAATTATGTTTTGTTTCTAAATTAGCTTTACAAGCTTACATATTTATTCTCACATATTTAATTTAAGAATTATTACAAGAAAATGAAGAAATCAATAATCAATAATGTAATAACATTAAATAAGAATAAGTTTACAAATTGCAACTAGTAACTAGTAAGAGTAATTTTTTAATTTTGAAACAAATAAAATTTTACAGTTTTAAAATATTTTAAGGTAGTAATTACTAATGACTAATGAGTATGCTAGTTAAACAATTAGCTAGCTAAATAATAATATAATAAATACGTAGAATTTAATAAGCATAAAACCAATTTCATAGTATCTATTGTGATAATCTCATGAGCTATTATTCTATTAGAGTAAATATGTATATTATATCTTTTATAAAATGTATAGGTCAACGGGTTGGCACAATCTATGGAACAAAAATTAAAGTTTAGCCCTATTCGCAATATAAAACGGGTTAGCTCTAGTTCACCCCATTGTAGCAAATAGATCAGGCCGAGATGGACCTAGAATGGACTTTAGGCTAATATGTCCATTTGATAGCTCTATGTAAATATCTTAATTTCTCAAATCATCCTATTTCAAAAAAGATTTTAAAATGCAACAAGTCTATTCACCCCACCCCTAAACTTGTTCAAAAACCCTTCATGACCCTCAATATACTAATATATTATATATTATATATGCATATTGCAATCAAAATGATATGTTTGGTAACGAAATTAAAGACGCATAAAAGAAAATTCTTCAAAAAAAAATGACACATGTACTTTTTAAGTGATCGAGTACGTTGCAATATTTTGTAGTTAGTGAGTTTAGATCTTCTCTTTAACGGTGAAGTGTTATATTTCTTTAAATAGGCAAAATAGTAGTAAGTATGACGAGAGAGACAAGTACAATATATTTATATAAAAAAAAAAGTTTTTTGTTTTTTAACCCAACACCAAATAATATATAATGGAATAAATTTTATACTTTATTATTTACCTTGGAAAAAATCTCTCCATATAGATTATATTTATTTTCCTTGAATTTAAGAAATTTGATTCTTTTTTTGAGAGTAAGAGAAATTTGATTCTTAGTTAACCAAACTTTTCCAACTCAAATACTTCACCAAACATGGAATAATAATGGTAAAGAGGTTAAGAGTGAAAATTATATTGATATAATTTCAATTAAGATCGAAGTTAACCAAACTTTTTTGTAATTAAGCTACCAAACGGTCTATAAGTTTATCATTGGATCAATATATGTCTAACATATTTGTAGGTATATAGTGTTGTATTTTTTTCAGTTAATTTAAGAAATATGAGGTATTAGATTATAATGGTAAAGAAGTTAACAGTGAAAAATTATATTGATATAATTCCAATTAAATTAATATAATAGTTGGTTACAAGTGTTTATTATTATAGTTTTTTGTTTTAAATAATTTCAATACGAGTAATGCTACTCACCCTAAAAAAAATTCCTCATAATTTTCCTTCCTGACATGACATTATATTGTTTGATTGGTAGACATGCCTAGGGCGGGGCCGTGTTGATGCGAAAGTATGGATAAGAATTAAGATAGAAATATAGCAATTGGAGGCTTTCTTTTTTCTTATATTTAAATGCATTTTAAAAATAATATAATCATTGAGAAATTAGAATTATATTTTAAAATTTTATTTTATTATAAATACAATAGGTATTCTATTTTTGAGACCGAACTCAATTAAATTAGTCATACATTGCCAAAGACCTTGTGGTCTAGTAGCATCCGGTGTCCTGGTTAACACTCTTACATGGATAATGGGAGTGGGTTCGAGTCTCTCCCAATAATATGGGAGAGAAAAATATTTTATTTTGTCGCATAATAAGGTGATTGGCCTTGGCAATCAACTAACGAAAACGTGAATAATAGAAATTTTAAGTTCAACTAGTATTTTTACATGTGCATTGAATTGATTTGTTATAATATATTAACAATATTTGGATCGATATATAATTATATAAATTATAACATCAAATATTATATAGTGCAATTAAAGATATGTTTTGGATCGATTATGTTTTTTGATGTTATCCTTGTTTGAATTCTAGCAAATAATTGCTTAATTAATAGCTAATGTGTAGATAGACGCAGTGCTAGAACTTTAGAGATTTTATATATCATTGTTTAGGATTTTTATAAATTTAGCAAATATATATACTATATTGTTATGATTAGCAATTTTAATCTAGAATTGTATTATGAATATGAACGTAGGTAGGAATATATTTTATTAGGAATTGTATTATCATATTTTACAATATTACGCAAACCTTAATAGTATAGGAGTGTTTTGGGCGGGAAAGTTAAAGTGAGGATGTTGTTTTTATTAATAGTATAGATTAATAGTATAGATATAAATTGCATTGTAGGAAAATATATGTACTGTATATTACGATTAGTAATTTTAATCTAGAATTGTATTACAAATAGGAACGTAGAAAAGAATATATTTTATTAGGAATTGTATTATCATGTTTTAATTTATAATTCTATTACGAATAAGAATTGTATTACCATATTTTACAATATTACGCAAACCTTAATAATATATGAGTGTTTTCGACGGTAAGTTAAAATTGAGGATTTTGTTTTTATTAATAGTATAGATTGCGAGGTAAAAAAAATGAGTTAAATAACCTTTGACATTTTTTTTAAATTTTTTATAGAGTCATTTCCATTTTTGGTCCTAATGTTATTGGGGTATTGCCAATTTTAGTCCACTTCATTAATTTTTGCCACATTGCGGCCAGTCTTATTTAGTCATTGCCACTTTTAGTCCACCGTTAAAATTGTTGTCAAATAACCGTCCAAAACAGGGGTATTTTGATATTTTCATGCTTTGATCATCTCCTTTACTCTTTGTAGTGGTTTTCCTTATAGATTTTCATTCAATGAAGAGGTCCGGTAAAAGCCATGGCTTTGTAATGTGGCTCATATAGCTTTTGTCGGACCTCTTCAATGGATGAAAATGTGTAAGGAAAACCACTGCAAAAGGGTCAAAGAGATGACCAAAGCAAGAAAAGACCAAAAATACCCATATTTTGGACGGCAATTTGACGAAAATTTTAAAGGTGGACTAAAAGTGGCAAGGACTAAATAAGACTGGCCACAATGTGGCAAAAATTAATAAAGTGGATTGAAATTGGCAATGCCCCAATAACAGTAGGACCAAAAATAGAAATGACTCTTTTTTATATTAATTCTTTTGTTTTTTTTTTTAAATACCATTGTAGTTGATATAGAGTTTATCCAGATTTGTGATATGTTAGGACTATTGGGCTTCCTTGCATTATGAAGCTATGGTAAAGTTAACAAAGTGATTTTGTTAAGGATTTTTGTAAAAGGTTAGTTATAGGTTTTTGGCAAGTACCGATATAAAAATGAAAAAAATAAAGTAGATCAGAGCATATCAGAGTTAGGATCAGAGCAGTTGTAAATTTTTTTAATTGTTCTAACTTGTTTTTTTTTAATATTTTTTTTCGCTTCGAGATAAATATTTTCAAATAGCATTATATCAAACAAATTTTTAAAAAATTGTGTATAAAAAATAAAAAACACTTGAATTTTTTCAATTTTTTCAACAGCGTAAGTTTAGTTGTAAGTTGTAACACAAATTTCAACAATCCTTCTTTCACTTACTAAGTTTTTTATTTTATATTATATTATATATAAAATTAGATGGACCCTGGGTGGCCGCCCAGCCCTTCCTTGCTCAGAACTAGCTCTGACAAAGGGCATGCATGTCTGTTGAAAATATACAACTTAAGTATTCCAAATCAATAGAGTACTTTTTGTCGTAGTTTCAGAGGAGTTTATTATATTTTTTATGTATGCTATTAACTTTAAAATAAATATTTATATTTAGTTTTAATTTTTTTTTCACATTTAATATTTTGCATGTCGTTTTCGACAGTATCACTCCGCAATGTTAGATTTGTTCTGATTTTAAAGTGAGGTATTAAGATGTGTTTGTGATCCAGAAGTCTGAAAATTTGTTATTGAAGGTTGGGTTTGTATTACCCAAGGAAATTAACCTAATGCAAACCTTCTATGCACGAAGGATGTTTCAAAAATATTGTTCAATTGGATTGATCTCCGTCATGCAAAACTCTCAGTGGACATAAGATTTCTTAGTAAAGTGCTGGGAGCGTTTGATCCACATGAGTAAGTATTTCAAAACATTTTAATTCTATCTTTATCTTTGTTTAGTTCTAACTTCTTCGTTCTTTTTTCAGCAAAATTAAATTTAAAATGCTTTGGATGCATCCGAGATTTTATGTAGGTGATAGCCACCCATTGCTTTTGGACTTTGTTGTTAAGTTTAATCGAGTACTGGATAGATATCCCCTAGATTTTCGGTATAACGTTATTGAAGCATTGATATATGCATTTAGAGAAATGAGTCATCTTGATATTGTTGATGCAGAGTCTAGGTGGTAGCGAGAAAGTATTGGTAGTAACTCCAGAAGTGCATAAATGATGTACCTAATAATACAATGTCCATAAAATGAGGCATATGATTAGAAGGATAAGAATGCTAAGCACGCTTCCCAGGTAAAAAAAATTAATTAAATAACCTTTTACATGTTTAAAAAAAAATTATACTAATTCTTTTGTTTGTTTGTTTTTTTTATTTCTTTTAAATAGCATGTATTTGATATAGATTTTGTTCAGATTTGTGATCACATAGAGGCACTTCTGCCCGGACTGCTGGGCTGCCTTGCATTATGGAGCTATGCTAAAGAAATCCAGTGGGTAGCTCAAGTGGAAAGTGAGCTCTCTTTGTGGAGAGGAATTTCGGGAGAACCCGTGTTCAATTCCCACAAGTGATGATTCCCCCTGGGCCAGGGGCCAGCTCCCGTGCCTCCTGGAGCGAACGTGGGATTTTGTTGAAGATTAGTTTCTTTGAAACACTGCCATGTCTATGTAAGAGGCTAGCTATATTCTTTGAAACACTGCCATGTCTATGTAAGAGGCTAGCTATAGGCTTTTAAACACTGCCATGTCTATGTAAGAGGCTAGCTATAGGCTTTTAGGGGCCAGCTCCCGTGCCTCCTGGAGCGAACGTGGGATTTTGTTGAAGATTAGTTTCTTTGAAACACTGCCATGTCTATGTAAGAGGCTAGCTATATTCTTTGAAACACTGCCATGTCTATGTAAGAGGCTAGCTATAGGCTTTTAAACACTGCCATGTCTATGTAAGAGGCTAGCTATAGGCTTTTAGGGGCCAGCTCCCGTGCCTCCTGGAGCGAACGTGGGATTTTGTTGAAGATTAGTTTCTTTGAAACACTGCCATGTCTATGTAAGAGGCTAGCTATATTCTTTGAAACACTGCCATGTCTATGTAAGAGGCTAGCTATAGGCTTTTAAACACTGCCATGTCTATGTAAGAGGCTAGCTATAGGCTTTTGGCAAGTAGCGAAGTAGCGATATAAGTAAGAGGCTAGCTATAAGCTTTTGGCAAGTAGCGATATAAAATTCAAAAAAACACCGAAATTTAAAAAAAAAAAACATAATAGATCAGAGCATATTAGAGTTAGGATCAGAGCAGTTGTGATTCTATTAATTGTTCAACTTATTTTTTAATACTTTTTTTAACTTCGAGATAAATATTTTTCAAGTAGCATTATATAAAACAAGTTTTTAAAAAAAAATTTGTGTATAGGGATGGGAATGGGTCGGGGGTGGGTCAGGGAGGGCTACATCTATCACCAATCCACCTTAGATTTTCTCCACCCACCTCCACCCCACCGGGTGCAGGTGCCCTCTACGGGTACCCACCACTTATCAACTTATTATTTTCAAAAAATAATATTTAAATTACATACATATAATAAAATAATAAAATTCATTAGTTATACTAAAACATAAAATAATAAAAATATTCCAATATAATATATTGTTAATGTTTAAAATAAACTTAGTAGTATAGATATAAAAATAGAAAAAAGTTATACAAAGTTACTGAAATTTTTATAATTAACTATATAATAGTACTACTTATTATATATATATATATATATATATATATATATATATGCCAAAGACTTTGTGGTCAAACGGCATAGATGTGGCCTCCCGAATGAGTGGTCACAGGTCCGACATGTTCGATCCCTAGTGGGGTGTTGGCTCTTTGTGCTTGAGTAGGTTGAGAAAAGTTTCTATGAACAGATAGGCGGGTTTGTACATAGAACACGAATCCAATCTAATCTACCGCAGGTTTACTTTTTTAAGACCCACCACCTACTACCACCCAAACAATCCGATCCATGTGGGATGGATTCAGCATCCCTAGCGGACCTCTATTTTCCATTGACCATACTCTTATTTTCCATTGACTTCCATTTTCTCCCTCTAGCCAAACACTGAAAACTCATAAAATGATTTCCAGAAATCATTTTCCACGGGTCCAAACACACTCTTAGTTGTTAATTGATGGACTTGCAATATTGATAAAATGAACGTCTAGTATTCTTGTAATGAACCTATTTTAGGCTTATTTGTATTATATTGTAGTTGTGTTATCATTGTAAGATGAATATTCAATATTATACAAATGGATCATTAATATTGTGAATATGAATTTGCAATGTTTCATTAATGAATCGATTTGAGATCCATCATTATAATGTAGTTGCATTAAAATTGTAAAAATGAAATTATAGTATTGTAAAAATGAACTTACAGTATTTTGAAAATAAATTTATAGTATTGTAAAAATGAACCTGTAGTATTTTGAAAATGAATCATTTAATATATTAAGAATGAATCTAACGTAATGGCTTAATATAATCGTGTGGTAATTTAAAATATTAAAATAAAAACATCAATATAGGTTTAATTTGAAAGATCTTAATTAAAGCTTTTTAATGATATATTTTTTATATATTAATTTTATTTGTATACTAAGAAACAAGAAAAATAAAATTAAGTTGAACACAAAAAAAAAAAATATATTAGCTTGGTTCACCAGTGACCTTATGATCTAGTGGCATGGAGTAACTCTCATAAATAAGTGGCATGGAGTAACTCTCATAAATAAGAGGTCATGTAATTAAAATAATAATTCAGCATTAATATAATTAAACTAATGTGTGAAAAATGAAACTGAAAAATAAAATAACATAATCAAATGAAACTGAAATATAATTAGAATAATGCTTACTTCATGGACAACGATCTACAGTAAAATGTGCCATAACAATTACTATGCTCCATCATCCACGAATCCGTAAGATAGATCCACTATGACTGTGGATAAGTCTTCAACCTGACCTACTTTTCATTACTGTAGGGTTAAGAAGGCCCACTCTCAAAGAAGTCCAAAACCCTGATATGATCTTGGGGTTTGGATTAGGTCAACTAATTTATCAAGGATCTTCTTTGGGCTCCATCATGTAGGCCACTTACTCTTTAATGACTGAGCCCACAATCCCGTGACATGTTTGGAGCCGACATGTTTAAAAAATGTAAACTTTGTTGTATTAGCTGTAGACAAACATGTATTACTTTATTAGCATTTTTTTAACGAATGAGGGTCAAATAGGCCACTGAACTACACACCAAAATGTAATTAGGCCATCGAACTAAAAAATAATGCAATTGGGTCCCTGAACTACACAAACCCATACAATTTGATCCAAAATGACTTGTTTTACCTGCTTTGCCGGTTACCAATTTTAAAAATAATATTTTAAAATAATTTTAAATAAAATAATTAATTAAATTTAAAATTAAAAATTAAGAATTAATAATTTTAAAAAAAAACTTCCGGCCGGAGACGATTCGTCTCTGACCGGAAGTTTTTTTTTTTAATTCTTAATTTTAATTTTAATTAATATTTTATTTAAAATTATTTTAAAATTGGTAACCGGCAAAGCAGGTAAAACAAGTCATTTTGGATCAAATTGCATGATTTTGTGTAATTTAGGGACCTAATTGCATTGATTTTTTAGTTCGATGGCTTAATTGCATTTTGGTGTGTAGTTCAGTGGCCTATTTGACCCTTATTCCTTTTTTTTAATAACTAGTACTCCGTATAAGTTACACACAATGCACAAAAATTTGTGCCGGATATTAAAATAATAATTGTGTTAAATAGCATTTTTGGTCCATTCATTATTGAGTATGTTAAACTTTACTATTACTATTCAAAAATTATAGTTAACAAGGGGTAATGATGAAATTTTACCTCTTATCTCTCTTCCTCCCTTAAAGTTGTATTCAAACTTTACAACTTAATGATTATAAACTCATACCATTAACCTCGATGGATAGAAAACCTACTTCTGGACAGAGTTATGCTTCGACAAACTCAGTTGTCCCCAATTAGCTTGATCATTTTGCTTCCTATTTTGAGCTCGAAGCTCGATGTTGTTGCTTTGATTTCTACTACGACCCCTACCATGACCTTTTTCACGACCCCTCCTAAAGTTGATTAACTGGGCAACATTGTCTACTTCAGGCACCGGTGCAAACCCAGTTAGTCTTGCATTGTGGTTCTTCATTAAATAACTTATTATGTTTTTCAGCAGCAAGAAGTGCAAAAATCAACTCAAAATGTTTTTCATAATTCTTTACCATGTACTGCTGCTAGAGTACAATGTTACTTAGGCCTTCTCCAATAGTGTTGAGTTTTTTAGGGGATTTTACAGGTGTGACTATGAGCAAAAAAAAATGAGGGTGAAAGAAAAAAGAAAAGGAAAAAAAACAAAACAAAACAAAAACTAAAAATAAAAAATAAAAAATAAAAAAAACCCTCCCAAACAGTGAGGCGCAGTGACTTTCTTCCCACTGGACCCCACAAATCTGCCAAAATCCTTTGGTTTGCAGGAGAAAGAAACCCACCCAAACAGTACCATCCCATTTGTAAAGAAACTACTCAGCAGGATTTTACTGTTCTAAAATCAAAACAAAATCTGCTAATGGTGAAGGCCTTACATGAAAAGTAGATAAAGTCTTTTCAATCAAATCTTTCTCTTTAACTGTTTGCTTACAAAGTTTAAGTTGAGAGACAATTTTATGTAGAGCTAAATTATAATCAATTACTGACTTAACATCCCAAAATTTGAGATTATGCCAGTTAAATTACGCTTGAGGAAGGACTATGGAAGATTGTTGGTCAAAACGATCATTCATGGGCATCCATAAGACTAGGGGTCTTTTTCAATCCGGCCAATATTCATTTTTAAGATCGTGGTTTAAATAGTGACGTAGGAAACTAAGTGTTTGCGTCTTCTGGGCGTCAGTGCTCTATGACAAGGCAATAATAGTTTCACTCAACTCTTTATATACAAGATATATCTCGACATCTAGCTTCCACGCTAAATAATTGTTCCGTCAAGAGCAAGCTCGGTAAACTGACGTTTGGTGATGGATGACATAATCTACAAAATATTTTAATATTAAATATTCTGAAAGGAAAATAAACAATTGGATAAATAAACAAACTTCTCAATTTGCAGAAATATATGTATATGTTTTTTTCGTAATGCAAGAAGGGCTAAAACAATTTTAGCACAAAGATTCACAAAAACAGTCTCTTGCAGAAATTCACGAAATTTCTGGGAACTATTGACCAATGGTTCTGATTCGAAATCTTCAAGTTTTCAAATATTATGAGTGTACTGCTTCCAAAAAAAAATTTCACAACAAAATAAGGTACGAAGGTATTTTTTTGGAATTTTTTAATCTGATTGCGTAAAACTAGAAAATTTTCGGGCAGTGAGTATTTATCAAGCAACTAGTGTGTACATAGTAAACATATATTACATATACATACGTATATATTAACAGATTTACATACAAATATATATCACATTTATATCACATCCATATGCAGTATATATTACATACAAATTTATTCCTTATATTATAATATACTGCTAAAGTGAGATTCCTATGAACGAATATAGCATGACAGGAATGAATAATTAGGGTTTAAGGAGCTTGTACAGCTCACCGAGCTAGGATTTAAAATTTCGTGCTGATAACATGTTGTAGATTAAAATGTTTCTTTTTGTTGTTGATTTTCGGTGAAAGTCTCGTTATGCTTTTCTTTCTCCTAGTTGATCCTTTGGTGAAAAATTTGTTACGTAGTATGTAAAAACAAAAGAGTGAAGAAAATTAGAACGGAGAATGAAGAAGCGTGTCTAGGGTTTTTTCTTTCTTCCCCAGTTTTCTAGGGTTTTCCTCCAGACTTTCTTGGTTTCTTCCGATTGTTTTCATCGGTAATTCTTGCGCATGTGCGTTGCTTTAGTCTGTTCGTGTTGCGCCTGGTTCTTTACGTCGTTCTGCATGGCTTCGGACGGTGATGGGGTGGCGGCATTGACGGAACGGTGGGCTGACATGGTCCTCGAGGACGAGGACATCGACTTTGAACCGGTAGGAGATGGGGTTGGTGTAGTTGCTGAGCCGGAGTCCTGGGTGGTTGTGGGACGCTTCCTGACGGAGAAGCTTGTGAAGGTTGAGTTTATGCGTCAGGTCATGGCATCGATATGGCGTCCGGTTAAGGGGGTGCAGATTTCTGAGCTTAGTCCGAACCTGTTTATGTTTGTTTTTTATCATTATTCGGATGTTCTGTATGTTCTCGAAGAGGGGCCTTGGTCTTTCGAAAACAACACTTTGGTTTGTCGACAAGTGCACGATGGTGTTCTTCCGGCCGAGGTAGTTCTGGATGCGGTCGACATGTGGGTGCAGGTTTATGACTTACCTGTGGGCTACACGTCTGACATAGTGTTGGAGCAGGTTGGTAACTTTCTTGGCGTTTTTCTTCGGTGTGATGACAGGTTTGCGGGAACGCCATGGCGCCATTATTACCGCATTCGAGTGTCGATCCCTGTGTCACGCCCTATCAAGAGAAGGATGCGGTTGGTAAAGCGAGATAAGACGGCCTGTTGGGTGTCGTTTAAGTACGAGAGGCTCCACTCCTTTTGTTTCTTCTGCGGTATGTTAGGCCACTCATACAAATTTTGCTTGAAGGCGAGAGAGTCGGTGATTCCGGTGTCTGAGTATCCGTATGGTGCTGGTCTGAGGGCTGGAGCCAGGCGTAGTGGTCCTAGGCCTGTTGGTGAGCCTTGGCTGATTCCGGTTATTGGGCCGGTGGTCGCAACGCAGGGTGAAGAGCCGAATGGTGTTCACGGTGCAAGTGCGGTTCGGTGTGACAACCGAGTGGTGCCGGCTGTTGTGAATGATGACGGCCCGTCGGTGGTAGCAAACGCCAAGCGACGCCGAGAGGGTGCAGCAGGTGGCAGCAGACGTGGTAGCAACAATGGTGATGTTACAATGCTTGACGTGTCAAAAAACTTGTCCAAGGCGGGTTCTGGTGCCCAGACCCGCCCATCATCATGAGTATCGTTAGCTGGAACTGTCGTGGCTTGGGCAATCCACGAACAGTTCGCGAGGTTGTGAGCCTGGTGACTCGTAAGAAGCCCGAGTTTCTTTTTCTGATGGAGACTAAGGTGGGCCATATTCATGCTGAGCGGGTACGGGTCAGGCTTGGTTATGAAGGGTTATTTTATGTTGACAATGTAGGATTGAGTGGGGGTTGGCTTTGTTTTGGAGGAGGAACCACTCAGCTAGTTTGTTAAGTTTTTCTAAGAATCATATCAATGTGGAAGTGAGCATGGCGGACTTGCCACGATGGCGGATGACATGTTATTATGGTTACCCTGAGCGGAGTAGGCGAAGGGAAGCGTGGGACTTTCTCCGGTCCTTGGCTGATAGGTCTGCTTTGCCATGGGTGGTCATTGGGGATTTCAATGATCTCCAATATCAACACGAAAAGAGGGGTGGTAATCCGCATCCGAACAGTCTCCTTCGCGGTTTTGGGGAGGCTATGGAAGACTGTGAGTTGATTCAACTACCTTTGCGAGGCTATCAATATACATGGGAGAGAGGGAAGGGCTCGGAGGAGTGGATGGAGGAGAAATTGGATAAGGTGTTTGCTACTTCTGGATGGTGTGGTCAGTTGGAGGATGCCTGTGTGGAGAATATCTTGACCCGTACTTCTGACCATTCGGCCCTCTTCTTAAGTCCTCTAGGTGAAGGGGGTCGGGGTGGTGGGAGGCGCAAGGGGTTCAAGTTTGAGATGGCATGGCTCCTGGATGAGGGGTGCATGGAGGTGGTGCAGTCCGCTTGGCAGGAGGGTAGGCCGAAAGGTCTGCTTGACTGTGTGCAGTTCTGCGGTGAGAAGCTTCAGAGATGGGGGGTTATCACTTCCACAAATTTGGAGAACAGATCAGGCACCTCCGGAGGACCTAGTTGAGTTTGAGAGACTCACGTGACCCAGCTGCTTTGGCTGAGTTTCGTCGGGTTGAGGATCAGTTAGGCCGTCTTGAGGCACAGGAGGATGTTTTCTGGAGACAGCGGGCCAAGCAACACTGGCTAAAAGGGGCCGACGCAAACACTAAATTCTACCACAGGTATGCTTCTGCCCGTAGGAAAAAGAATCATTTACATAGGCTCAAAAATGATGCTGGGGTGTGGGTGGAGGGTGATGCTATGAAATCTGTTGTGCTAGATTACTTTGAAAACATTTTCAAGTCTTCTGGCTCCTCTATGCTGGAATCTTTTTTCACCTCTGTAAACCCACGTGTAACACAAGCTGACAATGAACATCTGTTGTGTCCTTTTGAACATGAGGAAGTTAAAGCCGCTCTTTTTGCAATGTTTCCTGATAAGGCTCCGGGTCCGGATGGGATGAACCCGGGGTTCTACAAGCACTACTGGGATGTCGTGGGTGTTGATGTGTCTCAGTTTGTGATTGATTGTTTGAATACTTGCACTTTTCCGATTGGGCTAAATGATACGAATGTAGTGTTGATTCCTAAGAAATGTGTACCTGAGTCTGTGGCTGATTTAAGGCCGATAGCTTTGTGCAATGTGATTTATAAGATTATGGCGAAGGTACTGGCTAACAGAATGAAACACCTTTTGGGGGACCTCATATCGGAATCCCAGAGTGCTTTCATTCCAAACAGACTCATAACTGATAATATTCTGGTTGCTGCGGAGGTGGGACATTTTTTCCACAGAAAGCAGAGTGGTTTGGTAGGATGGGGTGCCCTAAAGTTGGATATGGCAAAGGCATATGACAGGATGGAGTGGCCTTTCTTGCGAGGTATGTTGTCTGCTTTGGGTTTTTCTGACCGCTGGGTTAATTTGATTATGCTATGTGTCACCACGGTGTCATATAGCTTTTTGGTTAATGGTGTTCCTAATGGCCATGTTGTCCCCACTAGAGGGCTAAGGCAAGGTGACCCGCTTTCTCCATATTTATTCATAATTTGTGCGGAGGGGCTTTCTTTGTTGCTGCAACAGGCTCAGGCTGCTGGTACTATCCATGGTTGTAGGGTGGCTAGAGGGGCTCCCCCAGTTTCCCATCTATTATTTGCTGATGACAGTCTGCTGTTCTTTAAGGCCAATGCCCAGGAGGCAAGAGCTGTTAAACAGTGTTTGAATAGATATGAGGAAATGTCTGGCCAAGTTGTTAACTACCATAAATCTAGTGTCTGTTTTAGCATAAATACTATGGTGGAGCATAGGGAGGAGGTGGTGGCAATTTTGGGAGTGGCTCAGACAGCAAACTTTGGTAAATATCTGGGTCTTCCTACTTTTGTTGGGAGAAATAGAAAGGCTGCTTTTGCTTATATCGAGGATAAAATCAGGCAACGGGTTAATTCGTGGAACAAGAAACTCTTATCACAAGCAAGGAAGGAAGTGCTGTTGAAAAGTGTGGCACAAGCTATGCCCACTTTCTCAATGAGTGTTTTCCTGCTGCCTGAGTCGGTTTGTTTATCTATCCAGAGAGCCATGAACCGATTTTGGTAGGGAATAGGGAGAGATAGGGGGATACATTGGAAAGCGTGGGACCAGTTATGTGTACCAAGGAAATTTGGTGGCTTGGGGTTCAAGGATCTCAGGGCTTTCAATCTGACTATGCTAGGCAAGCAGGAATGGCGGTTCCTCACTATGCCCCAATCCCTCGTTGCCCGGGTTTATAAGGCGCGATATTTCCCCACGACTTCTTTTTTGGATGCAACCATTGGCAACAATCCTAGTTATTGTTGGCGAAGTATCATGGCAGCCCATACTCTAATTTGTAGTGGTGTGCGGAGGAGAATTGGAAATGGACGTTCAACTCAAATTTGGGGACATCCATGGTTACCTGATGGTCCGGATCCGATGGTGGCTACTCCCATGCCTGTGTATCTTATTGGCTCCCTAGTCTCGGGCCTAATTGATGAAGCTAGCGGTATGTGGGACTTGTCTGTTCTGGACGATATTTTCGTCCCTGGTGATGTCTCACGCATTGTTAAAATTCCAATTTCGCCAACTTACGAAGATTCTTGGTATTGGTATGGGGACCCCAAAGGCATTTACACTGTTAAGATGGGTTACAGGGCCATTGTTGGTGATTTTAATGGTTCAACGGGAGCCTTTAATCAATGGGTCTCTCTTTGGAAAATTAAAGTCCCCCCCAAGTGGAAGACATTTCTTTGGAGAGCCTTGAGTGACATTCTTCCTGTTACCACCAACTTGCTTTTAAAGAGGGTGGAGGTTGATCCTACATGTCCAATGTGTGGGCAAGGTCATGAGGATGTTATGCATGCTTTAGTTATGTGTGATTATTCTCAACTTGTTTGGCATGTGGCATCTTTACCTACCTTGTCTATAGTTGGGGATTCTTTTTGTATGTGGTTCTCTGATGTGTTGAACTCATTGACCGAACAGGAGATTGGTTTTGTTATGGCAGTGCTTTACTACATTTGGTGGGCCCGGAATTCGGCAGTTTGGGATGGTGCACTGCCGCTACCTCGCAAAGTTGTATCAATGGTGTCAGCTTCTCTTCATGCATGGCGGAACACCCACGCTCAAACCATGGCAGGTTCCGACCACGCTGGAGGCGCTACGCACACTCAGCCGCAACGCCCTACTTGCTTCTTCGACGCCAGCCTGCACCCAGACACCTGCAAGGCCTCTTTCGGTGCGGTTCTTTTCTCGGCACAGGGCGAATTTACAGCTGCATGTTCAGGGCCTCTTCCGGACTGCTTTTCTCCATTAATGGCGGAGGCAGCGGCTTGTAAGGCGGCGCTAACATGGATTCGTGAGAGGGGGTTAATGGACGTCACGATCCTCACGGACTGTGCGCAGCTCAACACAATGCTACATTCTGCTACTGTTTCATTCTCTTACGTGGGGCTTATGCTAGATGCATGCAAAGCGACCATATCGACGTTTAATAGCTGCTTTATTTCTTTCATTCCACGTTCATAAAACGTTATTTCTCATACTCTTGTAACTGCGCCTAGTGCTCAGGCCAGTTCTCTGTATTGGGACTCTGTCCCTCCTGACTTGATTTCCGGTCTTTTGCATTAATCAAAGTTATTCGTTTGATTTCAAAACAAAAGAACGGAGAATGAAGAGGAAAGATACAAGATATATATTCTTGAAATTACAAGGAAAAATAACTAACCACTAAGATAATGACCATACATTTGAATTTATTATAACAATTTCTTGATTTTTGTTCATGTTCTCATTTTAAAGATGTCGCTTTTATGTAATTGATACAATGTCAAATTATCAACTTCTCAAAATAATAATATGACAAAAATTATATATTTAGTTGGTTTAAAAAGTGTATCTAACCTTTTAGGTAAAAATTTGTGCGAGACCGTCTCACGAATCCTTGTACATGAGACAGATCGCGTAAGAAGAAAATGTAATACTTATATTGAAAAACTGTAATAATAATCAACAATAAAATATTTGTTATTTATAAGATAAAGTCTAATACTTTTGAGAAAAAAAATGTAATACTTTTACTTTTTTTCCTCAAAAGTATTACAGTTTCTCTTATATTTATTCATGGGTATCGTACCTGCCATGAATTGCAATTCAATGCTTGTGGGAAAGGAAAAAAATAGAAGAAATGACAAAAGTATCATTGGTGATTGTTATTTTTATTATTACACAAGGACAATTAGTCTTTACACCACTTTTTTTCTTTCTCATTCCCAATAATTCTATTCCTCCCTACCAAACAATGGAATTTGAATTCTTACATTATTCATACCTTATTCTTTTCCCACAGAATTGCAATTCATTTCCTTCCTCCCAAGCAAACACCCAGTCAATTCAATGAATTGCAATTCATCCATACAAAGGAAAAGGAAAATGCAAAAAAATGACATATTTGCCATTGAATATTATTATTAATATTATTACACAATGACATTTTAGTTTTTATATTACTTCTTCCATTTCCATTCGCAATAAGTCTATTCATGCCTACCAAACAATGTAATTTAAATTCCTACTTTATTATTTTTCCTACCGAATTACAATTCTTTTTCCCCTTAATTTCTTCATTCCAACAAAACGCTATGTTACATGAGAGTCTTTCAACCCTTTATTATATTTTTAATTAGAGGTGGCTAAATCCCGAGCCTGGGTTAGCACTGATCAGGATCGGCCCAAAATAACATGGGCGCCAGTGCCTCTTGTGGGTCAGTCCCGAGTTAGGCCCAAAATATTTTTTATTTATTTTTATATAAAATATTTATAAATTGTTTTTTTTTTGTTTGAAATGAAATGTAAACCATTGACATCATGATTAACAACAAAAATTATTACCACTTAAACTACTTCAACCTTTTGATATAATAATGCTAATTAATACACACACTCACGCACACTTTTTTCAAAGTTAATATTTTTGTTTAAAATAGAGTTAATTCTAGCAATGGTCCTCCGACTATATTGATTTTCCAAGATTAGTCTCCGACTTTTAATTTGGACAATTTAAGTCCCTTGACTTTAAAATTTTTTCTATTGTTGGTCCTTTCGTCAAATTTTGGTTAACTTGATGTCAAATGAAGGGGTAAAATTGTTCGTTCACCTGTATAGTGTATTATTACTCGTATTTCTTCTGTCATATACGCTATATATATGAATATAATCAGGTTCATATGAGATTATATGGCTTCGAATAGGACAGCGTATAGGACAGGAAAAATACGAGTAATAATACACTAAATAGGTGAACAAACAATTTTACCCCTTCATTTGACCTCAACTTAACCAAAATTTGACGAACGAACGAACATTGGAAAGAATTTGAAAGTCAAGGGACCTAAATTGTCCAAATTAAAAGTCGGGGACTAATTTTAAAAAATCAACATAGTCGGAGGACCATTGCCAGAATTAACTCTTTAAAATAATATTTTAACCACTAATCTCAAAAAAAATTATGATTACCTACAAAATTAAAAATTTATAAGACTTTAATAACATTTTAACTTAGGCAAAAACTTGTGTGAGACCGTCTCACCATGAGACGGTCGGGTCGGGTCGGGTCAAGGTGCAAATGTAACACTTATATACACAAATGTCATACTTATATGCTCAAATGTAATACTAATCAGGAATAAAATTTTTGTTACTTATAAGGGTAAATGTAATACTTTTAAGGGAAAATACAATACTTTTACATTTCGATTTAAAAGTATTACATTTTTCCTCAAAAGTATTATATTTGCCTTTATAAGTAAGGAATACTTGTCAATATTACTTATTATGAAAAATGTATTACTTTTTTTCTTATAAGTAACAAAAATTGTATTCTTGATTAGTGTTATATTTGAGCATATAAGTATGACATTTGCATGATGCTTTGACCCGACCCGACCCGTCTCACGAATAAGGATCCGTGAGACGGTCTAACACAAGTGTGACCCTTTAACTTATAATATTAAAAAATTTTCAAGACTTGTAATATTATTTGATAACTTATAATATTATAAAATGTATTATATAATTTATAAAGTCCATGCTTTGTTTTGTCTGGACCTAGACCCAAGCTTGAGTCTGGGCCAGTTTCGAGCTGGGCTCTTATTTTTTTTTTATAAGACATGACTTGACCGTACCCTCTATAAACCGGTTCAGATTTGTGCTAATTAAATCTAACTCATGCAGGATGAAACCCATGCCCTTTTTTTGTAATCGATTTAAGGCTGGTTCAACCTTGAACCGACCCGTGGTCACCTCTATTTTTAATATTCAATACTATTTCAAGGGGGTCAGGGGACAAGAAAAAGAAATCCAAAAGAAAACAGAGAAGGGCCATTATATTGCAGGACAAAACTGAAATAATCTCAAAATCCGAGCCCCTTTTACATGCAGGCATGCATAAAAGGCCACCGCCACACTGCAGATCAGAGCTCATCAAAGCCAAAACGCACAATCCCCTTTGCTTTCACCCTTTAATTTTCTCCAAACAACACCCAAAATATGAGGAGGATTTCAAGTACTGTTCCGGCGGTTGCTTTACTGGCCGCGCTACTCTGCGCCGCCGCCTTCCAAATCTCCGTCGCCATCACTGATGGTAAGAACCAGCTCCGATCCCCGGCCTATTATCTCATTTTTCAGTTGGCTTAGCTTCTTTCTTATTACTTCTTCAATATTTAACAGCTGTAATTCATTGCATCACATATATCATGACATCATGTGATGGCAAAGTGCACATTATGTGTTTGATGAGAAGTTTAGCAAATCACCTTCTCTAATGGTTAATATTAGCTAGGGGTTTGAGTTCTATGGAAAAGTTCAAATAAGAGCACATTTTATTGTTTTTCTGGTCGTTTTCTGTAAGGTAGTATGTATTCTATATTTTTCTTATTTTTTCATTATTATTTTCTTGTCTAATTATTTGTTTAAATTTTTTTTTTAATTTATCAGAAAAGAATAGAAATTCTATTAAATGTTAAGAGAAAAGGTTTGAATGATAATAATAAAATCAATGATATTAATTAGAATATTTAAATTCATAGAGTCTCTCTTGTATGACACCATCTCACGGATTCGATCTTTTCAGTAAGATAGGTCAGGTCAATATGAAAATGTAACATTTATATTGAAAAATATAATACTAAATATATAAAGTGTTACTTATACAGGAAAGTATAATACTTTTATATTTTGTAATGCTTTTAAATCGAAATATAAAATATGACATTTTCCTTTATAAGTAAGGAATACTTTATTTTTGATTATTTTTATATTTTCAGTATAAATATTACATTTTATTTTATCCTGGCTCGTTTCACAAAAAAAAAATAAAAAATTATATACAATCTCACGCAAGTTTTTTTGTCGAACTTCAATTCATAAAGTTTAAGTGATGTATCTAAATACTCCGTATAAGGATTAAAAAGGTGGGTCAAAATTAGATGGTGTCGATCGACAAAAGTTGCATAATAATTTGGACAACGCAGAAGATTATATGCTTGTGTGCAGTAACTGCATGTAGTGCACATGCACATGTCTGGTCTTGCTGTCCAGATTTCTTTTCCTCTGAGTTGGAATTCGATCTTTTATGTCATGTGAAAGTGACAGCCACAGCGTGACATAATCAAAGTAGTATCAAAAGATCTCATAGGAGGGCTAACCGATGGAATAAAAATACAAACTAATAAGGCAACAAAACTGTTGCAAAAATCAATCTATAAGGTTATTTAGGTGTTAGGTGTTCCTAAGCGGTGGATCAAAAGCAACCAATTCAATCGAATTAGCCTTGTTAACTTGGTCGAGTCAGCCTTGTTAATTTTTTAAAATTTTATATTATATATATATAGTTGCAGTAGGCGTTAGGTGCTAGTCGGACAATAGAGTAGCGCTTAGACGGCTAATTATATATATATATAACATACACCCACACACGTGCACTGTTTTTTTTTAATATAGTTAACCGCCTAAGCGTTACTCTATTGTCCGATTAGTACCTAACGCCTACTGCAACTATGGTCACGAGTTTGAAAGATAACGCTTTTGGTTTGAGTCGATCCAGTTATGGATAATTTAGGTTGATTTACTTGGTCACAAAATAGGGTTTAGTCAATGTACACTCTCAAATATAGTTGCAAGTTTCCCTTCATGCCAAAGGTGGCTACGGCTTCACCTTATACTTTTAGTTAAAATGAAAAACAAGTTTCAATTTGAGGTTAACTAACCCCATACCAAAGAAGGTGAGTTTTAGTTTAGACCAGATGAAATACATCTTTCAATTTACATTACATGGGAAAATTTTAAAATGCTAAAGCATATATTATTATTATTATTATTATATATATATACATGAAACTCATTTTTGTACTTGGAAAAAACAGGATTAGTAGTGAATGGCAACTTCGAAGCACCGGTGAAGAAGACGGAGCTAAACGGCACGGTGGTGTTGAAGGCCGACGCCGTACCAGGGTGGATCACCACCGGGTTCGTGGAGTACATCTTGGCGGGGCAGACGCAAGGGGACATGCTCCTGGTGGTGCCGGAAGGCTACGCGGCCGTGCGGCTGGGCAACGAGGCGTCCATCAAGCAAAAACTGAACGTCACCAAAGACATGTACTACTCCATAACATTCTGCGCCGCCCGGACGTGCGCGCAGGAGGAGAAGCTCAACGTGTCGGTGGCGCCCGACTCCGGCGTCTTGCCTATCCAAACACTGTACAGTAGCAACGGTTGGGACTGTTATGCGTGGGCGTTCCAGGCGGACTATAACGAGATTGAGATCACGATCCATAACCCCGGCGTGGAGGAGGACCCCGCTTGTGGTCCCTTGATCGACTCCGTTGCCATTCGGACGCTCTACCCTCCTAGACCTACTAATGGTACGCTATATTATATTATGTTTTTCACCCACTTTTGAAGATTATGTTGATTTTTGTTAGGACCGACTTGGCCTTTAATTTGATTTATCTCCCAAAGAATTCCTCCCTCCCATCACAGCTAGTTTTGAAAATGTTATTGCTGGGAGTGATCATTTAAGCTAAAACTTATAGCTAGTGAAGTCTCAACTTATTTCTTATCTCACCTCACATATTTTTTTCAAACTACAGTTGAATTTGGTCTTTATTGATCTCCACCCAACAATTTTTAATCATATATTTACTTAATTTAGTCATTAATTCTAGTGATTTTTGTCATAAATCACTTTTTGTGTTTAATTAGGTCACTTTGATGATTTTACCTAATTGAATCCTCTGTTTTTTTAAAACGAATCCTCTGTTAAAATAGCTCAGTAATTTTACCTCTATTAATACTCAATTTAGTTTTTACCCAAGTTAATTTTTTACCATAGAAATTTTTATCCAATTAGTCATCTATTATAGTGGTCTAGTGGCACCTAATTGCACTACCATATGAAATGAGGTGGGTTCGAGTCTCACTGTAGACAATGTTGGCTCCTGTGCTTCAGAGTCAGCAGTACTAGAAAAAACACAAAAAGTCATTTTAAGAAATCAGTGACTAAATTGGATATCAACTCCCAAGTTTTGATTTCTAGACTATTATGTTGATTTTTAACCATGTATATATATATATATATATATTCAGCGAACTTGGTAAAGAACGCGGATTTTGAGGAGGGTCCATACTTGTTCGCGAACGTGACAACCGGCGTTCTGTGCCCGCCCTTCATCGAGGACGACCACTCTCCCATTCCGGCGTGGACGGTGGACTCTCTGAAAGCCGTGAAGTACATAGACGCGGAGCATTTCTCGGTGCCCCACGGCAGGAGAGCCGTGGAACTGGTGGCCGGGAAAGAAAGCGCCATCGCTCAGATCACCCGAACAATAGTGGGCAAGATTTACGACCTGACCTTCCTTGTGGGGGACGCCAGCAACTCGTGCGAGGGCTCCATGATCGTGGAGGCGTTCGCGGGGCAGTCCACGCTCAAAGTCCCCTACGAGTCCAAAGGCAAGGGCGGATTTAAACCGGCCAAACTCCGGTTCAAGGCCACCGCCAACCGGACCCGGATTATGTTCTTCAGCACGTACTACCATACGCGGAGTGATGACTTCGTGTCACTATGTGGCCCTGTTGTTGACCATGTCAGGCTTCTCAGTGTTCGTCATCCCAATCTCTCCCTTGAATTGACTCAAAACTAGATCTGATCCATATATAATTTTCGATTATACTATGAAAATATATGGATTTTACTTCCTCAAATACTGCCTACTGATCGAACCAGTGATGGTATATATGAATTTTTGTTGTAATATGAGACGAGGAGATGGATTGAGAAAGTTTGTCTTAATTCATAGTATGTATGCATGCATGTTATTAACTACTACTATATGAATACTTCTATTTATATATATATATATATATATATATATATATATATATATATATATGACTCTCTAGTGGAAGTCAATATATAGTTTTATGTATATTGTGATGGGTGTTGAATGGTAATGTAATTCACCAGAATATATTTCCATTGGTCATTGGTGTAATTTATTGAAATAATAATTATATACTTCAATGAATGTTTGTAATATATCGAGTGACGAGTGTGATATGTATGTGAAAGTCCTTTGTCCCAGTTTTTGAATACTTCATATTAGGAACGAGAAGTTTCTGTGGTTTGTAATTTTACTATTACTTTAATTTGAACATATAATTATATATTGCATGAAAAAGCTAGCGAATCTCAATTGTTATTAATATTACAAAAAATATGTGGTTCAAATAATTGAAGTGGAATTCTATGGCAATCCTAAAATGCATAGGTGCAGTAAGTTTGCTTTTGATTCAGGGGGAATTCTGCAAAGCATGTCAAGACCGAAGAGTACAGTTGATGATGGTTCTACGCTTACGAGGCATTCACAGATGAAGTATGAGCTTAGAAATGTACCTGGTCTTCTTCTTATTGGTTTCTGTGACTTATAACACTATCTTTCAATATTAGGTTCATTAGTACTAATTCCACTTGTGATTATTCCAACAAGGGGTGGCACCTATGAGGATACATCAAATGTTCCCTCCACTGTGCTTTTTGTGTTAGGGATGTCAACACTTTTACATATATTTTTTGGCTCAAGGTTGTCGCTAATACATGGTTCTTCATTTCTTTATCTTAATTGCTTCCACACTTGCAAGAGTTCTTAAGATGGAATGGAGTTTTCAAGCATATATATTATGAAGGAGTAACAGAGAGCCATAATAATTGCTTCATCTTTTCAAGCAATATTTGGATATAGTATAGTGGGCTTATGAGGATACTTTTGAAGTTGATTAGTCTAGTGGTTGTTGTCCCAACTCTTGCTGCTGTTCCCAAGCATTAAGATCTTCCCCCTGGTTTAGATTTCCTTATCCTTTGCAATGGGAAACACTGGCCTTGGCTGGTCTGTTGGGAAAAGAACTGGGGCTATATCTTTAACTGAGAATGTGCACAACATTGCTGTCACTAAGATGGGAAGCCGCAGATAGAGCAGCTGTTTTAATTGTTCTATCCTTGAAGGCAAAGTAATTAAGGGGATTTATTACTTCAATTCTAGAAGTCAAAGTTGTAGCTTTTGTTGGGATTTGCTTAAGTTTAGCTAATAAATTCCATTTGATTTATTCAAAGTAGTTGGAGTAATGGACTCCTTTTCTTTCTCTTTTCTGTTATGCTGTAAGGCTATATAAAGCCATCTTCTGCATTCAATATTATTGAGCAATTTTGTCTAGTTTCTTGTGCGTTTTTCTATCTGTCAAAGTTCATTCTCAACATTTGGTATCAGAGCCACTCACTGGGTCTGATTAAATTAGAAAGCAGCAGCTCTCTACGTGATTAAGAATGGCGACAGAAAGCTTATTTGTGCAACCAGCTGTACCGAAATTTGATGGACACTATGATCATTGGGCAATGCTCATGGAGAATTTTCTACGATCCAAAGAATATTGGATTGTCGTAGAAAACGAGATACCTGCAGCAGCAGAAGGTGGTGCCTCATTAGAGGCAGAGAGGAAACGTATTGAGGGTCTAAAGCTGACAGACTTGAAGGCTAAGAGTTATCTGTTTCAAGCTTTAGACCGCTCGATTCTAGAGACGATTCTTAAGAAAGATACCGCTAAGAACATATGGGATTCAATGAAGCAGAAATTTCAAGGTGCAACAAGGGTGAAAAACTCACATCTGCAAGCTCTAAGAAGAGAGTTTGAGATTCTTGAAATGAAGATTGGTGAATCTGTCAATGAATACTTTGCTCGCACTCTTTCAATAGTTAACAAGATGAACGCAAACGGAGAGACTAAGTCCGATGCTGATGTGGTCTCCAAAATTTTGAGATCTATGACCTCAAAATTTAATTATGTTGTATGTTCTATTGAGGAATCTAAGGACACAAGCAAGTTAACTATTGATGAATTGCAGAGTAGTTTATTGGTGCATGAGCAGTGAATGAACATGAATTCATTGGCTGAGGAAGCACAAGCCTTGAAAATTTCTTTTAGTGATCAATCTAATGCAAGAGGTCGAGGCCGTGGCAGTTATCGAGGAAGAGGAAGGGGCAGAGGACGACAGAGTTTTGACAAAGCCACTATAGAATGCTACAAATGTCACAAGCTAGGACATTTCCAATGGGAATGTTCAAGCAAGGAAGCAAACTATGTGGAAACTGAAGAGGAAATGTTGTTGATGGCATTCATGGATGCAAATGACGGCAATAAAGAGGATACATGGTTCCTTGATTCAGGTTGCAGCAACCACATGTGTGGAAAGAAGGAATACTTTACAGATTTTGATGAAAGTTTTGTTGATACGGTGAAACTTGGCAACAATACAAGCTTAGCTGTGACTGGAAAGGGTAATGTAAGAGCTGCCCTTAGTCCCCCTACTTTCCCCCGTGCGAGGCACATTGCATCACCAAATTAATCACCACCCCACCATATTTTCTTGCTCCCACCTAGCGGCAAACCTGCACCAAAACTTGGTATGAGAATATGCTAAAAATATTCTTTATGATGTGACATTTGATCGAGATTTTTGATGTTTTGGTGTTAAGAACATCTCCAAGGTAGAGGCAAAACACCATATTCCATAGCCATTCCGCCATTTTCTCTTGCTTCAACCCTGTGGAAAATGCCAAATTTTTTGGTTGAGGTGAATAGTGCCGCGTCATATATGGTGCGACACCATTTACCTCCGACAAATGTTAGAGGAGGAATTAATTTACTTTTCTGCTCTTGATGTTTTATACAATTTCAAAGGTATTGTTTATTTATTTTATATGTATTTTTTATTTTGTTAAATACTTAAATTCCAAATTATTATTTACGTAACAAATTATATTTTATATTAAACTAATTAAATTCGAACTAGTATAGTTTTAAAATTTAAGAAACAAATTACTACAGCCAACTAACACTCGATTCGCGAAAGAGCCTTTTTCTTTTTATTATTTTAATTTTAATTTTTCGTCAATTTTCTTTAATATTCTTTTCCTCTCTCTCTCTTCTCTCCTAGTTGGTTACAAAAACTCCAAAAAAAAAAAATCATTACTATTTAGCTTGCTCTAACATCATTGATAAAAGTTTATAGAGACTCTATAAGGCCATCCACACCAATAGTTATTGCTTTGGTTTATGTCAGATTGAGTCTAACATGGAGGAGAGAGGTGAGGGGGAGAGATGGAATAAGCATGACCTGCAAATGAAGAAATAATACTGACAATTGGGGACCCATTGCTTTTAATAATACATGTGACAACCACGTGTGGTTGTCACTTTATGCGCTCAACGGGCGCATCAGGCGCGCTTGACAATGTGATTTATTTATTTATTTATTAAATCAGATTTGTTTATTTTTTTTTCTCCCCTCCCATTTTTCTCTTTCCTAATCACACTTACAAAAACTCCTCAATAACCGCGAAAAAACTCCATTGATAAGAGCATCCATATCAGAGTATATTTCTCAGTTATTGGAACAGTAATGGTACATGTGGATGAGTGAGAAGAGAAGAGAGAGAATATATTGTTTCTTCTGCAAAGTATGTATATTAGAACAGTAAAGGAGCAGCACAAATACCAAAATGAAGGCTAACTTTCCCGCGTGGCAAACACCAAAGGCGCGCCTAACAAGAGACCATTTTAATTTCTTTTTTTTTTATAAATCAATTTTTTTTCTTTTATCTCCTCTCATTTTCTCTTTCCTAATCACACTTACAAAATTCCTTAAAAATTGCGAAAAAACTCCATTGATAAGGATGCTCTAATAATAATTTAAAATTCACCACTTCAAAGTGTATAAGGCCATCCCCAATGGTTAATTTTAAGGGTATTTTGAAACAGTAAATTGGCTTTTTACAAATGGGAAGGAAGGGATTTTAACTGTTTTTTTTCTCCTGCAACATATTGGATTTTGGCAATGTGGTGGGTCCCACTGGGTAGAAGCTCACTGTGCCTCACATCTTCACCCTCATTTTCAGTTTTTATAATTTTTTTTTTCAGTTTTGTTGTTTTATTTTATTTTTTCATTTTATTTTTTCCTCCACCTTCATTTTCTCTTTCCTAATTACACTTACAAAAACTCCTCAAAATGCACACCCAAGTTTAACTATTGGGGAAGGCCTAAAAGTTTCAATGAATACTATTAAGAACATATTTTTCCATATTTTTTTTGGTTAATAAACCGTCCCAAAATATATAATTTTCCATATTTTTTTTGGTTAATAAACCGTCCCAAAATATATAATTTTTTTTAATTTTTGAATACGAGTCAATATTGCATCCACTGAGGCTCAATCTCATGACCTCCCGTATGGGAGAGTCACTATATGCCATTTGAGCACAATGTTAATAGCTAATTTTTTTTTCATTCTCCTTAAGAAAAATGAAGTTTATGAATAAAAAAGGTCCAAGAATGATGAAATGTCTGAATTGAACCCCTTGTGCGTGCATAAAAACTATAATCTGTTTAATGGATTGATTACGCCACTTATAATTTATTTCTGCAGTAATTCTAGGACGAAGTCTTGTGAACTTATGATTAATTAAAAAAAATCAAAAACTAGAATCACCCATGTAAAAAACAAAACAAAAAAAGTCTATAAATGCCACAAAATAAACTAAAAATAAAATATCCACCAACGGTTTAAATTTCAAAATTTGAATCTGCGTGATTTTCACGTGACATTACATCTGCGTAGGATCTACTCGAAGCCCACTAACTTTGATCCGACGGTCTAGAATATCGCGTTAGGCTAAAGCTACTAGCATTATAGTCTAGGTTTTCTGAAAAACCCTTCACCCACTGCGTATATAAAGTCTCCTAAATCTCGAAATTTCTCAGGACAATCATTCTGCTCTCTCTATAGCCTCCGTCTCTTTCTCTCTCGACCTAACCAAGCAACGACGCAATGGTGAGATTTCTTCTCTTTTCGTTTTTCAATCTTGTTAATTGATAGTTCATCGTTATTTGGTCTTAATTTCCGATTTTTCTAGACATTTTGCTTCACTGTTTTTGATTAGTTTTGGTGTTTTTTGCTATTTTGTTAGGCACTTCCAAATCAGCAGACGGTTGATTACCCGAGCTTTAAGCTTGTAATTGTTGGCGATGGTGGAACTGGTGAGTTTTTTTTTTTTTTTTGAATTATATGTAGTAATACTTTCTTGAAAAAATTGTGTTGGGGCATATATCATAATTGAGTTGCTATTAGTATGTTTCATTTTATTAATTTTTGGGTTTATTTTATTTTGGTTATCTATAGCCTTATGTAAATTGATGAATCAGTATGTTAATCGTACAGAAATGTTTGTTTTATTGATTTTATTATAGCTTTTCATTTATATTTAAGATCGTCTTGTTTTGGGGTTGATCTGTCTTAATAAGGTTTAGGGTTTATTATACATGCTGATTTGATTCATTATTGTTTTTAGTGGATCTGTTGATTGCTTGATACAGTGGTACTTTAACTTGTGGTTTTTCAGTCACTGAATTTCAGTTTATTAAGAATTGTTGTTGGTTTGATTTCTATGTTAATTTCTTAATCTTGCAATGATGGGTTTTGGCAGGAAAAACTACATTTGTGAAGAGGCACATTACTGGTGAATTCGAGAAGAAATATGAACGTGAGTTTTCAAGATTATTTCCATTGAAATTTGTTTTGAATCATTTAATAAGTAAAGTCTTGAAGTTTCTTTTTTTTTTTTTTTTTTTTTTTTGGTGATACAGCCACCATAGGTGTGGAGGTGCATCCATTGGATTTCTTCACAAATTGTGGAAAAATCAGATTTTATTGCTGGGATACTGCTGGCCAAGAGAAATTTGGTGGTCTTAGGGACGGTTACTAGTAAGTGATTAATTTGATTTCATTTCCTTGCCTTTTTCAAATATTCTCTTATATGTTGTATTTATGTATTTGTGAATTTCAATCTGTTGGAGCGTTGTATGGCCTTTCTTTTAACATTGTTGTTGGTCTATTATTCTAGTTTATTGGAATCAATATAGTATGAAATATAGCTTTTGCCTTAACATAGTAAGGCAGTGTGTTACTGCTTTTG
Source organism: Ipomoea triloba (assembly GCF_003576645.1). NCBI lineage: Eukaryota > Viridiplantae > Streptophyta > Magnoliopsida > Solanales > Convolvulaceae > Ipomoea > Ipomoea triloba. Next base: position 23,246,269 of record NC_044916.1, on the reverse strand, counting down.
TTTAGTACTTGATGCCTTTGAGTAGTATTTTGGTTCTATTATCCTAAGATAAAGAGAGGAGATAAAGAGTGTGTTGAAAGTGTGTGGACTTATTTTAGTGGAACACTTTATTGTTTCCTGTGAATTGATTTACCATCTTATGTGGTTCTTTTTTGCAGTATCCATGGACAATGTGCAATTATCATGTTTGATGTGACTGCCAGATTGACATACAAGAATGTGCCCACATGGCACCGTGATCTTTGCCGGTATGCATATTATTATAAATTTATCATTTGTAGTTTTGTCCATTTTTAGTATGGTATACCTGTTGCTAATATTATTTGTTCTTTTGATTAGTGTCTGTGAGAACATTCCAATTGTTCTTTGCGGAAACAAGGTTGATGTGAAGAACAGGCAAGTGAAGGCTAAGCAGGTTACCTTTCATCGGAAGAAGAACTTGCAGTATTACGAAATATCTGCAAAGAGTAATTACAACTTTGAGAAGCCTTTCCTCTACCTCGCTAGGAAACTTGCTGGGTATGACTAGTCAAACCATATATATCCATCACAGAATTATGGTGTGCCTATATTTAATTGAATGCTTTTAACATGGTATTTGATAAGGGAAATTACCTTTTTTATCAGGGATCCAAACTTGCACTTTGTCGAGTCACCCGCTCTTGCTCCTCCAGAAGTACAGATTGATTTAGCTGCACAACAGCAGTATGTTTTCTTTTCCTTTTCTCCCGTTGCATTCCTACTCCATTTGTGAACATCTGTTGTAAAAGTATTCATTGCAGTCTAGGTTCTAAATTGGTTTGTTTTGTTCAGGCACGAGGCTGAGCTCATTGCTGCTGCAAGCCAACCTCTTCCAGATGATGATGATGACACGTTTGAGTAAATTCAACGGGCCGATTGGAATGCACTTCATATTTTAGTAGCAGAACAGCAGCTTTTATTTTGTGTTGGTGTCACCATTTTTTTCAACTGGGAAGGTACTTATGAGTACTTGAGGGAAATATGAATGAATGATGATGATCTTTATGAGATATTGAACTAATTTTGGGTATTTTTTTACCTGATTTGTTGTGGGGAAGTATTTGAAGCCATATAAATTCATGTCCTTCCTAAGAGTGTGGATCTATGTATGAATGGATCATTTGAAATGAAGGTGTTTTTAATCAGCTGAGATTTCGTTTTCTGTTCTTTTTAAATTCAAAATTTTGGATGTCTTATTTCATTCAAAATTAAGGTGCACTTCAGTTTTTAAGTAGCAGAATGGGCCTGCTTTAATGGGTTTATTTTGCAAATATCGACATGCGATAGCCTCAAATACTAGGCAAGTATGCAGTGTTAATTCATCTTGCTGAATGCATCTAAAACATCTCATTTCTGCTAAAAGATGCCTCATTGGCGAAATCAATCAAGGTGCTGTTTGGTAAATAATTAGTCAATTTTAGTTTATTTGACCATTATTAGTTGTTTGGTTAATAAGCTTTTTTAGCTCCGCGCTGTTTGGTAAATAATTAGTCAATTTTAGTTTATTTGACCATTATTAGTTGTTTGGTTAATAAGTTTTTTTAGCTTCAAAATGTTAAAATTCAAAAGATTACTTAAAACAGCATTTTCAAATAGTTTTTTGATAAAAGAAATTATACCAATCAGTTATCAGCAAATAGCTAATTTATCAAACAACCTTTTACAATCAATCAGCTAATGTCATCAACAAATCATACCTTCTAACCCAAACAGCCAATAGTCATTTACCAAAGAGGGCCTTGTTCGTCAGTTTCCTGTCAAAAAAAATAGATAAGGATTTCTGCTGGGTATTCTTTCAATTTGGAATGGACCAATGCAGATTCAAGTTATGTCATTTAAGTGATTGGTCTCCTTGTATTAATGGTCAAATGGATTCAAGTCTCCTAAGCGAGAAAGCTAGAGATTAATTTGAGTTTGAATTGTGTAGCATAAAATCTCTCTCCCTTTGTAAGAAGTTGTTCGAGTTTGAAAAAATAGTTTTGTCAAAATTTGAAATGTATATAGGAAAAGGATGTTCATAAGTTTTCTTGTTGCAACAAAAAATTAAAAAAAAAAAAAAAAAGAAAGAGTTTTCACTCTTTCTTTCTCATTTTACATGTCCGATTTATTATTTGGTCAAACCAATTCATTCTTTTTTGTTGATTTTCTTGAGTAATTTTTAATTATTTTTAAATGTAATTTTTTGGGTGTTTAACAGTAGTAATATAGTTTATAAAGATATAAATGTTATATAATATACTATATACGAGTAAAATTATGAAAAATTAAATTAAAAATAACTTTAGAGGTGTATTCAATTAAAACTTTTTATAGATTGTCAAAGAATTTTAAAGTGATTGATTTTAAAAATTTTCATAGAATCTTTCCAGACTTTCTTAAAATATTTTAAACTTTCATCAACTTTGTACGCGTCTATAAAAGTTTGTGGTTAAAGTGTCATCCCGCACTATGAACCATTCCCGACTATTCATCCTGCACCATAATAAGTGATTATTCGAGCCATAAACAAGTTTTTGTTTTCCACCTAGCCTTTCTTGTAGGTTTTCCGGTATACCTTATACATGTCATAAGTTATACCGGAAAACCTACAAAAAAGGCTAAGTGGAAAAAAATTGGTGTATGGCTCGAATAATCACTTATTGAAGACTATGGTACGGGATGAATAATTGGGAAAGGTTCATAGTGCGAGATGACACTTTAACCAAAGTTTGTAGGACAAACATTTATAAACTTTAAAAAAAAATTCATATTAAAAAGTCCACCAAAGTTAAATCGAATACACCCTTATATACATTTCATAACTTCTATTAATACATTATTTATAATTTTCTTACAAAAACTATATACATATAATATATATTTTTATGTATGTATGTATATGTATAACACTCAAAATTGTTAACAACTATATATATACATATACACGATGACACATGTAGCAAATAGAGGAAAATTCTTCAGTAACAAAACTCTAAGAGATGAAATTCTTGCAGTAGTGTCTTAATGCTTATGCTTTTGTGTGGATAATAATGTTGAGCATCGATTCTTGCTCATTCCCGGCCGGATGAGTGAGGAGTGTGAGAGAGTGGAGTTAGCGATAGTTCATGACTTCATGAAGTCTAACTCATTTACATTCCCACCCTACGATCCGAGAAGACTAGGTCCGAAATGAGTGGTAGACTAAGTGTTTGATAAAATGTCCTAGCCGAATGAGGACCTAGGAGTCCAAGTTCTACGCAACTTGGTGATGGTGCCTTTGTCTCTCTTAAATTAGTCATGATTTGCATCATATAAAGTCCACCATAGCCTAATGCATGCATAAGCTCAAGTGATTGAATCCAACTCCCCATTGTAATTGCTTTCTTGTGCTTTTACTTTAATTTAAACCTCTTTACCTCTGCATCCAATGCTTCTTGTTACATTGTTTTGCTCCTAGTAACTATTGGTGACACACACCTATGAATGTCATGCACTCTACTTAGCTCCAATTTGTCATCCTCGTGAGATCGACACTCGGAGATTCCATCTCCGTTTAAACTTTTCCATCCTGCTAAACTACAAACATCAAAGGTATTGTTAGCTTTATAGTGATCAAGGTGTTGAGTATGAGACACTTATTGATAATTACTGCGCCCAACATGGTATTGTACATGAGAGAACAACACCTTATTCACCTCAATCAAATTGTGTACTTGAATGTAAAAATTACACATTGAAAAAGATAATGAATGTGATGTTGATAAGTTCACATTTTCTTCAAAATATGTGGAGCGGACTTATCTTGTTAGTAAATGAGTCCCATATATAATCCAAAAATGCATAGAGCATGATAGTAGAGTTGAGAAATGTATCATTTTTTGAAGACGTATTTCAAAGTAGGTCTATCAAAAAACCTAGCACATCAAAATGAAAATTCTACGAGGCTATGGATAATAAGAATGAGGATTAGAAAATTAATGAGCCCGAACCTAGATGTATCAAATACGCTAGTATTGAAAAATCTTTTAGTCCATATTTTCTACTATATTTGTTAGAGTAGTACTCAAAACTTAATTATTTGAAAATGAATTCGATTTTGATATGTTTGTTAGGGCATCAAACTTGTGTAGAAGTCGTGACTTTTACTAAAGGAACAATGTAGAAAGAGAATTAAAAGTGAAGTTAATTCTATTTTACAAAATCATACTTTGAAACTAGTTGATATACATGCTGAGAAAGTCTTATTTTATTACTATTAAATTACAAAGTTTAGATATTAATATACTACTAAATAATTATTTAGAAATTAATAAATATTTACGGAGTATTTAACTTATTACTCTTAGTTTTCGAATTAGTTTAGGTAGATTAATTATTTAGAAACTACCAAATAATTAATCATTTTTAGTTTAGGAATCTTTGTAATCAACCCTATAAAAAGGAGCGTTATTTAGAATAAAGAGAATGCATAAATTCAATCCCAAAATGGGTCTAAGTGAGTTTTGGGTCTTAAGCAAACCCAATGTTTTCGGCAAATTATTGCATGGACCATGGTCCACACAGCTGTGTGGACCATAGTCCATGCAATAATGATTGAATGTTTTCCTATTTTCCTTTTCCAACTACTATTCTTTCTTCTTTTTTCCTTATGTTTTCTTGCATTCTTGCACATGACAGGATCACATATTGGTTCCGTTGTCAGCGTCATGGACGTCACTCGGTCTGAGTTTGAAGCTCCCAAAGAATTAGTGAATGAGTTGAAACTCTTAGCAAAAGAGATATGTAGATGCCTCCTTGGAGAATTGGGTGAATATCCCAATGACCTGAAGCAATGTATTACAAAATTCCTCAATGACCAAACACCAAAAATCAATACGCACACTTCCTTAGGAATTCGGCAAAGAGATGGCAATGTTACATCACTCAACGTGGATGATTCATCATTCACAATCATTGTTGATCACCCACATGTGGGAGCAACACTGATGCACGCCAACATGTCAGCTAATCAGCCTCATGTTGATTCAACATAGAAGGCTGCTACCCTTTTCAAAAACAATCCACTGCGTGGGACAATTTCACCACTCTACGGCCCCATCTCATTAATCGTTCTTAGTTTATAAATCTTTGTAATCAGCCCTATAAAAGGAAGTGTTATTTAGAATAAAGAGATGATAGAAATTCAATCCCAAAAGCAGTCTAAGGGAGTTTTGGGTCTCAAGCAAACCCAATATTTTCCTATTTTCCTTTTTCAACTATTATTCTTTCTTCCTTTTTCCTTATGTTTTCTTGCCCATGATGGGAAACATAACATCTTCATTCGGGTTGTAAACCTTTGTGATCCAAATGGATCTATAGACATAAGATGAAACTAGATGGTTCCATTAAGAAATATAAGGCTAGACTTGTAACTAAAATCTATAAGCAACATGAGAGTCATGATTAGATAAAGAAATGTATATGGAACAACCTAAGAGTTTTATAGTTCTATACCAAAAGAAGAAAGTTTGTAAATTGGTTAAGTTATTGTATGATTTGAAACAAGCGCATAAGTAGTGGCACTGAAAAATTGACCATGCAACGGTTACCAATGGTTTTAAAATCAATAAAGCGACAAGTGTGTCTATATAAAGGATATAGAAGATCGTTATGTCATTCTATGTTTATACATGGATGATACTATATAAAGGATATAGAAGATCGTTATGTCATTCTATGTTTATACATGGATGATATAGTTTTCGTTGGTAGTAATGATCAAATCATCAAAATCTACCAAAAACATGTTAAATTCGAAATTTGACATGAAAGAGTTGAGTTTGGTGGATTTAATCATTGGTATTAAAATCATTAGAAGACTGAATGACCTTATGTTAACCCAAATTCATTATATTGATAAAATCTTTGAGAAAATTTAACAAGGATGATAATCAATTGGCTAGGAATGGTCTCCCCGCAAAGCTAGAACCTTGTTTTTTCTCTTTCGGGCAATAGTCGAATTGTGATGGAATTTAGTATTTCTATCTCTCAAGACAATCGAATCCCCTTGCGATTTTTGGAACCAATGAAAATTCTTCCTAATATAGCATATCATCCAATTCTTTTCTCAGTTTTGTGTCAAGCTTGAGGAGCCATGCCCTCCTGCTGGTGGTTAGTGCTCGTTGAACCCACTTTAACCTTGCCAAACATCTTTTCTAGCATTGGTTGATGCTGCCAAAAACATCTTTATCCCATTTTCTCATAGCAGACGCCAACTTCCTAGTGTTTGTCGTGATTTCACTCTCATCGTCCCATTCCTTGCGAACCATATCCTCAAATCTAGGGTGAGTGATCCATGGGGTTTAGAATATGAATGGGTTAGGACGTCTTCCATGCACATGCCTTTCCACCAGTACCAAAATTAGGGTATGGCCCAATAATGTCATGGGGAGGTGAGTGACCAAGGAAGCACTAAATGTCTCCATCCAATCCACAACACAGGGCTTGGTCTAAACGAGCATATCTAAATGTGCTATCTTTGTTACATCTCATTCAGGTGAAGGCAGGGCCCCGATACCCCAAGTCGAAGAAACCCCATAAAAAATTCAGATACTAAATGTGTTGCATCGCTGCTATGAGAAGTTGTCGGGTTGCTCACTTCAATTGTAGAAACAGAATTAAAGTCTCCGGTCGCAAGCCAAAGCTTGATTATCCCCTTAGTTTGTTTATTAAGGTCATCCCTAGTAGTCTCCTCAGGCAAGGAGAAAGACTTCCATATATGACCAAGGGACACCAAGTGTTCCCATCCCCGTCAATAACCTCCGCAAGGATGAACTGAGGGTGAGTAAACACAACGTTCAATGTGATTGAGTTTTGCCAAAAGAGCCAAACGTCACCGCTAAACCCAACTTCTTCCACCCTAATCCAATTTTCAAAACCTAGTTTATTGCAAATGTCGTCAGCCTGGTTACCAGAGACATCAATTTGTAGAAGTCCTAGGACTTCGAGTTTATGGGAACAAACCAGAAGCTTAGCAGCTCTAAGGGAGGCCTTAGAAGCTGCACCTTGACAATTCAATATAATGCATTTTGTTAGTGTTTAGTATTGTAAATCCCAACTTGTAATTGACAGAATTATTATGGGAAAATAGATAGGTTTGGTCTAAGTGCTAGTTAGTATGCTAATTGGAGATCTGACAGAACATAAGCTACACCAAAGCCTTTGGAAACTAGCCGTTGGAACTACACCGACTTATCTTCTACAACTGGAAAAACAGTTACGCGTCTTAAGATTATTTTACAAGAATATCCACCTCTTACTAAAAGACCTCAAGGGTAAGATAGTAATTCATGTTACATGGAATATCCTAAGGATTACTTATCTTACAAGATCCAGAATATTATATATATTGGTTATAGAGAGATTTCAATAGAATTTAGAGAAGTTAGATTTACAAGAAATATTCTTCAAGATTTGAATATCAAGAAACTCTCTCTACGATTTACAAGTGATATACTCTGAGATTACATCTTCTCAAGACACCATTGATGATCTGAGTTTAAGAAGATTCTTGAGAAGAAACTCTACAAAGTTTTATCTATGGACCGTACTCCATACAACTGTGGTGCAATGGTGAGTGAGTCAACGAGACAAACAATGACAACGCGAATCTCCAAAAAGGGATTTTTTGGACTAGCACGGATCTCTAGCCTCGAAAATCCTCTATAGCTTCATCAGATAGTGTGTTTACCGTGTGAGGTATATCACAGATTGGGTTGAGAAGGTGTTCTCTTACTGTCTGTATGAATTGGATTCACTGATGGTAATCACCCAGGCATAGGTACGAATGTATCAAATTGGGTAAACAATACTCTGTGTCTTTTACTTTGTGTTTGATTTACTTTTCCGCATTAGATATATTGTTGTCAAACTATCTGGTTGAACAAACGCAATTAGAGTTAGCGATATTCAATATTCAAATAGTTGGGCTAATAAAGATAAATAAGATTCTTGATTAGGAAATACTAAACTCACACAATTCATGAGAGGCATGTACTGCAAACAAGGGAACAAGTCTACTTTGGCTTCACGTCAATGGGCACAACTAGCGCCTCCTCACCATCAGGAAGACCATCCTCTTCCATGGGATGATTTTCAAACATCTGAAAGTGTTGCTTAGTAAGGTTAGTGAAATACTCACTAGTACTAATAACGTCAATACAATGGAACATGGGCACTTCAACATTCAAGTTGACAATGGTGCACGTGATTATGGTTCCTCTGTTCTTGCCTTAGAAAACCACATGTTCACTCTCTGCTGTGACTTGGTTGGGTTTTTTCCTAGCACCGTTCCCGTTTCCCCCTCCCAAAACCCTTGTTAGCTCGCCTTCCTCCCTCTATTCTTGCCTCATACTTCAGCCACCATCAACCTATTGTTCATAAATTTGGCTTGCTAGTTTCCTTATTTTCCTACTACGGTGACCAACGGTCCAATTATAGTTGCCATTCTTGGTTACAATACCCTCATCAATGGGTTCTAGAGCATTAGTATAGCCATCTTCCAAATCAGACAAGCCATCCATCACAAACAAAATGCTTGGAATATATTATTGTGGCTGCTTTTACCATTTCCCCTGGTTTTGACTCTAGTATCTCCCTTGCCTCTTGAGTTTTCTTTCCTTGTTTGGATCCTTGGAGGTCTCCGAAGCCGTTGGCTAACACACAAGGGCCAAACTCAATGTTTACCACATTCTCTGCCTGATCTTCCTAGTTCTCTACTTTGGATTCTGAAGTACCCTTTCCACTCTTGCCTGATCTTCCTAGTTCTCTACTTTGGATTCTGAAGTACCCTTTCCACTCTCACATTATGGTAGCATCATGTCGCACCTCCTTGGGTTGTTGTCGATTGCCTTTGTTGCTTCTTTCATCTAGTGCACAATTGCAAATTAGTCCTTCTTGTGGCCATAAACCACTTTAAACAGACATGTATACCTTCATATTCAATCTTTCGTATTATCCTATTCAACAATAATCTAGCAAGTAATGGCTTGGTGAGGTGGCCTCCACATAAAGCCAAGCAAACTTCCCTCTAAATACAAGGCTAGTGACATCATCCAATTATTCATCCAATCTTTTTCTCAAGAAAATTAGATTGTACTTTGTAGTATTCAATAAGTAATCCCATGAATTTGACCCTTTAGACAATAAGTTTCTCAGTTAAAACGAGGTTTTCTCCTCGCCAAACCAACCTAGGTTACCTATAGCTGACCGGCTAAAACCCAAGGGTTTGAGGATCGAACCTCCAACCTCTCGACCGTAGATAGAGTACTCTTACCACCTGGGCTATCCTTACGGACAAAGTCCGAGCACCATTCTTTAATAGTAAGGTAATGGTCTAACACCATCCATGGGCTCCAAATTTGGCATAATCGTAGTCTTAAGCAAATTTGAGTTAATACCCAATTTACCCATTAGACGATTTAGCCCCAAAAGTTGTTTAGGACTAAATCGAGAAAAATCATTATAGTCGATGACTAAATTGGGTATTAACTCAGGCAAATTTCACCACGTAGAACTCATTTTCGAGGGCTACCAAGTCCAACGACGATTCCTATCTCCACAACGCATGTATCCTACAAAGCGGATAGTTGTAGACTTGTAGCCAACATACTCCCCCAAACTTTGACAATCAAAGCTATTCACCATGGTCGCCTAAGGAATGCTTTCTCCACCTTGGTGAGTCAGATTGCCAAGCAATTACTATCACTTTTGTCCTCATCGTCATCTTCATCTTCGAAGACATTCTCTAGCTCTTTTTGAATCTCCCGTTCCTTAGTCGTCAACCTAATCGCGCTTGTCAGCATCTCGGCGTAAGAATGTGTCCTAAACCTCATCGCCGAGTTGATATGAACTTCTTCTTGTTTGGATCCCTCCATGGTATCCATCATCTCGTCCCTTTCATATAGCAAAGCCATTCTTTCTTAGTGCTCCACTCTAGGTCAAAGTCCTCTTGGGAGTGTTCACGAGTCAAGCGGGCCATTCAAGAACAAGAACTCACTTCTTCCCCAACTCTAATACTACAGTTTAGTTTTTTCTTTTTAGTTGATTCAAATAATAAGCAACTAGAGATACCTTGCTCAAGTGTTTAGTATTGAAGAAGTTTGATTCCCCTAAAACATATAATATCATGACTTCAAACCTTGTTAATGTAACGATAGATATTCGTTGAGCTCTCTCACACATAGAGCCCAAGAGCATTGGTTCCAAGATCGCCAAGTGTTGCAGTATTCAGCCTTGAAAACCAATCGTTGCTGAACCAATTGCAATCTGTGGGACATAATGACCCTTTGATAATAAACAAGCAATCGTGATCTGGGTGCTTGATAATTGGCATATTGGTCAGTCAGTGCTCACAATACAGTGAAAATTCAAATCAAATAAGCAATCTTCAAGTTCATTTTAGTCTGTCCTCATATTCATTTGACTTGGTCAAATGAACATGCAGTACAATCCAAATGAACATAAAGGATGATCCGAAATGTTGGCATCACCTGCCACTTTACACAGGTGCACAACCCTGAATGGTATTTCAGCATTAGCAGCAACTCCCCATACAGAATTGAGCGCTGAATGCTGAAAATTAATGACAGAAATGTTTTTACTGTTATTCAGCATTTCAAATTTCAATAGAAATCCAAAAAGAGATCCTTGAAGAAGGTGAATAAGATAGATAACCATTGTCCAGTTATATGAAGAAATTCCAGAAAGAAACCACCTAACATGTTGGTGGAAGATATAATCCTTGCAGCCTCAATGTAGATTGCAGCGGCACAATCTTTTCTAACCCTTCACTTACTCCACCTACAGAAGTGGTGAAAGTAGTCCACCCTGATTTGAAATAAATCAAAAAAAAAAAAATAGATAAAGCAAAACAAATATACAGTGAAAAAAGGTGATACGAGGGGATGGCCATGCTGTGTGTACAATTGGACGCATGAATCGTCTCTTTGTCTATTCCACTAGAATGGCAGCAAACCCTAGAATCATATTCAAGGATGCACGCCTCCACCTGTGACCCTGGAAAATGCAGGGGATATATGAATAATATCCTTAAAAGGGATTGGTTTCATATGCTGCCAAATTGTGAAGTCAAGATATTCCAGTCCATACATGCTTACTCAAAACCAAGTAGCGTGGTCCAGTCACAGACAATTTAAAGTCATGAAATAAACCCCTATGCTAAATTCTACAAATTCTAATGACCATCTGAGATTCAGTTTTGTCCAATCAGAGCAAAAGAATGTGCAATAAAGTTTTGCAGAAACTTGAAAGGAGGCAGAATTATGATAATCCATAACAGGAAGGTGTTGCATATAAAAGAAAAAACAACCAGGTATTCTTACCATTGAATACAATAAAATAAACTGCCGCTTTCATTTGGTGCTTGTATGTTCTATAGGTTCTGATAAACACAGAAGCACAACTTTCATATCAGATGTTTCTGCTTTCAGATATCAATTCTAAATTGCCACACAAATACATTATAGTCACAGAATGCAAATGCACTGAGAATAAAACTTAGTAAAGAAACAGGGATTGGAATCAAAATACGCAATTCTTCATAATCTTTTTTTACATTTTGCTGAAAACATTTATTACACAATCCTCTAGTTACAAAAGCTCCTGTCAGGGAAATTGGGGAATTACCAAGACAATAGATATAAAATGGGGCATGTAACTTGCCTTTTACAACTCTAAAAGGGGTGGAGAAACATGAACCTATTATATACAAGAAACAAAGAAAGCCCCTTGACAAACTATTAACTGGCATAATTGTTAATTTTAGGAGAAATTAGGTTCTTTAACTCCATCAAATGTTCATCATTTGAAATATGGAGTTGAATGCGGAGATTTGTCAGCAATGCTTCTTGTTCCCAAGTTAAGGGCCCAGAAGCATGCAGTGCCTCCAGAGTGCAGTGATAAGCATGCAACTCTAACCTATGAATACTTTCTGCAAAATCCTCTTCTAGAGGAGGAGGATTACTTCCCTCCTCATCACCTGAACAGTAAACTGACTCAGCATCACTACAAGGGGCATCTGACACTTGACAAGGAACTGGTACTGAATGACAATTGAACCTAATTGTACTAGAACTAGTAACACTACAACTGCCAACAGAGCTAGCATCCCTATCAGAATCACTAGATTCTGAGCTTCTCATATAGGAATAGCAAAGGGCACCATCTAGTTTTGCTTTGTCCATTTCATTGTATCTGTTTGATGCGACACTAAAGGAAGCATGCATGTTTTTCTCACCTAGAGTTTTTCTTTGGCAAGCAACATCATCTACCTTTTTCAGTAAGGGTGCTGGAATTACTCTCTGTTTCTGTCCATTTGCGCCCACAATTCTTAGTTTCTGGAAGTTTCCAGAGTGTGTTTCAACAGCAGAAGAGCAGTATGGAGACATCCTCTTCAGAGATCTTGCAGAGACTACATGAGAGTCTTGAAATCTAGTGTCATCTTGAGTTTTAGCCCAAGGATCAGGACGTGGCAATTGGAAGCTCATCTTTTGATAAAAATCAGAAGTTGACAGTTTCTGAGATTTGACAGGTCCACATTCTCCATTACCCTATAAAAGCAAAACAATACAAGATCAGAATGGCTCTAATATAGACACATCTAATTGCAAAGAAATTTAAAGAACGGATAACATTGGAGATTGGTACACTGGTATAAAATGCATTACAAAAGAAACTTCATAAAATTCAACCAACAAGCAAACTGAATGTTCAATGATTGATGTAAAGACACAACTCTAGTTCTAAATATGAGCATTGGTCAAATAAGAAGAAAGTACCTTACACATCAAAACCCATTTCTTATCCTGCCAAAATTGTCTGCTTCTCATTTCTGTTCTGTGAATGCTAAATTCCTGAAAGCACCCAACTAGTCTCACCAAATAGTAATCTCCTCTAAAAACCTTGAGAACAATGGCAACTTTCCATGAATAGTCATTAAACACCTCGACAATGTCCCCACAAAACCAACTCTCTCCACCTTGTGCTGAAGGGGGACAAGGCCTAATAAACTTCCTTGATACCCTTTCCACCATTGATTCATTTTTCACTGGGGAAGTCGAATCAAACCTCACAGTATAAGTATGGCCATCCCTGGACAATATATCTGCTCTGCGCCATGAGACTGGCACCTCTGCTTTGTTCATTACCTCCACTTTGCTTCCTCGTTTAAACCTCATTAGGGCAGGGGTTCTCCAATTCAAACTAAACCTGATCATAACCAAACAAAAAAAAAAACAGAAATATGTAAGAAACAGTAAAGGAAATTCCTTCACAAGATCACTGTAACACCAAAAAAAACATATTCAGTTTCTTGATAAAGATAGATCAGAACAAACTTGTGTAATCTAAAAGCAGATTTCTTTGAATCAATCACAGCAGTGGACCAGAATCTCAAATCATAAAGAATTTAGCAAGTATATTTTTTTTGCGCCCATACAAAATATCGGTCAAAACAAAAAAAGTGGAATAGACTTAACCAAAATGTACTTTAATTCAAAAAGGAAATTTTAAAATAATAATAATAATAATAATAATAAAAGAACTTAGATAGGAAAAATAATAATAACCTTCAAACAAAGGTAAACATCTAGAGCAAAAGAATTCCTTTCTTGATGGAAAAATGCACAAATAAGTACTGTAATTACTAATTAATTACTAATTACTGGGCAAACAAAACTGAACAACCGTGTCAATAAATAATCAAATTTTCATACTTAGAAAAATTACATCAAAAAAAGAAGCAATGATCAGACTGAACTCAGATAAAAGTTAATCAGTGATAAAAACTAATTATAAATGATGAAAAAACAGTTAAAAAATCATTAAGAACAGTAAAATTTTTCTAAAAATTTCTAAAATGTGATCAACAGACATCCAAGCAAAAAATTCGAGTCTAAAATAAAAAAGAGCTGAAAGAAATTAATCAATCAAAGATTAGAATTTGGATAATTAGGGTTATAAAATCCTAAAATTAAAACACAAATTCTAAAAAATCACTCACTTTTTCCTTGAAATTCCGTTAAATATGTTGATAAATAATGATTCTTTGAGTTCTCGATCGGTTTCTCCCTGTATAAACTCAGCTACAAAGATGAATTTGGCTTTCTAGGGTTTGTTCGTCACCGATTTTGTGAGGGGAAAGTATAAATTGGGGGAAAATGCAAAACAGTAAATAAGCAAGGGTGACAAGGGCATTTTAGGAAAATGAAAACATTTGGGTTTCAAAAACTAAAATGAACCAGAAAAACGTAAGGATACGCCTCCTTTTCCTTTGTACAGAAACCACCTAAATCGTGATGGGATTCCATCTAGTAACACACCCACGCTCCTGATCATGTGCGTGTCATACACTCACCTCCTCTCTCCTTTTCTTAAAAAATAAGGAAAAATTTTAATTTATGTCACTCCCATGTCAATTATCAATGTAACTCTTGAATTATTAGAGGTGTAAATGTTATTCCTCAATTTTTAAAATGGTACATATATTTTCCCTCTCATAATAGACTTGTGGTTTAAAACGGTACCGTTTTTAAACAGATCTGAAGCAATATACGTACCGTTTTAAAAATTGATTGACAACATTTATACTACTAATAGTTCAGGAGTCACATATAATTGACATATTATGGAGGGCATAAATTACAATTTTTCCTAAAAAATATTTCAAAACATATATCACCAAATTACAAAATCATAAAAAAAAATTCTTTATTTTGTAACATAATTAGCTTATTAGTCAATTTAGACTTATTTGATCACTATTAATTGTTTGACTTGGTTAAATAGCCAATATAAGTGTTTGATTAATTAGTTTTTTTGCAACAGCTTATTGCTTCAAAACGTTAAAATTAAAAAAAAAAAAAAAACTAATCATAACAGTTTTTTCGATCAACTTTTTGAAAAAGTTATTTTGTATGTAATCAGCTAACAACTAATTTACCAAATATCTTTCTACAATCTGTTAATGTTATCAACTAGTCAAACTCACTAACACAATCAGCTAACAGCTATTTACTAAACGCACTCAAAATGCCATATAAGCTTCTGCCATTTTAGTATACCTGATGCGAATTGTATTAAAATTTTATATTATTTATAATGTGATTAATTGTCTAATAATTATATTTGAAATATTTTAACAATAAAAAGTAGAATATAAATTAATCATTTATTATAGTAATGGTACTTGATCACTAGGAGAAAAATGAATTTAAGATTTAGGTATATATATATATATATATATATAATTTTTATGTATTATTTCAAATGTGCTTAAAATCTTAGATAAGCGGACTTACTCTATGAATGTGTTCTAAATATTATGATACACATTTTAAATAATTTATCTCAAAATTTAATTTAAATTATTAGTTACATATAAATTATCAAATTAAACTACTAAAGTGTGAGCTAGTTATATTTTTTAAATTTAGTTTTAATTTTAAGCCTCAATTAAATCAAAGTTCTGTACTCAAAAAAAAAAAATCAAAGTTCTAATTTGAAGGAAACTTTCCAATATTTATTATCCAATTCGTAACGTTTTACTTAAAAATAAGAACTAAACTCATTCAAATTAAATCACATATCATTTTTTTTTAGTACTACTGACTCTGTTACAATGTAGTATCTGAATCACATATCATTTATTTCAACCCAATTAAATTATTATTATTACTATTATTATTATTAGGCTTTTTGGTTTTGTACTTTAGTTTATTTAGTGGTGTTGCAATTTGTTGTAGTGGATGTATACTTATAAGTTGTAAGAATGATATTTATTTACTATTCTATTATTATAATACAACATAATACTCCATTTGCCTCATTTACCTATTCACGCAAATCATTTTTTTCTTTGCTTATTTTTTTATTTTTAAAATAATTTTTTTATATTTAACAATAAAGTTTCAATTTTCTATACTAATTTCTAATACTAAACTTAACATTATGGGGGTATTTGGTAAATAGTTGTTAGCTGATTGGGTTAGTGAGTTTTACTAGTTGATATCATTAGTTGATTGTAGAAAGATGTTTGGTAAATGAGCTGATAGCTGATTACATGCAAAATGACTTTCTCAAAAAGCGAATCAAAAAAGCTGCTTTGAGCAATTTTTTGAATTTTAACATTTTGGAGCAATAAATTGTTATAAAAATATAATTAATCAAACACTTATATTGACTGTTTAACCAAATCAAACAGCTAACAGTGATCAAATAAGTCAAAATTGACTGATAAGCTAACTATGTTACTAAACAGAACTTATGAAAATCTAATTATAAATAACTTTAGTCAAGTTTTGTTAACTTAATAGTATACATAAAATGAGATTGAAGGAGTATATAGTTTTCATTTCAAGCAAATAGGAAAAGAATAAAATATAAAAATAAAAATAAAAATGGTGGTTGTTTAAACAAATTACAAAAGTTAATTAAATTGAAAAAATGGAATCTTAGTAGATCAGCAAACTTCTAAATGTTTCGGTTGAGAATGCCTCCCAAGTCCCAACTCCGATCCCAACAACCCCATACCTTCGTTCTCAAATATTCCCGGTCACATTATAAAATTTTAACTAATAATTAATACGTATATTACTTTACTTATTTGATTGCGTAATTAAGGGTGTATGTTAAGAAAAATGCTAAATATCTTGAAATCGTTATAACAAGGATCGGGCTGACCCTGCACTATGGACTTGATTCATGTATTTGTGTTTTGTGTTATGAATTTTTGTGTCTTGCTTTATGAAATTATGTACTTTATGAGTATGAATTCTATATATAAAATAAATTAATAATTGTGTCTTATGCTATGAATTTATGTGTCTTGTGTTGTGAAGTTTTGTGCCTATGAACACAAATTATGTACCTATGAACACAAATTATGTACCTAAATCAGATTTAAAAATAAGTAAATATGTAACATTTATATGTGTCTTGTGTTATGATTTGTTGTGTCTTATGTTATGAAATTATGTACTTTACAAGTATGAATCATGTACCTCATTATTTTAATCTGTGGTTCATAATACTATGTCAACCCTAGTCCATGATATATATTGGGGTGTTTGGTTATTGGCATATCAGCCAAAAATTGGCTGATTTGACCATTTTCAGCTGTTTGACTTAGTCAATAAGCTGAAATGAGTGTTTGGTTAATGACTTTTTCCTCCAGCTGATTCATCCCAATAAGCTAATTGTTGAAACGCTGACTGAAGCAACGTTTTTGGACGGATGATTGCAATTAATTTCCAAAAGACCAATTTACCCATCATTCTTCTTCTTTTCTCCCCTTTCATTGGCAGTCTTCTTCTTTTATCTCCTTCACCCCCTCTCACTGGCAGCCATGGACAACACTAAGAACACACATCTAAACTCACAAATTAAAATTTATCACAAAAGTCTTCCTCCTCAACATTCTGAACACACAACAAATACACCCCCTGTGTGTTCACAAATTTTAAAAAAAAAAAACAAAAAAAACAAAAAAACAAAACAAAAAACAAAAACAATGAAAAAGCCTAACCAAATCGATCATCTTCATCCTTGCTATATTGATTCTCGCCCTTCTTCCTCACCATTGCTTCTTGCCCCTGATTCTCGCTCATTTTTTCTCCACTGCTTCTCGCTCATTTTTTCTCCACTGCTTCTCGCTTTTCTTCTCTGATTTGGGCAGAGGGTTTAATTTAGGGATTTGATTTGATTTGGGCTTTGGCTTTTGGGTTTAGCATTTAATTGAAGAATACAGGTGGGTGGGTGGGTTTGTCGTCGCAGTAATAATAATAATAATAATAATGATGATGATGATGATGATGATGATGATGATGATGATGATGATGATGATGATGATGATGATGATGATGATGATGATGATGATGATTGTGGGTTATTCATTTAATAATAATAAATTTTCAATAAAATCATTTTAGAATTTAAAATTTTAAAATTAATAATATTAAATAAATAAAAATAATACATTTATGTTTCTAGAAAAAGTGTAATTGGTGGCCAAAATTTTATAAGCATTTATCCATAAGAGTTTATAACCTTATTATAGTTAAAACTTAAAATAACTTATACCTTTAAAGGTCATTTAACATGCAATCAGTTAATAGTAAACAGCTAATTTACCAAACACTTTTTTATAACCAGCTAATACAATCAACTAGTCAAATCAGCCAACACAATTAGCTATTAAATACCAGCTAAACAAATCAGTTATTAGCTAACAGCTATTTACCAAACACCTCCATTGAGAATATCTTGTAGTTAAATTCATGCTTCCACCATAAAACACTTACGAATTACGATTATCACTTCTCATTAGTCATTATTGAATAAGGTCAATTAATTTACCAGTAATTCATAAAAATAAATAGTTTTTTTTTTATTCAAGAAGAACTAAAAAGGAGTATAAATTGTACGGATGAGAATTAGAGGGTAAATTATTATGTGGACCATGGTCCACATAGTGCTGTATATGGTTCACATAGTATTGTGTGGACCATAACAAAAAGTACATTTTTAATGTACTAAATGTACATTATTTGTATACTGAATGTACATTATACAATATAATTTACATTATATAATATAATTTACATTATACAATATAATGTACATTCAGTACACAAATAATGTACATTCTCTGAATATAATGTACATTATTTTTATACTGAATATACATTATTTGATAGTATGGTTCACATAGTTGGGTGGAGCATAGTCCACATAATAATGATTGGAACTAGGGTGTCAATGCCCGTCCCGCGAAGCCTGCAGTCCAAATTTCTTTGGCCTCGCCCTATGTGGGTTAGCGGCCCCTGGACTAACTTAATTTTTAAAAAATAATATTTTAAAAAGAAAGAAAATATTTATATTATATTACATACTATATTTTAATATATAAAATAGGAAAATAAAAATATACATGCCCTACCACATGACCGATCGATGCTATTATATTTACTAGTATTTTCACCCGTACGCGGAATGGATTTGTTATAATATATTAAGAATATTTGGATCGATATATAATTATATAAATTATAACATCAAATATTATATATTGCAATTGAAAAATATGTTTTAGATCGATTATGTTTTCTGATGATATCCTTGTTTGATTTTGAATATTCCCATTAGTATAGGAGTGTTTTTGGCGGGAAGTTAAAGTTGATGATATTGTTTTTATTAATAGTATAGATATAGATTGCATTGCAGGAAAATATATTGACTATATTATTACGATTAGTAATTTTAATCTAAAATTGTATTACCATATTTTACAATATTACGCAAACCTTAATAGTATAGGAGTTTTTTGGGCAGAAAGTTAAAGTTGAGGATATTGTTTTTATTAATAGTATAGATATCCTAAAATTATTACAACATGAATATTATTACAGTTAAATTTCTTAATTCTTAATAGTGTCATAGTCCAAAAATATTGAGATATGTTTACTTCAATTCTCCAAATTTCTTTTTCTAATTTTCCATTATCCATTTTATATTTTTCATTAAATTCTCTATTTTCCTTTTTTCCTATTTTATTTTTTCAAAAAAATAAAAAATTTCTCAAATTAATAAACACTTATCAACCAAACTAATTTGTGACTAATTATCTTATAAAAATATTTTGAAATTAATCCTCAACACACTAGCCTTCGAACGGTAAATATCCATGCAATTGGAGCAATAGCAAATTTATGTGGGAAAATTGGAATAAAAGTAAAATTAGCATTTGAATTGCAGCTCTTGCAATCCTATGTCAGAATTGTAATTATTTTTGGGTGCTTTTCTTTGTTTTCTGTTGACTTTTTTCTTAAAGTTTATACTTTTTATTTTCAATAATAAATTTAAATAATAATAATAATATTATTATTATTATAATAATAATAATAATAATATTATTATTATTATTATTATATTTTGAGAATCAATTAAAACATGTAAAAAAAATGAAATACAAAAACAAAAGTGAGAATTGCAAGATAAATATTGTCTAATGTGTTTATTATAACATACAAGTCTATTTGGTAACATAGTTAGCTTATCAACTAATTTTGACTTGTTTGACTACTATTAGTGGGTTAACTTGGTTAAACAGTCAATATGAGTGTTTGATTAATTAACTTTTTGTAACAGCTTATTACTCTAAAACACTAAAATTCAAAAAGTTGCTTAAAACAACTTTTTTGATCAAGTTTTTGCAAAGAGTAATTTTGCATATAATAAGCTAACAGCTAATTTACCAAACATCTTTCTACAATCAGCTAATGATATTAACTAGTCAAACACTCAAACCCACTAACCCAATCAGCTAACAACTATCAACTGACAGTTATTTACCAAACGCCCCAATAATGTGTCTAATTCTTTACCCCCAAAAAAAAGGCAAACAAACAAAGATTATTTAGAAATAGAGACAGCATACGATAGCTGTGTCAAGTATTAAATTAAAGTATGTAATAGAATGAAAATATAAATATGAAGATATATTGATGGAGTGTCAAACGGGGTGAAAGATACAATACAGGGGAGAGCAAAACAATGATTCATTGTACCAGTCAGCGCCAATCTGTACAAGCAGCTGTCAAAGAAAAGAGCACAACTATTTTTCAACTAAAAAGAAAAAAAAAAAAAAAAAACACTTCAATTCATATATGTACACACACACATACATATTATAGCATAAGAGCATGCTTCATTGGTTGAGGTAACACCATGCTTGAGCTTGACTGTTAAAAGTTACTTAACCAAGTCAAGATGAAAAAAATTCAGTTTAGGAATTTAGCAGAGACCCAAAAATACAGCTGAAAAAAAAGGGGTAATCCAGCCAAGATGGGGATACAAACTTGTGGTCTAGCCTTCTTGGTTTGAGCTAGTCAGCTATGGGAACCTCCTTCTGGTCCTTTGTTGGCTAGAGTCACAAGGCGGGGTTTACCCAGCGCACACCATTGGTAGTGGCTGCGGGTTTTCCTATGAACTGAATACAAACGTTAAACACACCAACACTTTTCATGAGAGCAAATTTATCAACACTAATGGTAAGGCAGGAAAAGGAAGTGTCATGTTCACACATTTACAATCTCTTTTTATTGTGTGAGGCAGAGATTCAAACGTATGACCTTTGGCATGGGGTTGGCTCTGATACCATATTGAAGCATGTGTTCCATCTCAACTAAAAGCCGCCTAAGCAGATAGTTGGATTGCACATTTTATATTTATATATTATATGCTCAACATAGTGATGGGCCTGTTCTATGCAACCTTTCTATTGCTTTTTATCAAAGAGGCTATTTTCGAGACACAAACTCATGGCCATTCTATGTACTGGCATCCACCTTTTCTTGACAGTTTAGTGCAACAAAGTACTGTAAACTAACTCGTTTATAAACTCCTTAATAATTTAGTCCAAATCACTAAGAAGACAGAGAGGTGCTTTACATTTGACATGCCCTAGAAGCTGGAGAGGTTTTCTACACAGTATAGAAAGTCAATTATTGATACAAAATAACACAAGTATTCAACACTTCAGCAAAATTATAGAATAGTAAGTGAAAATCATCTTACCTACTGTGCAGGATGTAACAACAATAAAGATGAAGACATGATCTCTCGTGAGGTAGCTAAATTGGTCAGTTCTATGTCGTACTTTGTCATTTAGATAGATGAAGTACCCATCGCCAAGCTACCTTCTCTTGTTCCTCTTACAAGAATATCGTAAGTAGTATCATCAGGTACAAGACCCCGATCAAGCATCTCGTCATGCAACCTAAAAGCTTCTTGAATATTCCCCTCCTTGAAGTATCCGGCGATTAGTGTATTATAAATAAGAACATTAGGAGTCACCTTGTTTTTACACATCTCGTCCAATACCTTTTGTGCATTGTTCACCTGCTTCTTATTGCTAAGACCTTGTACTAGTACAGTGTATGCAATATCATCGGGCGTTATACCCTTTGAAAGCATTTCTGAGTACATATTAGATGCAGGAAGTATTTTCCCGTCCTTTAGCAGCCCATCTATCAAGGTAGTGTACGTTTCCAAATCACACGAGATTCCCTCATTTACCATTCTTTCATGCAAGGCTAGTGCAGCTTCCATATTATTTACGTTTCTGAACCCACTAATCATGGTGTTATACAGAATTGCGTTGGGTGATAGACCAACTCCAAGCAGTTCTTCGAAAAGCTCCATTGCGTTCTCCATGTCTCTTCTTTTACAAAAGACATCAATAAGGACACCGTATGTAACAATATCCAATTGGATGCCTTTAGCCCTCATTTCATTCAACAGTTTCACAGCAAGATCAATGTTATTGCTTTGGCAAAATCCATAAATTAAGCAGGTATATGTGACAACATTTGGGGAAATCCCATTGTCACACATCTCTGTATAAGCGGCCAAAGCTGAACTCACGGAACCTTCTTTTAGAAAGCCATTAATAATGAAATTGTAAGTCAAGCAACTTGGAATTAGGCCGTCCTCTCTGAAGTTATGAAGCATAGTCTTTGCCTCGGATGTTCTGCCAACTTTAGATAGGCCGTTGATGATGGAGTTGTATGTGAAATCGGTTGGAGCAATCCCGTAAGCCAGCATTTTGTCAAATGTTTCTAGTGCTTGCTCAGCATCACCTTTACCGAAATGCCCATCAATCAAAATGCTATATGTGACTGCATTAACTTCCATATTCCGTTGTAGCAACTCGGAATATAAACTTAATGCTTTGTCCATATTACCATTTCTACAGCTAAGAAGGATCATGCTATTATACGAGACTATAGTGGGCACAATTCCCTTATTCACCATCTTATCCCATATACTTTCCGCTTCTTTCATCTTACCATTTCTGCAAAACCAAGCCAACATGCTATTGTACGTGAAAACATTGGCAACGTCAGTCATGACCACCTGCTCAAACTGCTTAGTTGCTTCGTCCAATAAATTGGCTTTGAGGAATCCTCTCAGCAAAGAATTTTCAATATACACAGAAGGCTTGATACCTGCACGTTTCATTTGAGCGTATAATTCTTGTGCCTTCCCCATTCGTCCCTTGTTACAGCAGCCTTCAATCAGAACCGCATAAGTGACCTTGTTCGGACTTAGTCCACACTCAACAATATCATTGAGCAAACCCAAAGCATCGTTTACATCACCCCGCACACAATACCCCTTCATCAAGCTCGTCATGACAACCAAGTCCTTCGAATGACCACAATTAACCATCTCCTCCTTAAGCCTCAACGCATCAACCATATTCCTTTGCTTCACACAAGCGGAAATTACATTCACATACGTGCCCTTTGACGGGACCCAATTCTTACCCTTCATCTCATTCAGCAACGAAATTGCGGCTTCCACTTTTCCCAACGTACAAGCAGCATAAATAGCAACACTGTATGTGGGTGGATCATGCTGAATACCACTAGCCTTAGCCTCTAAAAAGTACCTCTCTGCCTCCTCGGCCTCCCCTTCTTTTAAACAAGCACGCATCATTAACCGGACAGTAGAAGTGGAACATTTAATCCCTCTACACACTACACCAGTATACAAACCTTTTGCTTCTGTGATCATTTTATTCTTGACTAACACCTTTGAGACTTTGCCTATAAGGAAAGGCCAAATCAATATACCATGATCCATCATCGCATTAAAGCAATCAATAGCATCTCTAACCCGACGAGCTTTAACTAAGCTATCTAGCAAGCTATTAAAAACCACTGGACACAACTCAAAACTGAATCTTTTAGCAGAATCAACAAGACCATCAAATAGAGCAGAAGGGGGACCAGAATCCCCTAACACGTGTTTCAAAATCAGACTCCTAGCTATATGGTGGTGCTCTGAGGAACTTACTAAAATGTGAAGCAAAACATGGAAGGGCTCCCCGGTCCACCGCTGAAAAGCACACCGCTCCATAGCGAGTTTGAATTGCTCAAAAGCCGAATCTGGGTCGCCCCTTTGTCCCAAGACGGTTTCTACCACACGGGTTTCCATGAGTTGGCTGTTTTCTGAATTGGGTTTGCTGGATGAGTTGCTGGGGTCACTGAAACTCTTGGTTTTCTCGGGCGAGTCTGAAGGGGTAACTGACGGATCGGTAGTCAAGATTGGGTCTTGGGAGGGTGGCAGTGAAGAGGTAGAGAGGGTTCTGCAATGGAGTCTGCGGTAACAACGTAGCCATGGCGAGATTGATGAATAAGGGTTCAAAGATCTCATCGGTGAAGAACACAACAGCTAAAACCTTAGGAGGAGAACCTTGGAGTCTTGAACCTTAAACCTTAAACCTTAAACGGTGAACCCCATTCTTGAGTTTGGCCTCAGCATCAGAAAGGGATGAAAACTCGAAACCCCCTCTTTCTCGAGAGAATTATGTTTCTGATCCCTAACGATTACCTAAAATTTCACTTTGGTTCCAAACTTTGATGTTTTAGGCTTTTAGCTGTACAGGGGTCCCTAAATAAACCTAGCAATCTCAACCTTTGAGGTTTTTTTTCTTCCAATTTTTTGTAGGCATCACCATCCCCTATCTCATTTAATCTCAAAACATTATTCTCTCCAATCGTTCTAATTTTTTTTACAAGTTTTATAATATTAAACTAAATATTGTCCAAGATCTTGGGATTTAGTGGCATCCGGTTGCACTCCTATTAGTACATTGGTGTTAGCTTTGTCCTTGTAAATATGTGTACTTTTATAACATGGTCAGCTAATTTCGTTACAACCAACCGAGTATTATTGCAAATACCACGAGTGTGGTCAATATTTCTCATTAATATCATAGGTGACCAACCTTTAGGGGGCGTTTAGTTCACGGAATCTTGGATTACCTCAAGTAATAAGATTACCTCCAGGAAGGTAATGTGAGATTTTGGAAATGTAAGATTACCTGATGTGTTTGATTTGGATTGTGGAATATAATATTACTTTGGTTTGGTTAAGTGTTATATTTTAAGTTATATGGATCAATTTACTATAATGTCCTTTTATATATATGTGTGTGTGTGAATGTATTGATGCTTAATATTAAAAAAGATAAATATATAAATATACAAACATGTATATTTGATTATATAAACATATATTTATTTTATATATGTTATTGCGTTGTTGTTGTTGTTGTTATTATTATTATTATTATTATTATTTATTATTATTATTATATAAGGATTAGTTAACAAGGGCAAAGTTAGAATAATTCAAGGTAATCTAAGATTACTTTAAAAAAACGGGGTAATCACATTACCTTGAAACATTACCGCCATACCAGCTTTGAGGTAATATAACATTACCAGGTAATCTCATATATTGAACCAAACAAGGTAATATAACATTACTAGGCTCATATTACCTAGGTAATCTCAGATGACCTGAACCAAACGGCCCCTAAAGGTTATTGAGTGATTTCAAAATCTAATATATATATATATATATATATATATATATATATATATATATATATATATATATATAATTGTAATGAAAATTAATTCTTTAAAATAAGCATACCAACATTTAATTAAAATGATAATTATAAAATTAAAATTAAATTACTAATTACTTCAAAATTAAATCCTAATAATTGCTTAAAAAGTAAACTACAAAGTTGTTAACAAAATCAAAGTGCATAAAAAATTAAAATACAAATATTTAAATTAATTGTCATTATTGATTCATATATGCTTAACCAAATCATCATGAAGTTGATGCAATTGCGAGTCATGTAAATCGGCGTTTCTTTGTAAATAGTGTTAAAACTCTTCGATTGAGTGTTGCAACGCTTGTACAGTTGATTCAGTTTCTTTGTCTACCCAATTAGTTATGATGTCAACAATTATGTTGTGTAAAATAATGCAAGTGCAAATTATTTCTCTAAAGTGTTTCATGTATCAAAATCGTCCAGGACTTCTAATCATTGCTCATCGAGCTTGTAAGACTTCAAATGCCCACTCTACATATCTTCTTATTGCCTCTTATCTTTATTTAAACAATATTATTTTCGGGTCATGAAAGGAGTTTGGATCCCAACGAAAAAAAACCCCACATATCCAAAAGAAGGAAGCAAAGCCACAAAGCAAAGAAAACCCCATAGATCCAAGTTTCTTCCCCACAAATTCAAAAGAAAGAAAACCCCACTAAGCAAAAACCACTAACAATAATTTGATGGCATTATATTCCTTTTCTATAAACCCTATGTTTTCAACTTAGATGGAGAAAGAGAAGTAGAGAGGGATAGAGATTACCTCAGAGAATGGAGAGCCTCCGTTGCTGCGAGGAGAATGGCGCTTCTACAAGTCTAAGAGAGGAAAAATCAACGAGAAGAATAAGGACAAATGAGAGAAATTTTCAATCAGCTGAGCAGAAACGCTACTACGGATGGAATTTTGCAAATTAGTTTATTAGGTTGATAAGCTATCTCAATTAGCCATATTACCAAACACCCCCTTTATAAATATATATATATATATAGGCCGCATCAGATGCGAACAGCCTCCCCCGTGCTGCTGTGTGGCCTGATCTGCACCATTAGATTCCATGATCTAAGACTTCATATTAATCCAAACAATACAGGCGCTTGGTCTTTAATTACGCGAACGAGAAGGATAATGTTGACAATTCACTACAATTTCAAAACCAGATCAGACGACGACGGAGACTTGAAGTCGACGAGCACTGAGCAACAAACACCAGACGAGTGTAGAAGGACTCCATCACCAGCAACGAGCGCTCCGTTCCGAACAAAACGCACAGGTCGACTCTAACAGAAGAACTAGAATGGAGTAATTCGCAATAGTCTGTGCATTATCAACATTAATCTGGTTCATATTTGAGATAATATTGGTGTAATTCGCAATAGTATGTGTATTTGGTGTGTGGTGGTTAAGTGGTGTGTTTTAATATGAGAATTGGTGCATTTTTAACGTATAATGCTGTGTTTTAATTTTGTTGGTGCATTTGAATTGAGTAGGTGTATTTCGGTATGGTAGGGAATGGTGTGTTTTAATATGTATATATATATGTATGTATGCATGTATATATGTATGTATGTGTGTGTGTGTGTGTGTATATGAGCATATCATCAGGTTTGGGCCTTGATGTACTCTCCTACATTCACCACTCACACAAGTTTACTCCTTGAGATATTGCATTTACCACATCACACTAAACATTGTCACATATAAAGTAGATGGGAGCTTTGCAGCTCCAAAAGCACTTGTTATCTTCGTCCAGTGTGGATCTCTATTCTTATATTGCTTACCCCATTGATTGGTGTTGTTTGTTATGGCTACTTTTAATAGTTGTTCTGTTATCAGCTAATCTAGCCACTCAATCTCTAACTTCGTTAGTGTATTTCCAGAATAACGCTATGTATTAGGATTCTGTCCAACCTGACGCTACTTCTATTTTGATTTAATCTACCTTTATTGGTTGACTTTCAAAAAAAAAAAAAAAAGTAATCTGAGAATTGCCACATAAAATTATGGGCAAATGGGCAAATAGCATTTTCCTTCGGGTTTTACCTTGCAAATTTTATTTATTTTTAAAAAAAAACAACTCAGGTGCTACTCACGTGATGTATAAAATAAATCTCTCGCGTTTACTTCCTCCTCGGCCCTCGCTAGTCCCACACGGTGCAAGAGCGTAATTGTTCCTTCTCAGCCCTTCGCCGCCGGAAACGGCATCCGCAGCCGTTCCTTCCGGGGAGCTTCGCTGTTGGATAAATAACAATGGAAAGTAAGTGCTTTAGAAACTCCAAAGATGGCGAACAGCCATGGCGAGTTCTGGAATTTTACAGTGGTATTGGCGGGATGAGATATTCACTGATTAACGCCGCAGTAAACGCCGTTGTACTCGAAGCGTTCGACATTAACGACGTCGCAAACGATGTTTACGAGCACAATTTCGGCCACAGACCTCATCAGGTACTTGTTAATCCATGACCATTATCTACTTTACAGTGTAAACAATTATCGAAATTAAGGAATATCGAGGAAATAAGAACAAATAGAGGTTCTAAAAGCTGAGGAAAATGCAATTACTAACTTAATTTTTAATCCGTAGTTTATTAGTATGAAACAGAAGTTGGCAATGAAAGTTGTGCTTTTGGAGACGATTTTCTAGAAAACTCAAAGGCTTAACATATTGATCGTTTTGGTTTATAGTTGTGATTATGTAATTTTGTTTGGTTGTCCTTTAGGGTAACATTCAGACTCTGAGTGCTGCTGATATTGATGGCTACAAGGCAGATGCTTGGCTTCTTTCTCCTCCTTGTCAACCATATACTCGACAAGGTCATGAAAGGCATTATCCTATTTTGTGTTTCCTGTTTTCACTTGATGATTAAAAAGTGTCGTGTTGGTTGGTATGTTTCCTCAATTCCATGTTCAGGCCTCCAGAAAGGTTCCAAGGATGCCCGGGCCTCTTCTTTTCTCAAAATTTTGGAACTCATACCGGATACAACAAGGCCTCCACTCTTCCTTTTTGTGGAGAATGTAGTAGGATTTGAGGTCTGTATTGCAATATTATGTGCATACTTCATGCTTTTTAATATCTACGTGGGGCAATGGGCTTATATGTGTTTGTTTTATTTTATGTTTTCATTGCAGACATCAGATACACACGAGATGATGATGGAAATCTTGAGGAAAAATCAGTTTGTCACACAGGAATTTATTTTGAGCCCTTTGCAGTTTGGAATTCCCTATTCAAGGCCACGGTATTACTGCTTGGTATCTTTCTTTCCCTGACCTCTCTTTTGTATTTGTGTGTACATATTCTTCGTCTTTATAGGTGAGGTCTATAATTATTTGATTGCATGACTATATGAAATTAAAAGTGACATATTGTGAAGAATTATTCATTACAAGCCAATAGAAATGAAAGAGGCATCTAAACCAGAATATGATATTAAAATGATTGACTATGGAGGAGTAAAACTCATTGCCAATTAATGAAAATAAAGGAATTATTTTCTGCCTTATTCATGGGTTTCTTCCATAAGTAATGTAAACTTGATTTGTCAGCTTTATTCATACAAAAAATGGTCCCAATAGGATAATTTACTTTAAGCATCTAAATGCAAGTCTTTCCCTCTTTGTTTGTCCTCACTTTCATGCTCTTTCTGTGAAGCAATTCATTTGTGAAAAAAAAAAAAAAAAAAAAACTTTGCATCACCTCTTATTTAAATGGATGAAATTTAGAAGACTAGGGACTGATGATGGTTTAATTTATTGCTTAGGTTTTAACTGTTTTGCAGTATGATCTGAAATCCCTTATATTATTTTAGGTAGTAGTATTGAGTAACTTTATCGTGCAAAATGTTAGGGTTGTGCTCTTAGAGATCTTTCCCATTAGCTTCATTTCTGTTAGGCTGTTAGCTAATGCAGTAGCACTTTTTCAGGATGCTTCACTTGGACTCTAAAAAAGATGACCTAATTAGTTGTGAAGTGCTTTTGTTGGATGAAAATTTTAGAACGATCGCTGCTTTAACATATGTTTTTTCAAGCTGCATATGTCATCCTTTTGCTCACAAAATTTGATCCAAATTGCTGCATTAATTTTTGGCCTTCTGGAACTCAAGTTCTGGACTTCTTATCTTACCTTGCTGAATTTGTGAGGTTTTCTGAATATGTAGCCTGGTTGCAAGCTATTCCTATACCTGAGAGCATTATTGGATCTAAAATGCTAAAACTACTTTGGGAACTTTACATCACAGTTTCATCATGTACTTTCTCCTCTAACCTTTTTATCTGTATAATATTTCTGCAACTCATTCCTAAGCACTGTAATTAAGTTACTAATAAACAAGCCTCCCTTCATCAACATACCCATCTGTTTTCTCTAGTTCTTTACTCTGTTTTCAGTATATTAGATTCAAATTTTATTTTTTTGGCTTAAAAATAAAGATCATGCATCTATGTGAGCCTAAGTAGAAGTGCCTTTTAACCCTTTCTCTTCAAAGCCTCTCCCTTTCTAGGACCTTAATGATTTGTAAACATAATCACTAATCAGAGAAGTGGTGCTAAATTATCTTATACTCTCAAGGGATTGAATGCTGGTCTTAATCCACTAATTTTGTATTTATTGTCAAAATCTGTCCTTGCAAGCAAATAAAGCACTGGAAAACCTTTCAATTTGATGTGGGAACTAGATCAATGATTTTTACCCACGGACAGTTTTTTTCCTCACTTTTATAGCAGTCAATTGATGAGTTGATAACTCCACATAGAAAGAGTACTTTTCAAACTAAACCACTGAAGTTATTGTTGTATGTTTCTTTTCACATCCAGAAGGGTGAAGACAGCGTACAGAAATTATTTAACAAAATTCTTATTCTTTTCCCCATTAAGTAGTTTACCTTCTATATGCAGAAAGGATAAAGACTAAACAATGTGGTTAATAGTTGTTGGAAAAGTAAAACATGTCCTCTATTGGATTACAATTTTTATTTTAAAGGAACATTTAATTTCAATTTTTTTTTCTTATGTACACATTTCGCTACTTGAGTCCTGTTATGGAATATATATTTAAAGGAAAATGGCACTTTTTCCCCCTATGTTATGTGCTTATATCACTTTTCCCCCCTGTGTTATTAAAGTGGCAGTTTTTCCCCCTGAAATGTTAAATTGACATTGTTACCCTTAAAAATAATTATTTCATTTATTTTTCTTCTCCAACAAATTATTACTTATAGGTATGGATGATCACGATTCGATTCGAACCTAACCAAACACTGTAGCAATCATACCGAAATAGTATGGACGGTTCTGGTTACGATTCATAACCGAAAAATAAAATTAAATAATTGTTGAACCGTGAGCCGGAACTTAACCACAGTCATATATAGTAAAAATGATCAAACACTTATTTTAATAAATCGGTACGGTCGGTTCCAATTTCGATTTTGAACCGCCAATCACAACTTATTTATTTATTTATTTATTTTTATAATTTTATTTCTAATTTAAAAATAGTCTAAATTCAACAATTATTTTATTTTATTTTTTCGGTTCTGAATCGTAACCGTAATCGTCTATACTATTTAAGTTCAATTGCTACAGTGTTCGATTAGGTTCATATCGAACTGTGATCTTCCATACATATTAGTAATAATTGGTTGGAGAATAAAAATAAATGAAATGGTTAATTTTAAGGGCAAAAATGTCAATTTAATATTACAAAGGAGAAAACTACCACTTTTAAAATAACTGAGGGGGAAAAACTGTCACTTTAATAACACGGGGGAAATGTGCTATAAGCACATAACATAGGGGGAAAAAGTGCCATTTTCCCTATATTTAATATATGGAATCTCTATATATTAGGCAGTCTTAGGGATTTAGGTAGGTAGGCATATGGAAACTGGTGTCCTATTCGTAGTCTTCTAGCACCTATTTATAGGGTTTTGTATTCTCTTTTCTATATGACAATATAAGATAACATATTTAGAGACTCTCTCTTTACTTTCATAACAAGTCCTTGTTTAATTAAGTTTTCTCCAATGCATTTGCGATATTCTTTTCTGTCTTTATTGCTCCGTATTTATATTTTCCTATCAAAAATAATATATACACAAGGTTTGTTTGGTCACTTGTTGCAATTTCCTTTTACATGCAAACTTTGACTTTAAAAAATGATTAACTTGCAAGGAGTTACAGATAAGAGTATATTTTACTCTATTTCATTACAGGCAAAAAGAAAACCTTTAACCTTTAGAAGTGCACAACATGACAACCAGCTTCTCTGGAGCCCTGGCCCTTTACTTTGGCAGGATGAAAACACAATTGACAAAGATGATGACCAGTCACAGGAGTATTGGGATGGGTTGCTTCAACATTGTCAGCCTATAGAGAATTTTCTTGAATGGAAAGGTTCTGCAAATGGATGTGACTCCAAGTCCAGCTTTTTAGCTGATAATGATTCTGAAAAAGTAGATAAAGATGATGGAGATATTGGACATAACAGTGACTTCTCAAGTCAGTATCTTGTTCCTTCAAGCTTGGTGAAAAGATGGGGCAATGCAATGGGTATCCCTCTTCATTGATTCTTTTACGTTTCACTCTGCTATTCAATATTTAGTTATTTAATTAATTTCTTGAAATTTCAGATATTGTTTTTCCTCACTCAAAACGTTGTTGCTGCTTTACAAAAAGCTATTATCGATATGTTAAGGGAACAGGTTCCCTTTTGGCAACCAAACAGGTAGGGCTATAGATATCATGTGTGGTCTTTCCTAGCATCTGAATTCTGTTGTTGGGCTTTATGTTTAAGGAGCTTTTGGTGTGCAAATTAGACATGTCTATGCCATCTTATTTCCTTGACCTGTTAGTTCCCTATATTTCTAGCTTTCATAAATCTTAATAGTTCTAGAGCTCTAAAATAAACCCACAATGTGGATCTAAGTTGCTAGAGTTTTATATCCATTTGTGTATCCTATTTGCATGATTGTCATACAAAAAGTTATATAAGGTTTTGGGCAATATTTTGAAATCCATACAACTTATTTAACTGGAGAAGTGCTGGGTCAGACTTCAGAGGATAGTGGTCTGACCACTTTGTCAATTACTATTAAATAGTTAACGTGCTGATGCTCTAACTTTGCACAGTGGCATGGAAACGAGAAATGGGTAGCATGACATGAGATATGGGGAAACAACAATTTTTAAAAATGTACGACATAAAATGTGGGGACAATGAACAAATATAAAATATATATGGGTATAGTTGCAAATGCTTTTTCCATAATTACACATTAATTGGTAACTAGTTTTATAAATAAAAATAATACACTATGGGGGTGTATCCACTATAAATAATTAAATATATAGGGATATGTAAGGTTGAAGCAATAAATTAGAACATGTATTTCTTGTGACCAAAAAATTATTTTTTCAATTAGACCCCCTTGAAACTGTGAAACATGTTTCTTTTAGGAAACATGTCCTAAAACTTTTTTTTATTTTTTATTTTTATTTTTTTAATTATGGAAATGGCCCAGAAATGTTGTGAGGAAGTTTCCTGTGAGTTTTTGATTGTGAAAATGTGTCTAAAACATGGAAACACTCCTCCATGAGAGTTTCCATGCATAATAACGTACTCTATACCTCAAAAGATGTGCCTGGACAAAACAAATACTTCTAGAGACTGCATTAATTGTCTACAACATAAGTTACATAATCGCGTTAC
Source organism: Ipomoea triloba (assembly GCF_003576645.1). Classification (NCBI taxonomy): domain Eukaryota; kingdom Viridiplantae; phylum Streptophyta; class Magnoliopsida; order Solanales; family Convolvulaceae; genus Ipomoea; species Ipomoea triloba. The sequence goes on along the minus strand of NC_044916.1, from coordinate 23,213,026 downwards.
TTTTCAGTTGAATACTATTTTGTTACAGATAATATTATAGGGGAATTGTCATGGGATGAGTAATCAATTATACACCTGTGCACACACGTGAGCAGAGATATACTCCTATATATATATATTATATTTATATCTGTTATGCACATGAAAATTAGAACGGTGAAGTTTGGTGAAAGTGAGGGCATTTCAGACATTTTGAATTGCATTTGGTTAATTTGAAAAGTTGAGGGACCAAAATTAGTTAAATTGATAGACAAGGACTATAAGTAGTATTATCTCTGAAAATTATTACCATATTATTGTGCTATGATCATAAAGATGTTATCATCTTTTATTCATTCTCTTTCATTTTTATTTCTTGAAATAACATTCTGATGAAAAATGCTAGAAATGTTTTTCTCAATGCTTCCTTTGGCCTAGGAAACTAATATTACTACTCATCTACTCTTTGATTCTCCCCAACCCTCTGTTTGGGGACCAAAAAAGAGAGCTTACTCACTCACACACTTAGCTGGAAATGAAAATAATGACCAATTACCAAATAACCAGAAGCTACAATGATCAGATCCATCAAGTAGGTGAGAAATTGACAATTAGCCATGAGGTCTCAGAGATTGTGTACTTAGTATGGAAAAATCATCCATTTACTTTCTAACATACTCTTGTTAAGCTTGTGTAGTTTGATTAAACTGATAAAATAGTCATGATGGTTAAATTGCTGCTGCCACTACCTGTGGTATTCTAAACATATAATGTGTGGTCCATGTTATATGTGACTCGGCATACCAAAAAGAGATCCATACAATGGTCCAGCTCAGTTTTTTAAACATTTGCTATGGTCTATATTCTTCTATTCCGTAGTTTCTTGTTTATCCTCAATTAAATGGATGATTGCCAAATTTTGAGTGATATCCATTTCACTTGTCAAAAAGTGAAAAAATGGATATCCATCTAACCATCTTATCTTCGGTTACATAGTTACTTGATCTAATACAGGGAACAGAAAAATGTAAATCTTCATTGGAGGAGCTATGCCTTAGATACTTCACCCCCCGTGAGGTAAGGCTCTTCACACCCTAGATCTGTTTCCAGCAGTCATGAACTTAATGTCCTAATTCTTTTGTTATTGCAAAGGTTGCAAATTTACATTCTTTTCCAGCGAGTTTCCAGTTTCCCCAACACGTGAGCCTCAGACAGCGGTATGTTTTTCTTTAATCACTATAACTTTTTTCTGTTGTTAGAGCAATGACAGAAAGATAGACTTTACTTATTTTGTTTTGCTTTTTATTTATTTATTTATTTTGGGTTGGGGTGGGTATTTTTTAAATTACTTCAAAGAATTATAGGATATAATCTTACTGGATAAAGGATTTTAGTTAGAGCTGGAAAGCTTTTGCCAAGTATTGATTATTCATCCATGAACATTTAATGGCTTTGTCTGGTGTACCCTTTCCTGTTGTGAATTGTGATGCAGTAAATATTTTAGTTTTCTTTTGGCAAATGCTTGAAAGTTATCCTAGTTCTTTTAGAATTTATTACAACCTTCTTGTTTACTCGCCTCTGAGATATGTATTTGCTTATGTGTGCAGGTATGCCTTGCTTGGGAATAGTTTAAGTGTTGGAGTTGTTGCTCCATTGCTTCAGTATCTATTTACAGAGCCTCCATAACTTCATTCAAAACAAACTCCATTGATGAAGGTCTAAAACTTTTCATTGTTTTGTCACAAACTCACTATCCAGAGGAATGATATCAGTGCTTAGATAGAAAATGTAGGATCTCAACCTTTTATTAGGTCTATATGTTTTATTATATACTTTTTATGATTATTCTGGATAAAAAAGTTGCATGTTTGTCCTTATAGATGAATCTAAATAGAATCTGTAATTTTAGTCTGAGATGTCCCATGTAATGGCATTGTAATTGCAAATTTCTTCATTACTGCATTGGTATTTTGATAAAATGTTTTAGCAGGTTTTCTGTATTGCTATCATAACCTATCTAAGGCAGCAGTAATAAAACGGTGAATTATTCTATTTTATTTTATGCTATGAGGGTGCTATTTTTTGTTTATGAATACAACTGTTGATAAGGTGTTTAGAATACTGTTAAGCATTAAATATCTATGATGAAATATGAAATGGTTAGAATAAATTGTATTTTATCTTTATTAATATGATATTTATAAATCTTTTTTATTTTAGTTAGATCAACTCTGTATTTTTAGATTAATTTGAATACAATGAATGATGCACCATTGAAACTTAGATTACATTAAGATGGTTCATAAAAAGTAGTTTTCTTTTAAAATACTTCTCATAATTGAATTACAACACATTTCATATCAATTGATTCATCAAATTAAATAATTATTACTACATATCTTATCAACACTCTACAAGATTACATAGAGAAATATAGACTTAATTACCGATTTGGTCCATCGACTATTGAGATTTCACCACTTTGGTCCTTGACAATTTTTCTTGCTCAATTAAGTCCTCGACTTTGAAAAAATTAACCAATTTGGTCCTCCGTTTATTTTGATGTTTAACAGCCGTTAAATCAGGACCAAATTGGTAAGTTTGCTATAGTCAAGGGACCATTTCGGTAATTAATTTTGACTGAAATGGTCCCTTGACTATAGTGAAAATTACCAATTTGGTCTCGATTTAATGAATATCAAATGGTAAAATAAACGGATGACCAAATTGGTTAAATTTTTCAAAGTCGAGGACTTAATTGGGTAAGAAAAATTGTCGAGGACCAAAGTGGTGAAATTTCAATAGTCGAGGGACCAAATCGGTAATTAACTCAGAAATACATATAAACTACAAATTTATAAATAGACTAGAAGTATAACATAATGAGAGTCATTATACTCCCCCTCAAGCTTAAGTTGGGGCAACAACCTGTATCTTGTCATGCAAGAACACGAATTGCAGAGTAGCTAGAGGTTTAGTGAAAATGTATGCCAATTGATCTTTGGATGAAATGAAATTAATGTGAAGTTCACTAGCAACAACCTTGTCCCAAACAAAGTGGTAGTCAATCTCAATGTGTTTCGTGTGAGCATGGAATACAGGATTGACACACATATATGTGGCATCTAGATTATCGCACCATAATTTTGGAATAGACACATAAAACACACCTAGCCCACACAACAAGGACACAATCCAAGTAACCTCAGCACAGACATTTGCAAGCGCCTTATACTCAGCCTTCGTAGAAGATCTCGCCATTGTACGTTGCTTCTTACACACCTATGCTACAAGATTAAAACCCAGAAAAACTACAAAGCCACTAGTAGACTTCCTATCCGCAGGATAACCGGCCTAGTCCGGATCAGAAAAAGCATGAATATCAGTGTTAGAGGACTTACGCAGCCGTAAACCATAATGTAAAGTCCCCTTAACATACCGTAGCACTCGCTTAAGCTGAGCCCAGTGAGCCACCGTCGGAGTATGCATGTGTTGACAAAGCAAATTAATAGCGTAGGACAAGTCATGACGAGTCACAGTGAGATATTGTAGCGCAACAGCTAAACTCCTGTATCTCGTGGGATCTGCATAAAGATCTGTCGATTCAACAACAGGACGTGACACAGGAATGGGAGTTGCCAACAACTTATAGTCAGTCCTACCAGCACGCTTCAGGATATCCGTCATATAACGCTTCTGAGAGAGCAGCATGCTACCATCCAAATGAACTGTTTCAATTCCCAAAAAGAAACCCGGAACTCCCAAGTCACGAATTCTAAAAGTAGCAGATAATTTCGCCATGAGTGTAGACACCAAAGACTGATCACTACCCATGATTAAAATATCATCCACGTAGACTAATAAATACACTCTCAATTCCCCATGTGAATAAATAAAAAGAGAGACATCCATTTTTTATGTCTTAAAACCAATTGACAACAGAAAAGTGTGCAGACGAGTAAACCAAACCCGATGGGCCTGCTTAAGACCATATAAGGACCTCTGCAAAACACAAACATGATCAGGAAACACTTTATCAGCATATCCAGGCGGTTGACGCATATAAACAGTCTCAGCAAGTGTTCCATTCAGGAACACATTATGGATATCAAGTTGGCGAATGACCCAACCAGAGATCAGAGCCAAGGATAATAATAACCGAACTGTGGTCGGCTTGACCACAGGATTGAACGTATCAAAATAATTCTATCCAGCCACCTGGTTGAACGACCACCAACCGTGCATTGTGATGCTCAATAAAGCCATCGGCTTTCCGTTTGGTGCGAAAAACCCACTTGCGCCCAACAACATTTATCCCTAGACGGTAGGGTACAAGTTGCCATGTCTGATTATGCAACAACACAATAAACTCCCTATCCATAGCCTCCCTCCAATTTGAGAATCTAACAGCTTACGTATAACAAGTAGGCTCGGAAGGACATACCTTAGTAGATAAAGCAATAAGGACTGCACCCTCAGCTCGCGACCTGCTCCTTGTCACCATACCATGATTCCGAACCAAAGGATGAGCAGTAGTAGTCCTAGGCGCCCAAGTACCCACAACAGGCAGTGCATGCTTGTCAAACACTAGTGACACCACTGGAGACACACTCGGAGCTTGCACACGAGAGACGACCCAGAGCTGCGACTGAGTACCAATAGAAGTATGCAAAATAGGCTTAGCAGCAAAAGGAAAAACATGCTCGTCAAAACGAACATGCCTGCAGATAAAGACCTTGTTAGTGTTTAAATCCATACATCGATACCCCTTAAACAACCTTGGATACCCAAGAAAAACACAAGGAGCAGATCGGAAACTGATTTTGTGACGATTGTAAGGACGAAGGTGAGGATAATACAGACAACCAAACACTCATAGAAAAGAATAAGAAGGCAGAGACCGGTGTAAGACGAAGTGAGGACTGGAATTATTAAGAACAGGTGTAGGCATCTTATTGATCAAATAAACCGCAGACTCAAACGCAAAGTTCCAAAAATGAGACGAAACATAGTCATGAACCATTAGAGTAAGACCAGTTTCGACTATGTGCCTGTGCTTCAACACGCCATTCTGGTTGTGTGTATAAGGCTATAAGCACATGACTACCTATGATTAATACCAAGTTTAAGAAACAAAGAATGCAATTTCTTATATTCAATCCCAAGATCAAACTAAATATATTTAATACGACATCCAAAAAGACGTTCAACTAATGCGCGAAGACGACCAAATATAGCATACAAATCAGATTTCAAACGCACAGGAAATTAAAGAACCAAGTAAAATGGGAATAATCATCCACAAATATGATAAAATAGCGATAACCATTAACTAATAAAACAGGCGCAAAACCCCAAATGTCTGTATAGATGATAGGCATAGAATATGTGCATATTTTATATATTATTTCATTGTGATTTTTGGTTCATTATTACTAAATTAGATTAACTTTTAGTTGAATCTTATTAATTGTGCACTCTTTGACAGGTAGGGACTTAATTGAGGGGAATTATGAGTTTTGAGGTCAAATTGCGAGAAAGTTTATTTGTTGATATGAAGATGGATTCAATTGAAAGAAGATTTAAGAATGCAGGGGTTAATTTGTGAACCTAAAAGTTTTGGGGTTAATTGAAGAAAAAGGAAAAGATTATGGGAATTAAACAAATGCATATTTGTTTTTGTTTTGGGGGTTCACTAGAATTGACGAAAGAAGAAAAGAAAAAGAAAAAAAAAAGGAATTAATTTTGGGGTTGCGTGGTAGTAAAGGAAAAATACGAGGAAAAAAAGAAACCAATTTCAATTGTTTTGTTTTGTGGGATGGCAGAAAACAGAGGATACAGCACTGGGAAAAAAAGTCAGGGAGCAGCAACGATCATCGGCGTAGGATCATCGGCAAAGAGGAGAAGTGATTCGAGACTTCATCATCGCAGGAGATTCTGAGCTTCGATCGCGATTCTCATTTCTTTAGGCTTGAATTACTTTCTTCCGTCTTTGCTTTTATTATTGTTCCTTAGGTTAAATTTCTAGATTAATATTTTGATATGCTAAATTTCTTAAATAGTTTATGCAATTAATTATGATTATTGGCTAGAACTTTAAATTAGGGATTTGGATTAGATTAATTGACTATTCTTCATGTGTTGATTCTTCTAATTTCAATTGAATAATTGCATTTTGTTATATTTATCTTTTGTGTTTTAGTTGTGGATTTTGTGACTGGCCGTTGCATATTTCCCACTATTAGGGTTCATAAGAAGAACTGACAGGTGAATTATGAACCTAGATCTCGTAAGATAAACACAATTGACCGAAACTTGACATAGATTTAGGTATTTCTGGTGCGTTTTGGTTGTTGCTTAATGGGTTCAATTAATGTTGGTGAAATATCGACAGGTGATCACAGTTAATTAGATACAACCTAGTAGCTCGACGGAGTATTAGGATATATTTGGAGCAATCATAATTGCAGGAATCAATATTTGGGTCTGCTGAACTTTGGTTTGTTTCCTAAGATATTGACCTTAAAATGATGTTGTCTGCTAAGACATTTGGGGTTGCCCATTACCTGTTTGTGACAAGCTTTCTCCTTCTTGTTATTGTGACAAGTTTCTATCCTTGTTTAACCAATGAGTTATATATCTTGGAATTGTCGGGGGCTAGGCAACGCCATGACGATTCAAGTCCTTACGGACATAGTCCACACAAAGAGACCAGTGTTAATTTTTTTGATGGAAACCAAACTGTGTTCTGATAGGATGGACACTATAAGGTCTAAACTGGGCTTTGACAATATTTCACTATGGATTGCTTAGGTTTAAGTAGACGATTATCTATTATCTGGAAAAAGGATTTGCAGCTAAGTATTCTAAGCCATTCTAGGAATCATATTGATACTACTATCAAGGCTGCACATTCTTCTTCATTGTGGCGTTTTACAGGATTTTACGGCTGTCCGGAAAGAAATCGGCGTGAGATATCTTGGAACCTACTTAAACAACTTTCAACACAAAACTCCCTCCCGTGGATCTTGATGGGGGATTTCAATGATTTAATCTCCCATGACGAAAAGATAGGGGGTGTTCGCCATCTAGACTGTCTAATCAATGGATTTCGTGAGGCGATCAACGCTAGTGGACTCACAAACTTTGAATTTGAAGGATACCAATATACATGGGAAAAAGACAGAGGTGGACCAAACTGGATTAGAGAGAAACTTGACAGGATACTAGTTAATGGTGATTGGATTGATTGTTTCGGAGAAGTTAAGGTTGTGTCCTTTCAAGCCCCATGTAGTGATCACTTACCTCTTGTCATTTGGCCTTCACCATCACTTCAGGTTAGACACTGCAGGAGATTTAAATTTGAGAATTATTGGCTAAAGGAAAATTAGTGCAGAGAGATTGTTATTCAATCTTGGAATCCCTATGAAGGCCTCAATTTATGCTCTGATTTGAGGTTTGTAGCCATGCTACTTGGAAGTGGGGTAAGGATTACAATAAAAATTTGCAACCCCAAATCGAACATTTCAGAAGGAAAATGTGCTATCTCATAAATAGGACTGATGGTTGTGGCATATGGGAGTTCTCACAAGCTCAGAAATCATTCATTAACCTACTTGACAAACAAAATCAATTCTGGAAACAAAGGGCCAAGGTGTTCTGGTATAAAGGAGGTGATAACAACACAAAGTTCTTCCACAACGTAGTCAAGCAGAGGAGAAGGAACAACACGATTCAAAGGCTCCGAAATCAAAAGGGTGATTGGATTATGCAAGGTCCTGAACTCAATACCTTGGTTAGGAACTATTTCACTACTTTAGTCACTAGTTCGGCTGGAAATCAAATTCCTGTCCTTAATTGTATTGAGCAGAAAGTTACCACTGCTCAAAACGGAAACTTGATGAGGAAATTCTCTAGTAGTGAAATCAAGAAGGCAATGTTTGGAAAGCATCCTGATAAAAGCCCGGGTTTTGATGGATTTAACCTTGGTTTTTTCAAAGCTATAGGGATATTCTTGGGAAAGCTTACTTTACTGCAATGAATTTTTAGAATCTGGAAAGTTGCCAAAAGGTATCAATACAACTCAAATTGTTCTAATTCCCTTAAAACAGAACCTAGAAAATTTCGCTGATCTCAGACCTATTGCCTTGTGCATTGTTGCTTATAAAATCATTGCAAAGGCCCTTGCAAATAGGTTGAAAGTCCTACTTGACAGTATTATTTGTGACACCCAAAGTGCTTTTGTGCTTGGCAGGTTAATTACTAACAACATAATGATTGCGTTTGAAATGCAACATTATTTGAAAAGGAAAACACATGGCAAAGATGGATATGCAGCCCTAAAATTGGACATGAGTAAAGCATACGATAGACTGGAATGGCTATTACTCCGTAATATCTTGCTTAAGTTTGGTTTTGAAGAGTGATGGGTCGCATTGGTGATGGAATGTGTATCTTCATGGAATATTTTGTCTTAAACAATGGAGATGAAATATGACCCATAAAACCAGAAAGGGGACTTCGACAAGGGGACCCCATATCCCCTTACCTGTTTATCCTTGTGGCAGAGGGCTTCAGCGCAATGTTGCGGGAATATGAGAAAGGAGGGAAGATTCATGGCATCTCAGTTGCAAGGAATGCACCACCTGTCAGTCACCTATTTTTTTTTTGCAGATGATAGCTATATTTTCTTCAAAGCTAATGCTCATGAAGCTAATAATTTGAAGCATCTTCTCCAAGCTTATGAAAAGGCCTCGGGACAAAGTATCAATAGGGATAAATCTGCTATGGTTTTTAGTGCAAATGTAGAAGAAAGTGTTAAGGGCAGAGTGTGTGACATCCTGGGTGAGTGCAACTCTAGCTTTAGTAACTACCTTGGCCTACCTATGATAATAGGGAAAAACAAGAAGCAGATTCTGAATTTCATAAAATCAAGGTTGTCAATCGCATTCAGGGATGGAATCAAAGATTCCTATCTAGAGCTGGTCGGGAAAATCCTTTTGAAAATAGTTCTTCAAGCTCTTACTACGTATGCTATCGGGGTTTTCTTGCTACCAAAGGGGCTTATTAAAGAAGTGGAGACTGTGATGAACTCTTATTGGTGGAAGGGTGGTGGGAGAGTCAATAGAGACATAAATTGGAAGGCTTGGAATATTCTTTGCATACCCAAGAAGTGGGGTGGTCTCGGTTTCAGGAACCTTTATGACTTTAACCTAGCTTTACTCTGCAAGTAGGCATGGAAGCTAATGTAGAATCCTGATGCCTTTGTCACAAAAATCTACAAGGCTAAGTAATACCCAAATACCAATTTTCTTCAAGCTAAACTTGGTACTAATCCTTCTTATATTTGGAGCAGCTTGTGTTCAACCTTGGAAATCATACGTAAGCATGTTAGGTGGAGGATTGGAAATGGTAATCAAGTTCGTGTGTGGTAGGATAATTGGCTTCCCAACCAAATTATCCAAAAGTGACCTCTCATCCCTTCCCTCTCATGGAGAATGCAAATGTAGCAGACCTTATGAGTAAATTGCACTTTTGGTCCTATGACTATAGGGCTCTTGTTAATTGCAACACTTGACTTTCAAAACCAACAAATTAGTCCTTTAACTATGCTTTTTTTAACAGATTTGGTCCTCCCGGCTAAATCACCGGCCAAATTTGGCCGAAAAAATGTAACATATTTTAAATTAAATATAACTAAGGGCAAAATGGTCATTTTATGATGTTTTCTTCTCCCTTGCCAGCCTCCTCGCCGGCGGTACAATTCCAATGATTACCGCCGGCGATAGAGTTCCGTACGCAATGGAAATTCAATCCTCCTTCTATTAATATTTAAGCAATTAACCTCCATTTATTAAGTACTCAGATTAGTACTGGACTACCTTACGCAATGGAAATTCAATCTTCCTTCCTAGGCCGCCGGCGATACAGAGTTGACCACCTTCTCCGAGTAGTCCCTGCCGGCTAACACCTCAGGCGCGACGTAGTATGTCGTCGCTACCACTCCGCTCATCAGCTCGCTCTCGTGGAAGCAGTCAGCCGAGCCAAGGTCGGCTAGTTTCAGTCGGTGACAATGAGCAATCGCATCCGTTAATGGTACTTAATTAGCAATTTGGACCAGAAGAGCATATAATAAATTCAAGATTTCAGATGAAATTTAGTTAAAACAAAAACAAAATTTCTTATTGTTTACTCATTTCTATGAAACAACATCTAAATGGTTGGTCTGATTATTCTGCCTGCCAAACGGTCATTTTGCTTTGCAAGTGATAATGGAGAGAGGAAGCGAGCGGCCAAAGGAGAAGGAAGAAGAAGAAATGACCATTTTGCCCTCAGTTATATTTAATATAAAATATGTTACGTTTTTCTGGTCAAATTTGACCGGTGATTTGGCCGGAAGGACCAAATCTGTTAAAAAAAGCATAGTTAAAGGACTAATTTGTTGGTTTTGAAAGTCAAGTGTTGCAATTAACAAGAGCCCTATAGTTATAGGACCAAAAGTGCAATTTACTCCAGACCTTATCGACCCAAATGATCTGAATTGGGACAAGGAAGCGATCAGATTGGTGTTTAACTAGAGGGATGCAGACTTGATATTAAGGATTCCCTTGCCCAAGTTGCAAGCTCAAGACAAGATCACTTGGGGTCCTGAGTCTGATGGTAAATTCTCAGTTAAAAGATGTTACAAAGTCATCAGTCAACATTTAAGAGATGAAGATATTCAGTCGTGGAGTAATTTCTGGCAGTGTAAACTTCCTCCGAAGGTGAAAACTTTTCTATGGCAAGCATGCACACGGTGATAGATGCTCGCCCGAATGTGAAAACTTTTCTATGGCAAGCATGCACACGGTGACAGATGCTCGCTTTATTCAGATGGAGAAGAATCAATCTTCCATATTTTCGTGAGCTGAAAATATGCAAAGGCATTTGCAAAGGCCTACTAGAATCTCGTAGGTGTCCGCCCCTTCACCTTGCTTCTTCCATAACCAAGATATTTTTTTTTGGGTAAATTCACGGGGTCTTTCTCTGTCCGTTTAACGGTCCAAGTACACCCACGTACGCTCCAGGAGGCACGAGAGTTGGCCTTGGGAGAATCGTCACTTGTGGGAATCGAACCCGTGTTCTCCCGAAATTCTTCCCCACAAAGAGAGCTCACTTGCCACTTGAGCTACCCCATTGGGTTGAAGAAAGATATTACTAAAGTTGAACGTTGATGCAACAATCGATAAACATACTGGAAACATGGGGTTTGGGTGTGTCTTGAGGAATAATCACGGTCAATTTGTAGCAGCATGTGGACTCCGCTAGAGAGGAATTTATAATGCTAAGGAAGCTGAGGCAGTAGCAAATAGCAATCAGGGAATCACTCATTTGGCTTAAATCCAACAACTTTGACAATATTAATGTTGAGACTGACTCTCTTCTAGTTGTGCAAGGTCTCAAGTCGACCTTGGGTGATTCCTCTTTTCATTTAATTTTAGCTGACATTAAAAACTTAATGAGCACGTTTGCTCATATTAGTTTATCGTTCTCTAGGCGATCTGCGAATCAGGCAACTCATTTATTAGCTAAGCAGTCTGTTTCTATGTTTGATCGCATGGAGTGGTTCTCAATTCCTCCTACTATCATTTGTAATGCTCTTACTTTGGATTTGAATTAATATATCTTTTTGTTCTAAAAACAAATCTAATAGGTGAACCCAAATCCCTAGTCTTTTATCAATTGGAACTTTCCTTTGCTTTAAATTCGTAAGTATTCTTTTTATCACGTGAATTTCTTTTATTTGTGTTTTTTTCTTATCACCAAAATTGGCTATTCAAGACAACAGTTAATTGTGTTCTTCGTGGGATCGATCCTGGAATACTCCATGAATTTATACTGTGATTGACTCTGTGCGCTTGTAGATTATATCAATCAATAGACTAAGTCTAAAACATGACTACTAGAGGACTCAACACGAGATAGGGGGAAATGCGCAGATTTTCCCAATTGACAAGCATTACACAACGAAGAAAGACAACCAGACTGACTAACCAAACAAGACTTCAAAATTTGACTCTGAACTCGTTGATGAGGGTAACCCAGACACCCATGCCAGACAGAAGCAGAAGCGCGAGCAGAAAGAAATGCAGACGAAGACGAAGAAGACACCGGTAAAGAGTTAAGCCTCCCGTGCTCTTACCCCAAAGTATAATTGCCTTATTTAGAGAATCCTTCACAACAAAATAAGATCGGTGAAATTAAAAAAGACATTTCTCATACGCAAAGTTTTGAACAGAGAGTAAGGACGCGGAAAAACCAAGAACATGAAGTACACGAGACATATTAAAATATCTAGAAGGGGTAGAAAATGGTGTACAACCAACACTAGAAATACACAAGGCCTTACCATTACCGACACACAAAGTGTCATTACTCGTGTATTCTTTAGACGTAAACATCAGGAGTAGCGTGATCAGTCGCCCCCGTGTCAGGGAACTAACTCTAAAATACCAATCCCAAGCCAAAAACATCCTAATAGACCATATGTGCCTGGGAACTAGAACCATCAAAATATCAACGATAACACGTCACCGCAGTATGCCCTTGCATTTACGAGATCGCTGCTGACCACGGCGACCTTGACTCGAAACTGTTGTCACCATATGAATTACCAAACTACTGTTGGCCACCATGCACACTCCAATTCAAATGACCACACTGCTGTTGATTCCCACGCTGACCACTGCCACTCCAAGACTGTCCATGCCTATTGGAATTGCTACCTCTCCAATTCAAACCAGAATTGCCGCGGTGAGCGACATACACCATTGGCGTCGGAAAATCATCAACCATCACAAACTCACGCGCACTAAGAAAATCAGCCAACTCCTCCAACGTCACTAGTGTCGACGTGTAGAAAGAGAAGCCGTGAGAGCCCGGAACTCCATACGAAGACCACAAAAGATTTACAAATTATGCTCGTCGATGTAAACCGACTGTCCGGCGAGCACCAAGTCCTCCACCAGCATCCTCACCTTACCTAGGTAGTCTATGATGGAATAATGACCCTGCCTCAAAGTCTGCAACTGGCCAAGCAAGTTCAATGCTCTCGCACGAGAAGAGGAAGCCAGCGCCATTTCAATCGCACTCCAAACCTCCATGGAAGTCTTCTATCCTACTGCTAAGGGCATTACTTCCTCCAAAAAGGGAGAAATAACCATGGAAAGTATGGCTTGGTCTTGTTGGACCCAAGCACCGTACGCCAGATTCAGAGTGACAGCAGCGATGGAGGAAGCATCGGTAGTAGGTAGTGGTAACGTAGTTGACGGACACGGAATAGAACCATCGACATATTCCAAGAGGTTCTAACCCTGAAGAAAGGGCACAAGTTGCGTCCGCCAAAATAAAAAAAATTTGATTTTTTAACTTAATGCTCACAAAATGGTGAGTAGTGGATAGGGACTAGGGAGTTTGGCAAGAGAGGTGCTGTGGCATCGGAAATAGTCCACTCGAAAGAGATACCGGCAGAACCATCATTGCCAGCCATGGAAGAGAAACCTAGCAACTGATACCAGATTAGGATTATATTTTTCAATCATATCAACACTATACAAGATTACATAGAGAAATATATACAAACTATAGAGTTATAGATAGACTAGAAGTATAACATAATGAGAGTCCTAATACATATAACACATTATAAATATCACAATTAATTATAAAAATGAAAAAAATCACAAATAAAAATATATTTAGTATATAGTCAACAAGTTTTAATCCTTAGATCTCTTAAGACAATAAGGTGTTTGTTACCAACTAACCTATCGCAATATTTGGTAACCTTTTTGTATAATATCATATTATCTACTTTTGTTAAAACATATACTATCCATTGTCCTCCCCCGGATCCGCCCTTGGATCTTATTGAGTTATAATACTTCATATTATACTTGAGGCATACAAAGAGGACATTGGGAAGATGCATAATAAATAATAGATCACCCAAGGCAACTATTGCTATAGTAAGTAGGTTTGCTTAGAAATAGGGTTGTTCAAGAAAGATATCTTAGTTAGATAGATATATTCTAACACTCCCCCTCAAGCTAGAACATATAGATCAAATGCTTCATATTTGCTACAAATGTATTAAATACTAGGTCTACGAAGAGATTTAGTGAGAATATTAGCAAGTTGTTCATTTGACCTAACAAATGGGGTAATGATGTTTTTTGATGCAACATTTTCTCGTATAAAGTGACAAACAACCTCAATATGTTTGATTATCACAAATTAATTTCATAGGACCAAGTTTATAGAAATTGAGTTATGTGAGAAGATGCTTAACTCAAATTAGCTCACATTTCCAAGTGCTTGGTATATATTCTACTTCTACACTTGAGCATGCAACCACATCTTGTTTCTTTCTTTTCCAAGAAACAAGATTCCCTCTAAATAGAATACAATATCATGATGTTGATTTCCTATCCCAAGGGCATCCCGCGCAATCTACATATGTATAACCACCAATTTTTGTATGTCCATAATCCTTATAAAGCAGCCATATACCTGGAAATCTTTTCATATATCTAATCTTAAGATTCTGATGGTTGCATTGTAATGACTTTGATATGGTTCTTGTAGAAATTGGCTAATTACACTCACAACAAAGGACATATCCAAACGAGTGATAGCTTGCAAACTAATCTTTGGTATATACTTGGATTAGATAAAGGCTCCCCTTGTCTTAGAAGTTTGACATTTAAATCCATAGGACTATTTGTCATACTAGTTTCTTCAAGAATATCCAAAGCATATTTATGTTGGAACACATATATACCTTGTTTGGATTGAGCAACTTCAATATCAAGGAAATATTTCAATTTTTCAAAATCTTTTTGTTTAAAAATGTTGAAGCAAATGTTTTTTGAGCTAATTATTCCTTCTACACTAGTCACTGTGATAACAATGTCATCAACATAAACCACAAGATATATGTTTTTCCATATGAATGTTTATAGAAGAGAAAATGATCACGCTTTCTTTGAATCATGCCAAATTGTTGGACAACACCACTAAACCTCCCAAACCAAGCACATGGAGATTTCTCCAACCCATAGAAAAAACGTTTGAGGCGATAAACTAGATTAGTTCATGACTTGGTTACAAATCCAGGGGGTTGCTCCATATATACTTCCTTTTTCAAATCATCATGTATGAAAGCATTCTTGATATCTAATTGATATAATTGCTAGTGGTGATTGGCTGCCATTGATAAAAAGAGGTTGACATAGGTGATCTTGGTTACTGGTGAAAAAGTGTATGCGTAGTTAATGAAAAATACATGTGTGTATCCTTTAGCAACAAGTCAAGCTTTAAGTCTATCCACTTGTCCATATGGATTAACCTTCACATTATACACCTATCTAGAACCACCTATAGTTTTTCTAGGAGGTAAAGGTACTAACTCTTAGGTCTCAAAAGAATGGAGTGTTTCCATTTCATCAACCATTGCATGTCGCCAACTTGATTGAGTTAATGCCTCCTTGATATTTGTTAGGAATAATTGTTTATAGATTTTGATGATATACTAGTATCTTGTATAGCCTTTGTAGACTCCTCAAACCCCTTAGCTGTAAATTAAACCATTTAGAACCTTCGTTCCTATTGGAAGGAGTTCGCTCGGAAGATGTCTTCTTGGAAGGAAACATTTTGGAGGAATCTCTATTGGAAGGAAGCAAGTAAAAAGAGTATGTTTGGAAGGAGTGCGGTTGGAAGAAGACATTTCAAATGAAATTGGATAGACAAAGGGCTACAAGCAAAAGACTTAAAGCATACTCTCTACATTCACCACGTGCAAAGGAGATAAAGTTTATGCTCTTTCAAGGCAAAATATCAACCTCTGGAGGAGTTCATACGAGGATGGATTAAAAGAGTTGTTAGACACAAGCTAACTTGTTTGACACCTACAAGTCTAAACCCAAGACAAATTGGTGATAAGTAGAAGGAGTCTTTTTGAACCAAAGTGTGCATATACTTTAATAGGAAAATGATCTTTACCTTATGGTTCATGGAAATACATATCAAGGATTTGGTAGCAAATTTTCAAGGATTGTGGCAACATTTGGATGGCTACTACTTGCTAAGTGACAACGGACAAATTTGAATTTTCAAGTTGGCGCTAAACCCTCCTCGTCTATAAAAGAAGGACCCATTGCTTAGAAAAAGATGATTGAATTATTGAAAGATTTAAGAGAGAGTTTATTAAAACTTTATCAAGTATTCTAAGATAAATCATGTAGATTTTAAAAGTCCAACACTCAACATCAACCATCTTTCTTAGTTGAAAGAAGTTGGAAGGTCACCCTAGCAAGGAGATTTAGTGGCTGACTGTAACGCCCCCAAATTCTAATCATTGAGCCTAGAATAATGATGTACTTAAGATAGATAATAATACTAAAACTTAGCATATCAAGTCCGAAATCATAATGGGGATGTTACCGCCGTAGTTATCCACGCTAGGATAAGTACTAGGCTAAAGGTTCACAAATACTCTATATCATCAAATAAAAGGGTTCAACTCTGGTGTCCATGTACCATACTAAACATTAAGTAGTCAACGCTACATCACAACAGAGTCAAGCTCCAAAGTGCTACTCATAAAATCCAATGGGACAATAGAAGGGGTTAAGCAAAACTACTAGACTAGCTAAGGAAACACTACAACTAGTGAGTCCATCTCTAAGAACGCGCACGCCATACATCGAGTTGATCCCGAAAAGGGTATTAAAAGATTACAAGGAAAACAACCCGTTAGCATAAACATGCTAAGTATATAAACCATCAAACCCTTGTAATATATATATATATATATATATATATATATATATATATATATATATATATATATATATATTATTGGAAAATAGATAGTTTGATCAATGCAATACACATAGCACTTATACTTAATAAAGAATAAGTTTAATTAAGTATAGGATATGCATAAACAAGTACTCACATATTCATAAGCATACATATATGTATAGAGAATAAGTCTAAACTAATTCACACCCACTTATCACAAGGATTTGCTAAACATGCTTCATGTATAATCCTATAAGAATAACCAACAAGATGCATAGATTCGAATAACTTGATTTAGACAACATGAGTTGGGAAAATAAGCATATCATTATCTTTAGACCACCATGATAGGATAATTCTACAAAGTCAAGTAATAACCATTTTCCAACATGATCGTAAGTTAATAAAGATTGTCATAGCATAATAATTCTCGAATTCTCATAGACATAATAACACTCTCACTCTCAAGAAAATATTCAAACTTTATAGTAGTAGTAGTACGGGAGGAAACTCATTCAATCCATCATTACCATCATACTCATCATATCTCATCAATCATATCATATCTCATGGGGGTGGGGAGGTTAGGTCTTCACCAAGTGTGAATGACACTAATCCGGGCACAACAATTCTCTACTAGCCTAACAACCTCTCCCCTACTCAAATAATCATTTTGAATCAGGACCGCTACCTTAAGTGTGCACATGCCCTAACTGGGATTCCAAGCCCAGTGAGTAATAGCTCAAGCCCTAAGTATACCTATGATTTTTTTACCGGGCTACTTACAACATATATCCAGGATTTTTCTACCGGATTCTCATTCATCAATTCATTTCCACATATCTTCCGAAAGGATGATGCTCAAATCGAGTCCTTAAATAAATAAATAAATATATATATATATATATACATATATATATATATATATATATATATATATATATATATATATATATATATATATTCCTCAGCTCACATGAGTTAAAGAACTTTGTGGTTAAGCGTGCTTGACTTACAGTAGTCACCCAAATTAAGCATAGTGCAATGCTGAGATCGAACAGTTGATTAATTGCCTAGTGAATGAATCATAAAGAGGATAGTTGAACATGAAGACACTCCTTTGGTCCTTGGAAAGAAATATAAGATGAATGAAATTTAAAGTACTATTGCACGTTTTATGTGAGACAGTTTCATACAAGACATGCTCTTATTATTCTAAAAAATGGAATAAAGAAAGATTATTCATTATTGCTTTGTTGGTGAGAAATTACAAGAATTTCGTCAGCAATTATTTTTTCTCATGTGTTTAGAATTGAAAATTTAAAGTATTCATAGTTTCATGAAAACTTTCGGAGAATTAGAAAAAGAAGTGAAGGTTTAAACATAAAGGTTAGCCAGAGTGGCGAAATAACTTAATTTGGCAATGATAGACAAAATAGTTGATGTTAATTAATTGGTGAGCCATGTCAACATCTTCAATGGATCTAAAAAATGTTTATCTAATTTGTTGTTTCTCTTAACCATTGAAAATTTCGAGGCTCAGAGTGGCAAGAAACAGCAATATTGTAGCAGTTAATTATTATTTATGCTTTGGAACACAATCAGCCAATTCAAGCTGGATATAAGCTATTAATGGAGGATGTGAGTTGGTGATTCTGGATTAATCAGAAGCTAATTAAGTATCTTACTAATATTCATTTTATAAATCCCAATTAGTTAATTTTTAGTTTTCATAGTATACACGACTTTTAAAATGGGTATGTAAGCAAGACTATTTACATTCTTACAAATTAATTAAAATACTCTTTCACTTACTAATTATATTGTTATATCAATGCATAAACGAAAGAAGTTAATTAAAATAAACTGCCAAGCAATGTGAAAATTAGGTTTGAAGATTATGTGGCAACAAAATAATAATAAATTGTCAATTTCTCCTCAATCACATGAGGAATCCTAACTCCTGCTCCAACCGGGACCAAAATTTGGGAAACGAAAATTCAAATGATTTAAATGGAACCAACATATTTTTATATCTACATATGATGAATAAATTAAATTATCCCGCCATTACAAGTTAAGACATTAATTTTATATGGAACCTACAAAATTTAGTGCATGCATTATTATTGGGTGAGGAATCTCCTATAAGTGAGGCAGGCAATGCAACAATCATTATTCCATGGATCATGGTACATACATTTGTGTGAATAATAAATAAAAAGTATATTTTTAATATACTAAAAATTTATTATTTGTATGAGTGAAATACATAATTTGAAAGTACGTGATTTTTTATATATTAAAAATGTATATTGCATTCATAGTCCACACAAATGCAATATCTGTTCATAACAACTTTTTCAACTTATCACTGATATCACTTTTACTAAGACTCGAATTCACGACCTCCCAGATGAGAGTGCAACCTGCCACTAGATCACATCGTCTTGCCAAAGAAGAATAGGTCACTAAATCAAGATGGATGTTGTTGAATCATAGAAACAGATGAGAACAAAAACTAATTCAGGTAGAGTTAAATGAAGTTGAAAAAGTACCTAGGAGACATCGCAACACCCCGTACGTTGTGATCGTCGCCACCTCCAAATTCCCGCCAATCAATGCTTACTCAAAATCAACCAAAATTAAAGATTCCATAGCCTTGCTTGTGTTACAGCTTATCGTCACCACCAAGTTTTCCTGCCCACGTATACTATAAAATCCACTGATCATGACAACTTTACAGCATTCAATATAATTCAATTCCCTCCCTCCCTGCCTTAGCTTCGTTAGAATGGCAGATGCTACGCCTCCTGCCCCGTATTGGTTCCTCCCAGTGAACCTCAGGCCCGACGACGCGAACCCTATATGGATGAACAAGGGAGATAACGCGTGGCAGCTAACCGCGGCCACTATGGTGGGTCTCCAGAGCGTTCCAGGCCTGATCATACTCTACGGCGGCGCAGTGAAGAAGAAATGGGCTGTGAACTCGGCTTTCATGGCGCTCTACGCTTTCGCTTGCGTTCTTGTGTGCTGGGTGTGTTGGGGATACCAGCTTTCTTTTGGTAAGAAGCTGATCCCAATTTGGGGGAGAGTTAATGTTGCATTGGAACAGTCGTATCTCTTTGAGCATGCCTTCCTGGGGAACTTCCCCAATGCCACTATGGTGTATTTCCAGTTTGTTTTCGCGGCGATTACGTTGATCCTCATTGCGGGTGCTTTGCTGGGGAGGATGAATTTCTACGCCTGGATGCTGTTTGTTCCTCTTTGGTTGACGTTTTCTTATACGGTTGGAGCCTACACCATTTGGTCCGTGGAAGGGTGGTTGTCTGTCAAAGGGATTATTGATTATTCTGGTGGTTATGTCATCCATTTGTCCTCTGGAGTTGCTGGTTTCACTGCTGCTTATTGGGTATGGTATATATTTTTTTATTTCTTCATTCAAAATCAAATGTTTGATTGTTTCTTTAATTTGGGGAACAAGGAAACCCCGATATGCACCGGACTGGGTAAACCTTATCTTACCTTGTGATCCTAACCCACAAATGACCACAGTATAATGTGGTAAATCAGTTTAGATTGCCTATAGCTGACCAAGGATATGCACCGGTAAACCCCACCTCGTGATCCTAACCGATAAAAGAGCATAATGAGGTAAATCAGTCTCGGTTGCCTATAGCTGACCGAGGATATGCAAAGTTTAAATCTCACCTTGTAACCCTAACCAACAAAAGACCACAATGAGATAAACAACCTAGGTTAATTGCCTATAGCTGGCGGAGGGTATGAACTGGTAAATCCCATCTTGTGACCCTAGTTGAGAAAGGTCTAAAATGAGGTAAACCTGCTTAGGTTATCTATAGCTGACAGAAGGTATATGCATTGAGTAAATCCCACCTTGTAATCATAGCCAACAAAGAACTACAATAAGGTAACCAGTCTATGTTATCTATAGTTGACCAGTTCAAACAAAAAAAGTTAGAATTCAAGCTGGTGATCTTCTGATTACAAATTTGTATTTTTAGTCATTTTGATTGGGGTTAAGCAGAAATGTTTGATTGTTGAATTATGAATGAATGATGGGCACATGCAGGTTGGTCCTCGGCTGACCAAGGACAGGGAGAGATTTCCCCCCAACAACATCCTACTCATGCTGGCCGGAGCAGGGTTGCTCTGGATGGGGTGGACGGGTTTCAATGGAGGAGACCCTTATGCTGCTAATATAGATGCTTCCTTAGCTGTGATTAACACCCATGTTGCTGCTGCCACTAGCTTGCTCACATGGCTCATGCTTGATGTTGTTTTCTTTGGAAAAGCTTCCGTCATTGGGGCAGTTCAAGGCATGATCACTGGACTAGTTGCAATCACTCCTGCCGCTGGTAATAATAATCACTGGACTTTAATTTGATTCACTCCTGCTAAATTTAGTGTTGTAAAAATTAGTTTGGGTGACCATGCCTAGGTGTTTAGGCTTTAAGCACCCCTAGGTTGAGGGGCTTTCACCCAGAAGTGTCTTTTAATTGACCGGCTGACTAGGCATTCTTGGTGTCCAACTTTACCGAGTCGGCACCTATCTCAGTGTCCAACTCAGTCGAGTCAGTGCCTAACTCAACGCCCAAACTACAGAGCCTTCAGCCTTAGCGTCATCGCCCTATCCACAGTCGTAGAGCCTTAGCCTCTTAGTGTCACCACCGTCCAGCCATCTAGTCCTCGTTGTCATAGTCGTTGTCGCACAACCACACTCCTCCTCAGCCCCCTCGTTCGCTCGTTGTTGTGCTCATTCGTCGTTACCAACCTCGCTTGCACCTTGTCATCACCGGTCTTTTTTTGTTAGTACTAGTGAGTCTGTTATAATGATGACCCATTACATTTCATTTGAGAGAGCCACTCTGTGCCACTAGACCACAAACTCATTACCATTATTATTATTATTATTATATTTTATAATTACTAGACCGCGTAAGTGCCCCTAATTTGAGCCCGGACTAGGCCTAACGCCTTCTCCAACATTGACTAAATTAAATTTATGATGTTTTAATTAATTTGTTGTTGGGACTTGGGATTAATATAATATTATATTATATTGTAGGTGTTGTACAAGGATGGGCAGCCATAATCATAGGACTATGCTCTGGGTCAATCCCATGGTTCACAATGATGGTGGTGCACAAGAGATCAGCCCTCCTGCAGAAAGTTGATGACACCATGGCAGTATTCCACACCCATGCCATTGCTGGCAGCCTAGGAGGGATCCTCACCGGCCTCTTCGCTAATCCCTACTTGTGTTATCTCTTCTACAGCGCTGAAAAGAAATATATAGGGCTGTTCTATGGACTACACTACGGAAAAGCTCACAACGGATTCAGACAGATAGGAATTCAGCTCCTGGGAATTATGTTTGTGGTTGTACTCAACGTTGTGGTCACTAGTTTGGTGTGTCTTTTGGTGAAGCTCATTGTTCCATTAAGGATGTCGGAGGAGGATATGGAGATTGGGGACGAGGCTGCCCATGGCGAGGAAGCGTATGCCATTTGGGGACAAGGCGACAGGCTTGAGAAATCTGCAGGGCTTTCAGCTTACAATAATGATAAGGGTCAGGTTGAAATGGTATAGTATGATACTATACACACATACGTACAACCCATGCTTAGTTTTTCTTTTAGAAGCTAAGCTAAGCTAGCTGTGGATCCACAATGGCTTTTCTTATCTCATCTCTTTCATTCTGTATGTGCTTGTTTAATTTGCAAAAGAAAAACAAAATATTTCTTTCTACTTCTTATCTTTTTTGGGTTTCAACTTGTCATTTTCATATGATAAACTATAAGATGGCTGTAGGCCGGGGTTGGATTGGATTGCCGGCCATCTTTTGACAGTAATAATAAGACATTTATAATTTTATGAAATATATAGTGTAGCAATAACAACAATATTTTCTATATTACTCCCTTGTCATATTTATTATTCATTGGGGCCCATTTTAAAAGTGAGTTGGAATTGTATGGATATGATGTATAGAAAATAATTAAGGAATTACAAATTATATTTGATGATCTGGAAATAAAACACACTTTTGAGAGTGAGATAATATTGTAGGGATAAACATTAGCCTTATCACATGCTATACTATAAGTCTAATATCAATGAGATGCATTGTAAGTTTTATGGTGAGCATCAGTTTAAACCACGATCACCTACTTGTATTGCGGGAAAGAAGTGCCCAAGAAAAAAATGCATTACTTATCTTTCATTCCTAAATTGCAGCGATTGTATGCATCACCGAATTCTATTGAGCACATGAAGTAGCATTATGAAAATCTTCGCCAACCAAGTCTTATGTGTCATCCTTCTGATAGTGAAGCTTGGAAACACTTTTATAGCTAGTATCCTGACTTTGTAGCAGATCCTCGAAATATCATACTAGCATTGTGTGTTGACTGCTTTTCTCCATTAGGTTTAACTAATGTTAAATCATATTTTTGTTGGGCTATTATAGTTGTTACATATAATCTTCCACATTCAATGTGTATGGCTCCCCCATATACATTATTAACTTGTATTGTTCTTGCAGAACACAATCCAAATGCCAATACTGATGTGCATCTACAACCTTTAATCAATGAGCTTAAGTTGTTATGGGAGATTGAGTTTTTAGAGAAAAAGATAATGTGGGTGTTTAATAAATAGTTTTTAGCAGATTGGGTTAGCGAGTTTGACTAGTTGATATCATTAGCTGATTGTAGAAAAGTGTTTGGTAAATTAGCTGTTAGTTGATAGCTGATTACATGCAAAATGACTTTATCAAAAAAGCTACTTTGAGCAGCTTTTTGAATTTTTGAATTTTAGCATTTTGGAGCAATAAGTTGTTATGAAAAGCTAATTAATCAAACACTCATATTGATTGTTTAACCAAGTCAAACAACTAATAGTGATCAAATAAGTCAGCTGATAAGTTAACTATGTTACCAAACATGGACAATATCATATATTAGGCACTATCAACCAACAGTAATAAAAAAGAGCAGGAAACGAAACAGAATTCCAATCTCTAGCTAGAAGATGAGTTGTCATGTTCGCAAGTCATTTAACAAAATGAAAGCTAATAGACATAAAACATTTAGCTAATTCTTTAATGTCATTAATAATAAGATCAAGAGTAGACACATCTTCATTTTTCTTCTGCCCTTCCACAATGAGTTTGGCATCTAACTCCACTTAATCTGGTCATATTGATAAGTCTTCAAGCAACTTAGGGTTTCTCTCATTCCCACTGCTTATGCCACTGTAGAACTATAATAGCCCCTCTATTGCATTTGGTTAGTTGCCACAAATGATCCATTAGAATATCTAAGTATACAACCAAAACCCATCCTACAAGAGTTGGTATCAATAGTCGCGTTCACGTTGAGTTTGAACCATCCTTGAGGGGGTTTTCTCCATCTTCCAGCATGTAATTCCAAGTCTTCTTTGTAGGCATTTTGAACATTGTTAGCCTTAATCCAAGCTTGCAAATAACAGTCAGCTCCATCCATACATTGAGTATAACTAACTACCCTTCTGTTCCAGAGTTTCTCATTCCGGGCAAACCAAATTTTTCAGTAAGTCATAATCAATCTACAGTAGCCAAGATCATCCAGTTGATTAAAATTAACATTCACCCATCCGTAAAGGAGTTACACCCCTGCATTCTAATACCCCCTATCTTTTCCCAACAAGAGACAACATACGCATAAAACACAAAAATGTGAAAGGTGGTTTGATAATCAGATGAGTAGAGATATATAACACCATTGAGAGCAGGGGACTTGTTTGGTAGCTAAATTAATAGTGGTAGGAAGAGGATTTGAACAAGCTTGCCAGAAGAAGGCTTAGACTTTAGGAGGAATTTTCATCTTCCACATTTTTGTCCAAATTTTTTTTTCCTGATAGAAAAACTACCCTACTAGGTTCTTATAACAACTCTTGACTGTCTAATTCTCATTCTCTTCTTGCGTCCAAACAATCCTATATTGTTGTTCCCTAGGATAACTATGTTTCTCACCGCTTCCTTATCCACTGGCAGTAACAATCCATTTAAAATATCATCATCCTAGTCCTTACCATCTACAGTCATCAGAGAGTTAACTGTAACAATAGCTAAAGGTAGAGGTGTCCCTGTCCTAAGGAAGGAAGTTTCAGTTTTTGGGAGCCAAGGATATCTCAGAACTTTAATAGTTTTCCCATCCCTTATTCTCCATTTGTGGTTCCTAGTTAAAACCTCTTTTTATTCAAGGATATTTCTCTATACAAAAGAAGGGTTCCCAATCCTAGCCTCAAAGAAGGAACAAATAGGGAAATATCTTGCTTTAAATAGCCAAGAAACTAGAGAATCAAGAAACTGGATTAACAGCCAACCTTGTTTACCAATATGGCTATATTAAATTCTCTAAACATTTCCACCCATTCTATTAGGAACACAAACTTTTCTAGCGTTTCCACCTTATCCCTCTTCCCTCCCTACTCTCACAACCCCACGAGAAGGAGCTCATGTAACAAGTGTGGGGGCTCTGTTTACTTACACACAAACACTATTGTACTAAAACTGATTACTCATTGTACTTTACTTATATCAAATATATTTTGGTAACATTCTTACCGTCATGGAGGTTATCCCACTCTCGTGACACTACCTGTAGTGCCCCGTAAATTCGTTCAAGCCTTGAGACCAGTAATTCTTTCTACCGGGTAATTTATTTGATTTAATTGGGCTTAATCTTTCCAATTGATATATATATATATATTTCTTGAATCCGGAATTAATTATTTATTCAAAAGCCCAATTCTTGATTTAATTCTTGTAAGGGATTTATTCAAGTTTGGATCCTTACAGTTCTTATAAGTAAGAGTATTTTTATAATGGCCCAATATATATATTTATTCTTGAAAGATTAGTTCCTTACAAACTAGTAGTATAATAAATAATGTGAGACCCATTTTATAAGGGCCCATTATTTCATGCCTTACCCTAGTTGATACATACATAATATATGTAATGATTTTTCCCTACTAATATAAAAGCCTTGTACTTACAATCCTATTCCTCTTTTCATTTCCTGCAAATATAATTCATCCTACTCCTTTCACCTCTAAAGAACCCTAAGTGAATCCTACACTTTCATCTTCAAGATTCAAGGCCAAGATTGCTCTTTTAGGATTGTTAAGGCTTGGGTAAGTGTCTATCTCTAGGAATATACCTTGCATCATGTTATTTTCATAATCTTTATACAAGTTCTTATGTTGATCTTTTGGGGATCTTTTGGAAAAAATATGATCTTTTGGAAAAAAGGTGGATGTGAAGCTTTGTAAGGAGGTTTGAGAGTTCTTGGGTAAAGTGTGCTTCAAGAGGTAACCACCATATCCACTAAAATCTATTTTTACACTCTCAATCTATGATATTATTTGGTGTGTTGGAATCCTGAGAATTTCTTTGCTGCTTAGCCTATTTTTGGTTGTCTGTGAAGTTATCTTGATGGATTTATGAACTTGTGTTCTTGATCCTTTGTATCTTGTTGTTTATGGATATTTATTGGTATGGATTCCTTGTTTATTTGGCTTCTGGGAGTTGTAATATGAACAATCTGATCTTATTTTTGTATTCTGGAATGAACATTGTGTTTTCTGTCTGAGTCTGTGATCTAGGGTTTGGTTTGCCCTTGCGGAGTACCCAAGCGGTATAATGTGTCCCGCTGGAGTCTTCCGTAAGTAGGCTGCGGTGAGGGTTGGCGGAAGAGAGGGGTCCGCTGAGGTGATCCGCTCCCTCTTTGCGGAGGAGAGTGGCGGAGGGCGTGGTTCCGTTGGGGAGTTCCGTTAGTTCTGCTGGGAGTTCTGTTCTAGTGAGTTATTCTGTGATCTGTTTGCTTGGTTGTTTCCCCTTTTGTTCTGAACTTTGTTGGAGTATTTTGTTGGGTATTTTACCATGTTTTTGGAGTATTTATTCCTATCTCTTGGTCCATCTTTTGAGTCTCTTGTTTAGTTGAATCCTTGATTATATTACCTGGGAGTTAGTTTGTGTTCATAATCTGAGATGAACACTCTGAGTGGTTGTTCTTGGGCTGAGGTTGAGGTTGGATGTGGATGGTGGATCTTTGAGTATCTTTGTGTATTTTGGGACTCTATTTGCCATTTGTGTATTTTGGGGCTCTATTTGCCATTTGTGTATATGGGCACTATTTGCCATTTGTGTATATGGGCACTATTTGCCATTTGTGTATTTGAGGACTATTTGCCTTTATGTATTTCGGGCACGATTTGCCTTTGTGTATTTGGGCACCATTTGTCTCTATGTATTTGGGCACCATTTACCTTTATGATTTGGGCATTATTTGCCTCTGTGAACTGAGTTTGGTTTTGATGATTGGTGGGAGGATTGGTGTGTTGATTGGAGGGTAAGGGTTGGTACTTATCCTTAGGTTGAGGTCTGTTTGGTCTCTTACTTGATTCTTGAGTTATATCGTATCTCGTTGGTTGTTGATTATTCTTGGATATATTCTTGTTGGTCGTTTCTTATGAGTATTCTATTGAATTCTTGATTCTGTGGATATCTTGTTGTCTTGTGCAACTATATTGGATATTGGTATTGTTGAGAAGTCTTGGTTTATCCTTTATTCAGCGTATTGTTGTTGAGTATCCGATTTTAAATGCTGAACAGTTCGTTGGTGTACATATATTCTATATGGGTGTGTAAACCTATTTACAAACTTAATATATATATATGTATTTCCTTGCGGGTGTGAGTGGTGGTTGCTTAGCAGTCTTTTGCTAATGGTTTCTTGTATGTTTTCCAGGTATGGAATAAGTCTAAGCAAGAACGCGTTAGAGCTTATCTTTATGAGGCGGCTTAGACTAGTTTATGTTGTTTTAGACTTTATGTTTGGGCTTGTGTGCCAATGATGAGATTATATACTCTTGTTTAGATTTTGGATGTTTTGATATTATTTGAGGATTTATATCTATGCAGTTTGGTTCAGTTTTGGATAGCATGTGCATCTAGGCTGTACTTCTCTTACCTAGATGTGGTATGATACCCCTTAGGTTATAAATCGTTTCCGCTATGTTATGTTTGATAGTTGAGATAGGCAGCTTTTGTGTTAAATTTTAGCTATCTCGGCTTGTGTAAGGTTGGGGTGTCACACTACCAATCCTCCTAATTAAGCATGAGTAGTCTGGACCTTTAACACTCCCTACTCAAGACGTAAGTGAACCTGATGGTCATGAGATGTGGTCTTAGGAATAATGACGGTTGAGGGACAAGTCTATGGGTGTGATAACCTATGGACTCCTTGCCCATTCAGTTGCCAAAATTCCATACTAGACAAGTACTGATAAGGTAGTGCACAGACCCATCAACACTAACACACAAAACATCTCACTAGAAGAAGAACCCTAGGTTGGGTTTCAATCCTTGGATGAAATAAATATCAAAGAGGCATCAAAACACAATAAGCACCACTATCCAACCCCTAAACTACTCTACTCATTCATAATATAGAGGTGAAACACAAGAACATTCATTAACAACATAATCCAACAATGCTTTAAAAAAAAAACATAATCCAACAATATATTAAGCAAATGATAAAGGAAATCACTTTAATAAACTAGAATCCAACAAGATAAAGTAAATAAACACAATAACAATCCAAAATATGCAAGAGTAACAAAGCTAGAACAATAGAATACTAAAGAAGATAGAAAATACTCTAAACTACAGTTTTCACTACTACTACAATGCTCTATGGCGGCTCTCTCACTTCCTTTGCCAAAATGAGAAAAAAATGATCTATTTATAGTAGCATCCTAGGGTTTCGGCGCATGAGCACCACACGGGCGTGCCACTGCTCGTGCGGGTGCACCGGTATGGCATGTGCCCGTGCGAAAGACAAGGCGTGCCCCTGTGTTATGCACTGGCGGCACACATGCATGTCACTGCCCATGCGTGGTCTTGTCTTCACGCAACGTCCTTCCTAGCTTCTCGATCCTTTGCTCATTTTTCCTTTGGTTTTACTTCTATGCTCATTTTTAATGCAGTTTTGCTAAAAAATGATCAACTTTTGCTTCCTTTTTCATTTCCTTCCTCCAAAGTGTATTTTGATCATTCTGAGCACAAAACACTCTTTTTAGTCCGGAAACCCAAATAAACACTTCAAAATATGTGCAAATAGGAATAAGAATAGGATGAAAATATGTTACAAAATAAGAGTAATCGCTCATATCAAGTTTATAGGTAATATATCCCACTAGGCCCCTGGTCTTTCTCTTAAGGTAATGTTGGATATAAGGAACCAATATATTATTAGTTATAAGTCTTCTAGGCACAAAGGCACATTGATTTTTGGATTTGAGATTATGTAAGAGAGGCTTAAATCTGTTAGCAAGGATCTTAGCAGCAATTTTCTAAAGAACATTGCACAAAGCTATAGGTCTATAGTCTCCTAAAGTTTATGGATTAGTTTTTTTTTCTTTTTTAGGAATGAGAGTGATATGAGAACTATTAATCCCTTTAAGAAGAACCCCAAACATGATGAATTGAGTACAAAAGATCAAAATATCACTACCAAGAATATCCCAATATTTTTGGTAAAAAGCAGGGGACATACCATTAGGGCCAGGAGATTTGTCGGGATGCATTCCAGATAGAGCTTCCTTAACTTCTGCAAAATTCACATCTCTCAATATCATATTATTCTAAGAGTTTGACAGCTTAGCTTGAATGTAGTTGGGGACCTTCTCCCAATTACCCTCTTCATTACCTAAGCAATTAATTCTATTAACTAACATGGCCTCCTCTTTCTGACCGAGTTGTGGAAGTACTTTGAATTAAGATCCCTTTCGCGCAACTAGAATTTCTTAGCTCTCTGTTTCCAAAAAATGTTTTGGAGCTCAAGCGTACGAAGAAACTACTTTTGAGCTTCCTTGAATGCTCTAATCCCTTCTACATCCCGTCTACCTCTCATACTTGTATTAAGATTCCTCTAATAGTCCAGCTTGTGTTGGAATCCCCTAAAATTCCTTTTGCCCCAGTTGTGAACTTCATAAACACACCTTTGAATTTGCATACATATATCCATACCAAGAGTTCAGGACCAACTTTGAAAGACAACTTCCCAACAACAATCTTCTCGAAGCCACATATTTCAAAATTTGAACCGGCGAGAATGTTTCTGAGATAGGGGGTAGGCTAACTACAGGATAATTAGTAAATAATCACTCTACATCGCCTCAATAGTAGTAATCATAGCTCTATTAAATAGATCTTGCCAAGCTTGATTCACCAACACTCTATCAAGTTTGAGTTGGACCCATCCCAAGGAGGCCCTAGACCTCTCCTAGGTGAAAAGATGACCTTGAAGTCCAAGGTTTTTTAGCCCGCCAATGCGGTATTCCATCTTATTGCGGCATTCAATAGAAATTTGTAAGCTTCCATCTGTCTACTCCATCGTCCAAGCACACCAATGCATCAATATGATGTCAAGAATAATTGGTAATGTCAACTTGGGTCGCTTCTTTCCAAAACAAAATAAACTCACCACTATAGCCCATATTTTCAAAAACAAACATACTTTTAAAACCCAATTTCAATTTAATAGGGAGAAGTTTATGATAACCCATCAAAGTTTCAATAAGGAATAAAATATCCGGCTTCTTAGAGTGGATTAAATCCCCTAGAACACGAACTGCCACGGGATTGCCTAGCTCACGATAGTTCCACGACAAAATACTCATTTTCCTGGGTGGGCCTGAACCCCAAGACCCGCCGCCAGTGCGTTTTTTGAGTTGTAGATTTCCATATTCAGAGTGACTTCGGAATTGCTCGACCCACCACCATTTAAATCGTCCTAAACTCTTCTTCTCTTCTGGTCCATAAAAACAAGCCCAACATTATTAGAAGTAGTGTCTACAGTATCCATACCCCACACAAACCCGGCCCATACTTGCACTTTAGTTAATATCAAGTATTTTGTCTTTTTATGTCGCACAAACCATGTCAGTCACCTTCATCGTGGTCTGTACGACCGCTTTCCTAGTCTTAGCTCTGTTATCCCTTATCGAAGCTCCTATAGCCCCTTAGTTTACTGCTTGTCTTTTTGTGGCACGAACGGATCGCCTTCTCTCACTGGTGTAGTGGTGGTAGGAGCCATCTCTAACTAGTGTTTGGAGGAGCACAATGGTTCACTGCCCTAAGTGAAGGCACAAATCTTTTCTCAGCATTAGGATTAATCCCATCAAATATCTTCATACAAAAGCGATCAACATGGCTAATAATCCCACAAATAAAGAGAAGGTGTGAAGATGTTCTTATTTAAATTCATTCCAAAATCACTCGCCCCGGACTTCTTAATCTCCATTCTCTGTTTTAGAGGCTTAGAGATATCGATGCTTACCCGTATGCGTAGATAAGGTCTCCAATAGCCATCAAAGCTATTCTTATTAATATGTTTGAACTCCCCCAAGTAAGCACTTATGGCTACCACTATTTTCTCAAAGGAAAATCCCATTGGTAATCCGTGTAAGTGAACCCAGAACTCAGTGTGTGATAGAGAGACATCAAAAGGTGATTCCTCAACATTCAACCTTTTGAGAATGAGCAGACTTTGGTTAAATGACCAAATGCTGTCTTCCATAATTCTTCTAACGTCAAACTCATGGAAAAATTGGAAAAGGAATAGGTTCGATGCCCGCCTGGCCTACACACTACTGCCATAGTTTCCTTGAAAACAGTGAACTTAAACGGTTTTTCCATCAATAACTTGCTAACCAGCAGCCACCTAAACTCATCCGTGGTCTCGGAAATGTTATGCTTATCGAAGACTATTCCCTCATCATCCCCTTCATGAAGAGATAGCTGAGAATAAGTTGTTTCCAGCTTTGTTTGGACCTTCTTCTATTTGTTTAAGGAGCTCGATGCCGCCATACTTCAGTAAAAAGAGAGCCAAAAAGAAAAGTGAGAAAACTAAGAAACTGCAGGAACAAACATCAAGGAGCAAAAACAAAAATCTTGTCACAAAGAACAAGGGAAAACATGCTTGTCACCTAGAACAAGGAAAATGAATCTTACACACCTAGGAGATTAAGTTACTACCCATGTAAATTGCAAAGCCACTAGTTGATCTATTTGGGAGATTGAGTTTTAACTTATGATGTCTCGTTAAAGCAAAACTTTATGATATAATTATTAGTGTTGATAGTTCAATTAGAACCCCGAGTGTAATTGTATGAGTTATTATGACAAAATAAGATTATAAGAGTCAATAGAGTTTATAGGTTTAGATTATTTATTTGACTATTGGACGCACTGCTCTAAAGGTTACTCGGAAAACATAAGTCAAAGTCAAAGATGGAAGCAGTTATTGACTCAAGTAGCAAATGCCAAGGTCACGAAGGGCAAGATTGTGAGCAGTATTCAATAGTCCGAAGTAACGGTGGTAATGGGTGATATAAGGGCCGCGTTTGATTTTGCCACACCAGAAGGAGCAATCACCAGCCTATCGGAGTACCAACTGGACAAGCAAGCATTCTGGGAGAAAGTCCGTTTGGAAACCGCACCAACCAGTTCTACCTCTGCTCTCCGAAAATACCATCTAAAGGAGCGGTTCGCAATAGCAGCAAACCTGGTAATGAAGTTTATTATCAGCAAGGTCTCCGGCAATGACGAAATCACGATGGACATGCTCAAGCTAATTCATGTCATCTGGAACAAAGTGCCAATGGACTGGGCTCACATCATCTTCAACTTTCTAAAGCAGAAAGGGCAAGGCTCGGTCTCGAATGTCAACCAATCGATCTCTCCAAAGGTTGGTTTTGGTTTTCTTGTTCAACATCTTTTAAGTTTAAAGGGCTTTCAATTGAGGGAAGGGAAAGAGATCCATCGAAATACCTATATGGGTTGGACGAGATCCCAGGCCCCTAAATCTAAAATTGTCAAAGTTGCCCCTTCTCCCTCAAAGTCGAAAGGTAAGGGCAAAAGGAAAGTCCAATCTGCTGATGAGGAGTCTGATACCACACCTCTTAATGTGGCTTTCAAAAAGACTGCTGGTAAAAGGAAAGCCAGCCCAGTAGTAAGGAAGGCTAAGAAAGCCAAATCTGTTGCTGTGTCTGAACTTCGAGAGGTAGCACCATCAGTTATTTCAGTTCCTTTTGAGGACAGGGCACAGGCCTAGGAGGAACCTCAGGCTACACTGGCCACTGAGGTTGAGAGAGTGCCTCCTACCAGGTCCATATCTGGTGAGATTATTGTGGATTTAAAAATGGATAGTGCTGCTAAATCTGATGAGATTGATGAGTCTGTTGATGTACCTCGAGAGATGGCTCGAGAGGTTGAAAGCACTGGGATCAGTGATCCAGTGCAGATTGATGTTGTAGAACCACGAGAGTTGGTTCGAGTGATGGATAACACAGTAGAGGAGGTTCGAGACATGGTCAGTGATCTGGAACCAGTTGCCAATGATGAAACTGAAATTGCTGCTGTGGAAGTACCGGGACAGGGCACTGTGGTCAAGGACCCAGTGCAAGGAGCTTACAATGTTGAACTAACCCCCATTAAATCTGCTCAAATTGGTGGTTCCATTGCACAAGTAATAGCAGATGTGGGACTAGGTGATGATCTCTCGGATCAGGATCGAGAGATCACTGAATATATTGTGCAGGATGCACATGCTGATCGATCTGCTGGGCAGATTGACATTGATGAAGAGGTAGCTGTTCAATTGGGCACAGAACGTAAAGCAGAAGCTACAAATCTTATGGATGATTTCTCCAGAGTTTTGAGATGGATCAACTGGAGAACAGGTCCCTTCGCTCAACTGATGGCTCACGCAGCAGAAATGGAAGCTGCGGAAACGTTTGCTCTTAATTGGTTAAGTATCTCTGAAATCCCAGCAACTGAGCTACGAAAGCTAACCCATGAAATGAGTTTGACCAAGATGAGTCTTGGAAGATCAGACAAGGGAAAGGGCATAGCTACTGAAGAGACCGAAGACGAGCCTGAGATGGACCCTGAGCAGGAAGCAAAATTTCGAGAAGACATCAGGCTTGCAACTGCATTATCCTTGGGACATCAAGTGATTGATACGAGAGGTCCCGGAGAGACCTCTGGAGTTACTAGGGATGATCCTGAAGATCCAATAGTCATTGCAGTAACTCCAGTGTCCCAAGTAAGTCATTCTGCTCTGGACAAACAGGAGATAGCTTCTAGAGGTGACCTCGAGACCTCTAAGGCACATGAGGCAGAACAAGTTCAAGAAGACATCATTCTCCTTTTGCCAGCTCCTGAGTCCACACTCTCCATTGACACAGACGAAGCACAACCAGTTCCAGAGGGTGTCATTCTTTTGCTCACATACCCGGATATACTAATGCAAGGGCAGAACATCAGGCTCAAGCTGCTCCTGTGATTATTGAGGTACCAGATTCTCCTAAGCACGCTGCTAAGCGCCAAAACGAGCAAAGTAAGCAGATGGTCCAAAGTCTTGCTGATTCAAGAGGTGATGAGGAGGAAGATGTTCACACCAATGGTGGAAACCGGGAAGCACCTGTCGATGAACAGCATTCCTTGTCTAATCCAATCCCTCCAGCAGATGCACAAGATACCGGCATTGGTTCGAGAGGTACTGTTGAGGAAGTTCCTCCATCAGATGGAAACCGGGAAGCATCTGACACAGAGGCTCCTTCCTCAGCCAATCCAATCACGCCAATTGCTGAAGCTGAGGTCACAGGTTCGAGAGGTGACGAGCAAGAAGTGATCCATCCCTCAGGTGGAAACCGGGAAGCACCTGACATGGAGCTACCTTCAAGCTTTGATCCCAGTGCTCTTGATGACTCTCAGGCACAGATTCGAGAGGTGGACTCCGGATTGCAACACAAGGGTGAAAATCTGGAAGCACCCAAGTACCCTCCATCTAGAGGTACTTCTCCACCTTCTTCTCCTTCTTCTTCTGATGATCGGTATGTCCGAGATATTTTCCTTGGCGAGGTGCACCACTTCATGGCTGATCAGTCTAGAAGAATGGATCTTCTTGAACGAAAGGTCACACTTGCCCAGATCTCATCAATGCCCACTACTGAATCCGATAACTCTCAACCCAGCTGTGAGGAGCTTATAGAGCAAGTGGCATGGGCTGAAGAGGCTGCCATATGTGCAAGGGCTGAGGTTGCTGAGTTGAGGCAGGAGCTCAAAGCCTTCATGCATACTACTGAGCTTCGTCAGGACATCATGCAAACCTTACTGGATGAGCTGTCGAACCAAGTCCCTGCCCACCTCCAAAGTCTGGTTGAAGGCATGTCCATCCTCCTTTCCCAAAAGGATGATGCCAACAAGGGGGAAAAGGCATCTACAAAGGGGGAAGCAGCAAGTAGCAAGAAAAGGGCGGCAAGTGAACCCTTAGCTTCCGAACCACCTCCCAAAGTTCCAAAGATAAGCAACAAGAAAATGGAGGAAATTAAGAAATTGGAAGAACTAAGGATCTAGCAAACTCAAGAAAAAGAAAGAAGGAGAGAAGAAGACGGAGAAAGAAGAAGAAAAAGAAAAGAACAACAATCTGAAGAAGAAAGAAAGTTCGACCTAGTCATGACCAACTTCAAGTTTGGATCCAGAGAGGACACTGAACAAAACCTTGCCATTCTAATATTCAAACTTCTGAAGATTACTAACCTATCCGCTCACAGCAATATGACTGCGGAAGAATGCATAGCATGGTGGAAAGATGGAGTAATTGATGGTGAGTTCGTTGGGGAAGCATACAGAAATTACCGGCACCTGGATGTCACAGATGAATACATCAGCTCGGTAGATGTAAAAGACCCCATCAAGACACGAGCAGCCATTAACGAGAAGAGAAAAGCTAACAAGAAGTAAGCTCTCGTAGTCCAAGCTCCATCTTTAATCCAGTTTATTGTTGTACATGTTGTTCTTTGTCTTTCTGCTAAGTTAAACTCTGTAAAACACTCTTTGATCTTAATATACGTATCTTTTGCTAGGGTGTTGCGTGAGTTTTATTATGTCTTAGTAGGTTTAGGTGTTATTGTTAAACTTACAGTATGTGCTGAAAATAAAATCCAAGTATATCTTTTCTTGAAAATCAGCCATATGAGTAATTATAGTGTTGGCATCATCAAAAAGGGGGAAATTGTTAGGAACATAATGTAATAGGTTTTGATGATACCAAATGTAAAAACCCCTAACTCTCGAGTATAGGCAAAATGTGTAAGTTCAACAAGTAAACCAAGAGCGAAAATACAACCGGGTATATGAGCTCAACTCGGATAATATTTAAGCTCAAAGTAAACTTGGATGAACACATTAGAAGTTTCATGTTGTAAGTTTTCATTAGATAGATCAAAAGAAGACACGAGACATCACTGGAGGAATAAGGGTCTGCGAGACATCAACTAAGTCTCGAGACATCAGATAAGTTCGAGACATGGGATCGAGACATCGATCCAGTTCGAGACATAGGATCGAGACATCGACCAGTCGAGACATCAACATTGGTTTCGATAGACTGGAATTTCTCCAACTGATGGAATGAGATATACACCGTGACTCGATTGAGTAATCTTAAGTTTGGAGAAGAAGAATATCATGGAAGGAGGTGCCAAAAGAATGATTTGAGCATGAGAACTCAAAATGGACGAAAGTGGATGACACGTCAGATTTCCACAACAAACGGTCAAAAGGTGCACCCATCCTGAGTTGGTCTTATTCCCTAAAACAAGGTTTAGTGGGAATATAAAAAGAGTAAATTTTGCCAAAAGTAGGAAGTGGAGAATGGACTAAAGATAGTGGAATATGGAATATTCACTACAAGACAAAAGGCTCAAGTTACAAGACCACCACTCTATGAAACATGCTGAAAATATGCAAGTCCCATAATCGGCATGGGAACCAGATTTCAAACGGAATAATTTTCCCTCCAACGGAATTATTCCCAACTCTTATATATAAGCACATGAAGACACAGAGGTAAAAGAGTTCGAGAATCTTGAAAAGCTTACGAGGTGTCTAATTCAAACGTTCAAAGTGGAAGTGCTTAATCTGGAATATCATTTTGATATTCAAAGAGTGCGAGAAAAACACATCTAAGTGTTTGAGAGAGTTACATAGCTACAACTCATACATATCCAAAAGGTGGTCAAAGCTGCTCAACAAGGAAAAATATCCAACGATAGCTCTTGATCAGATTGGAGATTGTTACACAACCTGTGACAACCGGGACGACCTTGCTTTGGAGAAGGCAAGAAGAGGCGGAGTAACCTAGAGGCTATCTTGTGAAGATCCCGAGGCTTGAGGCGAGCTTGGTAATCAAAGCTCAAGTGATCGATAGGTGGAGTAACAAGAAGCGGGGCGAAAAACCTGAGGCTTGAGGCGGGCTTGGTGATCAAAGCTCAAGCGCTCGACATTGTACTAAAAGGGAAGTTTTAGTGCAATCCTTCTAGGGAGTTTCTAGAAGAAGAGTGGACGTAGGCAGGTTGGCCGAACCACTTAAAAATCTCTCTCGCATTTACTTTACCGCTTTTATCTCTCGCTAACCTTATCTCTCGAACTGCACTGCATATAATCACACCTCTCGAACTAACTCAAACTTGTGCTAACTAAAAGGGGATAACTTTTCCGCTATGCATAAAACTTTGTCTTCATCTTGTGAGGTGTTGGACTTAAACATCCTAAGTCTAATACACACGAGAGGTCGAAAAAGATTTGCAAAATCTTATACAAGTCTATTCACCCCCCCCTCTGGACTTGTACCCCATCCCCTCGAGACCAACATTAGTCGAGCTTTAAGCCTATCAACTTGTCTATCTGGACCAACCTTCACATTATACACCCATCTACAACCAACCACAGTTTTCCCAGGAGGCAAAGGAGCTATCTCCCAAGTTCTAGATGAGTGTAGTGCTTCCATTTCATCAATCATTGCTTGCTTCCAACCTGGATGAGTTAATGCTTCTTTGACACTTTTTGGAATAGACACAGTAGATAAGCTAGTAATGAAAGCACAATATGGCAGAGACAATCGTTTTTGTTTGAGGAAGTTATAAATAGGATAATGATTTCGAGTGGATCGTTTACCTATTCGAGTGGCAATGGGAGAGTTTGTTGTGGTATCTTAGACCGTGTTAGTAGGCAATACTAGTGTGGGACATGAATCAACCAAACATCTATCTTCTTGGGAACCTTGACGACTGCGCCGCTGGTATGTAGGTATACAAAAATGGTGAACTATGTATTTCTTGAATGGTTGACATTGGTGTAGTTATTTTAGGAGCATCTGGGGACATAAGATATGAGAAAGTAAGAACATGGAGAACTTTTGTGG
The DNA here is from genome assembly GCF_003576645.1 of Ipomoea triloba. Lineage (NCBI taxonomy): Eukaryota > Viridiplantae > Streptophyta > Magnoliopsida > Solanales > Convolvulaceae > Ipomoea > Ipomoea triloba. The sequence goes on along the minus strand of NC_044916.1, from coordinate 23,174,855 downwards.
CTTCAAGTGGTTCCTTCTCCCAAGAAGTCAGATTCATTAATTGAAGTGGAAAGGAAGAAGAGGGGTAGTTTCAAAAAATGTGACATCAAAAAAGGTATAGAAACAGTGTGTTTTAGGACAATAACACCTAAAGCCTTTTTGGAGGCGAGAGTACCCAATGAACACACATTTTATTGCCTTGGCATCAAGTTTGTCTCGTCTTGGGGATGAATTATAGACGAAGCAAGTACACCCAAAAACTCGTATGTAGGGATGGGCACGGGTCGGGTTCGGGTTCGACCCGTGGCTAATTTCGGGTACCCAAAATTTTCGGGTTGGGATTTTTGGTACCCGAGCCCGAACCGAGATATTAACAATCATCTTCGGGTTCGGGCTTATCGGTTCGGGCCTGCATCGGGTTCGGGTGCCTATACCCGAATTTTTTAAATATGTTAATTAAAATAAAGAAATCTAAGAGTTTGAGTAGCTAAATGGATTACAATTTTGTAAAATCATAATTTCAAAATAAAGTAATTATTACAACCCATCAACTTTAATAAAATTACAACAATTTACAAATATAATATTCTGTTATTAAGAACATGAAACATCAATAACGATAACACATAAAATTGAAATTTAATAGGTGAAAATGCAGATGCTTGGCAACTTGAGTGAAATTTAATAGGTGAAAATGCAGATGCTTGGCAACTTGAGTGAATCATCTATCTATCGATATATATATTGTAGTTCGATCCTCTATAGGTATTAGTTCCATCATTGAATTTCATATTTGATCCTCTATAGGTATTAGTTCCATCATTGAATTTCATATTTACTGCAATAAAGAGAAATTAACAGTTAGATCAATATAATTTCAATTCCCTTCAAATGAGAAGAGGGGTTAAGATCAGGGGATAAGATCAAATCTAACATATTAACACACAGCTGATATCAGCAGACCTAACCACACAAGCATAGTAAAAAATTTAAGAGTTTAAATAATTAAAAGAGGAAAGGGATATTGGTAGTTGTCCAGTTGCATGCAGGTACATGCACTATATTGCCTATGAAACAGACAAAAAGTAACAGAAATGATGGGTGATAAAAATTTTGGCTGGCATGTGAGAAATTAAAGCCAAGTCAATAGTTAAAGATTTCAGCATATCTCATCTCTAGTAATAAAGAAAGGATGCAGGATGATAAGTCTCATACAAATAATATCACCTATCTATCTATCTTTGCACAATACAATCTACTGCAACTTTATTTGAGAAACATTTAATTTTGAACTTGAAAGCAAACACAGAAAGACTATTAAGAATTTCCTTTGACAACCTAAGTTACATAACATTGACTGCAAATGCAATTAAAGATCATTTAGGACAAATCTCAAAAAAATACATCCTCATCACCATTCACCACCTCATACATCTATTTATATATGTATTCACACATACACATATGCATGAGTACAAAACTACCAAATTATCCCAGACAACAAAATCAAACCTACAATATTCAGTGAACTCACTGAATACTACCAACTAAAAATTTACAACAAAAAGATTTTTAAGAAATAAACACCAAAATTTTTCAGATATTGATACAAAGAATTGCACTATTATAATTTATAATTTTATATGAACTCAAAAAGTATTTTAAATGCATTCATACAGAATTCTGAGTTAGCATAATTTCAAAATCATATGTATATACAAATATACAATGATACAAAGAACTTCATTAAAAACTCCAAATCTTCAATATTTATACATACCTTATCTCCCAAATGATGTCTTAAAAACCGCAGAAACATACATTCTCATTTCACCCTAAAATGAGAATTCACAAGTATTAACAGTTCACAATTTTTGTCATAAACTTCAAGAATATAATATTCAACAATATGACAGTGTATTCACAAAATCACATTTATTCATTAATTTCACAAATTCATAAAATTCAAGAATTAAGACTTTAACAATTATCAGTATATTCATAAATTCATAACACAATTAACACAAAATTAGAACTACACAAAATTTTAATTTAAACTCTAATTTTAATGGATACATTAACAAGTTTTCTGTAAATGAATTATAGTTAACTTTAGTTTTCTAGAAAAAAAAACAAACTAATTAAAAACTCCTGGAAAAATCATAGTTAAACCAAATTTTCTGTAAACAAAATTGTAGGACCAAGTACCAACTATAATTTCTGGAAAAAATCTTAGTTAAACTAATGCAAAGAAAACATTTTAAAAAAACTTTTAAAAGTCTTAAAACTTTAATTGTCTGAAAAAAAAACGAAAAAAAAAACTAAAATAGCAAACTAGCAGAGTAGTAGTAAATTACCTGTCACTCCTGTTAGATTTTCATGGCTAGTCACTGAAGAAGCTAAGGGCATATCCCTGGATCTAGGGTTTCCTGTGTGAAAGAATAATCAGAATATGAGTATGAGTAGATAAAACTCAAAAGTGTGATGTTAGAGGAGACTTACCGGTAGGCGAGAGTCGACGGTGAGAACCTGAGAAGGAGTCGAAGTCACTGTCTCGCGAAAAGGGTGAAGTGGCGGAGCCGGATCAGAGTGGCTGAGAGGGTCAGAACACCAGAGGGGTGAGAGGCAGAGTGTCGGAGACAAAGAGACTTCGGCGGTGGTGTCTGGATGAGAGGTTTGAGGTGAAGAGACTTCGGCGGTGGTGTCTGGATGAGAGGTTTGAGGTGAGGCGGAGATGGTGTCTGGATCTGGATGAGAGGTTTGAGGTGAGGCGGAGATGGTGTCTGGATGATAGGGTGAGGTGAGGAGCGAGAGGCGTGATGCGCAAATGAGATGAATGCCTTCAACCCTAACATATATTTCCTTTATATACTTATATATATTTCGGGTTTCGGGTCGAATCCGAAACTCAAACGGCGAACACGAAATCCGAACCGACAACATTAATTTGTGTTTGTAATTTTGTGGGTTCGACCCGTTTTGGCTCGAATCCGACCCGATTCGAGTCAAACGGGTCGAACCCGCGGGTTTTTTGGGTTGGACCCGATTTATGCCCAGCCCTACTCGTATGGAAGCTTGTAGAGAGGTTCCTGTGGGAGTAAAAGATTAAGAGGAATTTTTCCTTGCAACACAGAAGAAGGCATTTGATTTATGAGATAGCAAGAATGAAGTATAGCATCCCCCCAAAATTTCTTAAGTACCTTATGGTGAATGAGCAATGTGCGGAATGTGTCAACAAGATGACAAATTTTCCTTTCAGCAACACCATTTTGTTGAGGAGTTCTAGCACATGAAGATCCATGAAGTACTCCATGTGAGGCAAAGAAAGAAGTGAAACAGTCAAAAAAATATTCTTTGGCATTATCACTACGTAGGACTTTGAGAGAAACTCCAAATTGATTCATGATTTCATTATAGAATTTTTGAAACACATCACAGTTCAAAACAATTTTTCATTAGAAAGACCCAACTACACTGAAAAAATCATCAATGAAGAAAACAAATTATAAGAATCCCAAGGTGGTTAGAACACGACATGGTCCACAAACATCGGAGTGAACTAAAGAAAATGGTGTATTAGCTCTCCTGTTCACTCTACTAGGATATGAGGACCTTGAGTGTTTCCCAAGTTGACATAACTCACATTTTATTTCTTTCAAATTGGACAAACTAGGAACAAGTTGTTTTAATTTATTGATATTGGGGTGCCCTAGTCGACAATGGTTGAGAAGAGGTGAAAGAGAAGCCATGCAAGCTGTGTTGGTATTGGTAGAACCTAGAAGATGGTAGAGTCCTCGCGATTCATGCCCCGTACCAATTGTCACCATCGTCTGCCGGTCCTGAATATCTACAGAATCAGAAAAAAAAGTAACTAATCAATTAAGAGAGTGAGTAAGCCGATGGATTGAAATCAAGTTGAAAGGGCAACCATGAATGTAAAGAACATGGTATAAAGAGAAGGAATGGATAGTGACTTTTCTAATTCCTTTAGCTTTTCCCTTTGATCCATCACCAAAGGTAATAGATGGGAGAGAATATGATAAATCAATTTGGGAGAAAAAAGAGGGAATACCAGATATGTGATTGGTGGCTCCAGAGTCCAATACCCAAACAGAGTTTGATTGTGAAGCAAGAGCATTATGGGAGATGTCAGGAGAAATGGTTGTCTTGGTAGCCTTTAATTGCAAGAATTCTGCATACTCAGCCTTTGAGATAACTTGTGTATTTAGGTCCTCAATATTTGAATTCCCAAATTGAGCTATATTATCCATAGTTGGTTTCCCATGAAGTTTCCAGCAAACCTCGCAAGTGTGCTCTTGTGCTTCCTCGACCTCTTCCTCTATTGTAACCATGATGACTTTGAGTAGTAAGAGCAGAATGATCAACAATGGTTGATGATGATGTATGTTCTTTATAAATAGAGGAGAATTGAAGAAGTCTTTTGAACATTTCCTTGGTGCTTGGAATAGTTCCATCATCGAGTATTTCGTAATTGCTCAAATTCTGGTTCAAGCTTAGCAAGTGTAAGAACGACAAAGAACTTGTCGCGCTGATTGAGTTGCTCTTCGGGTGATCCTCTAATAGGCATGAGTTTATTGAATTCAACTATGAGTTATTGGAGTTTTTCCAAAAAATTTTCCATGGACATTTATGACTTCTTGATATTTAGTATCTCACTAACAACGAAATAAAAATGAGAGATGTCATTCGTATAAAGAGATTGAGCTTGTTTCCATACAGAAAATCAAGTCTTGAATGGTCTAAAGATAGGAATTAAATCAAGAACAAGGGATTGCCATAATAAACTGCATAGTTGGGTATCAACACTCACCCAAATATTTTTTTCATGCTGAATTTCTTCTGTTGTGGTAGTGAGGTGATCAACCACTCCTTGACCCATAAACCATAGTTCTACTACTGATGCCCAATCTTGATAATTTTGGGACCCAATAAGCTTTTCATTAGTGATAGCTAGACTCTCGGAGAGATTTGGAACATAGACTTTAGGTTGAACTGGGAGAAGAGTATTTTGGACACTGTTAATAATTTCTTCATTTTCCATAGTGATTAGAAAAATGTGGGAAAATCATGGTAGGGTCGTAGCAAGGAGTGGAGGCGCATAGCGTCAGAGGGCTACCGGAGTGGTGGCGCGTGGGGAGGTTTCTAAGGGTCGAAAAAAGTTGGCTAGGGTTGCCAAAGATTTCTTCAGAGGTTTGCTGCACCAGATTGTCAAAGGAGCTTAAAAGGAAAAAATGTTTTCTTGAAGGAGAGGACTGATGAACGTTGTTCATCAGTAGAGAGTTGGAGAAATCTTCAGGCCCCAAAAAGGTTGCTCTGATACCATTTTAAGAGACTAAGGGAAAACTGAAAGTACATTCTATTCAATGCTAAGAACATCAGATTACAATACAATATATAGGCAAAGGAAGGGCATTGGGAAAGAGACATAATAAAGACATAATAAAAGAAAAGTCTGCTCAAGAAACTACTCTTTTACTCAAGGCCTTAATGAGGCTGCTGGAGAGTTGCTCAAGGAGATAATTTAAACATTTATATTAAAATATTATTATATTTATATTATACACAATGAACAACCACTACTATAGAAATACCTTTTAACGTCGGTTATTTTGGACATACGACGACGATTTTTTTCCGACGTAGTTCCAGCAGACGTTATAAATAAATTATACGACGTCGGTTTTTTTTAAAACCGACGTCGTATCAATTTTTAATTAAAAAAAATCTGAAGAAGACGAAGAAGACAACTTGTCGTTACTGTTGTACATATTACATTGCATATATAATAATAATAATAAGTACGTAACTACTTCATATCTAATAATAATAATAATATAATAATAATAATAATAATAATAATAATAATAATAATAATAATAATAATCATAATAATAATAATAACAACAACAACTGCGTAACTAATGCATATCTAATCTAATAGTAATGATAACTAGGTAAATACTAATGATAACAACTTACGCAGGCCGGAGATATGGTCACGTGACGACAACGGAGAGGGAGGTCACAACGGATGGTCACGCAAGCCGGAGATCTGGTCACGCCGCCGTCACGCCTTCATCAGGTTCTTTAGGTTCGCCGGAGATCTTCTCGCTGCTCGCTGCTCAACGGATGTACTCCGCCACTCGTTGCTATTGCTGTCTTCACGTACGGATGAAGAAGACTGAGAACGAAGAAGGCTCAAGATATAGAGATGAAGGTTTCTGTTGTCTTTACGTACAGATGAAGAGGACTAAGAACAAAGAAGGCTCAAGATATAGAGATTAAGGCTGCTGCTGTCTTCACGTACGGATGAAGGGGATTGAGAACAAAGAAGGCTCAAGATATAGAGATGAAGGTGGCTGCTGTCTTCAATTCACGTACGGGTACGGATGAAGAGGACTGAGAACGAAGAAGGGATGACGAGGATTAAGATATGTGCGAGATCTGTCATCTGGGTTAAATAAAAAAAATTGGACAACATACGGCGTCAGTTTTGGGAACAACCGACGCCGTATGTCTTTACTTTTAAAAAAAAGGCGTCGATTCTGGGAAAAAACCGACGCCGTATGTCTTTAATTTTTTTTTTTAAAAAATATTAAATACATACGACGTCGGTTTTCCCCAGAACCGACGTCGTATGTCTTACTATTTAAAAAAAATATTTATGACGTCGGTTTTTGCCCGGAACCGACATCGTAAATAATATATATTACTTTTACTTTATTTTATTCACATATAACGTCGATTTGTCAAAAACCAACGTTAATTAGGCGATGTAGTATCCTTTTTCTGTAGTAGTAAATAATGTGTAATATGATTTTAAAAGTATAAATACTTAAGAAATATTTGAATGCAGTAATGAGTTACAATTTTTTTTATTGATTTTTAAAAGAATTTTAAAATTATAATTTTTAAAATATTAGTTAACCTACAACCCAACTCGCGAAACTTACAAGCTCGCGCAAGTTGAGGTCGCTTGTAATCATTATTGTGTGGACCATGGTCCACGCAACTATGCGCATCATACTATCAAATAATGTACATTCAATATAAAAATAATGTACTTTTAGTATATTAAAAATGTACATTATATTTAAAGGACGTACATTATTTGTGTACTGAATGTACATTATATTGTATAATGTACATTCAGTACACAAATGATGTATATTTAACATGTTAAAAATGTATTTTTTGTTATGGTCCACACATCATTATGTGGACCATGATTCATACAATAATTTGCCACCGATCACTTGTTGGTAGGCTAAATATTTTTTTTTTTGAAAGAAACAAACTCAATTAATCAATTGAGAAATACAATGAGGGGGGACACCAAACCAACTATGAAGATTAGTGTACGAACGTGCAGCCCGGGCTAAAGTGTGAGCACACACATTCACGTTGGTAGGCTAAATATAACCTTAATGGGTAAAACTAGCCCGTGGACTTCAAGCTACTTTGACACCCCTATCCTACTTTGGTACTCTAACCTTGATTTGAGTATTGTCCCAACAACCTATTTAATCATATTACCCCCAGCATGGCAACACTCGATATAATGTTTATTGAAACGGAATAATAATTTTGCAAAAAAAAAAAAGAGAGAAAAAGACGGAATACTAGTTTCACCCTTCGTATTTTTTCTTCCAACTCATTCCTCATGACATGGTAAAATTTAATTGGTAACTAAATATTATTTTTAATTAGTGGTGAGTTACCAATTTATAGATACCCAATAGATGAAAACTACATCTGAAAATAAAATCATAGAGAGAAAATTTAAGAGGGGAATAAAACATTTTCCTATTAAAAAATTCCAACTAATAATTTGATGTAACACAAAAATAGAGAAAATTGCCAATTTGGCCCACTGACTATAGGGGTCTTATTAATTGCAGTCCACAACTTTCAAAAGTGTTAATTGGATACCTTGACTATTCGATTTTTATCAATTTTGGTCGCTCCAGCCAAATTGGCGACCAAATGTCGCCGGAATCTCTTAACTACGCAATTAATGTTTAATTTGAGGGGCAAATTCGTATTTTGCTTAACCAAACTTAGACCAGGTTAGCAGTTTCAGCAATACAAACCGTCGGCGATGTGGGCAGAGGTAGGAGACACGCCGATTGTCGTCATCGTTCTTCCGCTGATGCCTGATGACCGAAAAATGCGACGGAGTAGAAGGTCGGTTGGTCGTTCAATCGGAGTGTCCCATTGTTGCTCCTGAAGAAAGCGATGAAGTGTTCATCGCCTGCAACTCCATTAGCAAATCCGACTCGAAAAGTGGGGTGATACTGCCATTGGTCGCCGGCTACAATGCAAAATGGAGAGATCTGTATGTTCTGGAAGATTAACAATTGCAACCAGTTTCCGTCTAAACTTCTAAGAGATCTTCCCAGCAACAGCCACTGCCGCTGGCACGCAGGGATTAGAAAAAGAAAACGAAGCGAACATTCTCCCGTTTGAATTCGTCGGCCTGGAAACCCCTTGTAGTTGCTTGGATAACGAGACGAACAGGGTCTCCTTCAGCCGAGATTGCCGCCGCCATCCACAAGATTATCGAAAACTGGTCTCCTTGCGCTGAAGGATCGTGCCGGAGGAGAGGGTTCCGACGTCATTGAGATGGACGTGGTGGACCTGCTGGTGGAGCATATTCATTTCTACGAGAACGGAATCGTCGAGGAAGATGAACGGAGAGGATTCCGACATCATTGAGATGGACGCGATGGACCTGCTGGTTTCTGCGAGAACGGAACATCGAGAAAGATGAACGGAAATAGTTTCCGGTGCCAAGACGTGATTCTAGGTTACATTTCCGGCAAGACAATTAGAAAAGACTATTTTGCCCTTCACATTAAGGCTTAACGGAGTAATTAAGACATTCCGGCCAAAATTGGCCGTCAGTTTGGCCGGAGTGTCCAAAATTGACAGAAATTGAATAGTCAGGGTATGCAATTAACACTTTTAAAAGTCGTGGACTGAAATTAATAGGATCTCATTAGTCAGTAGACCAAAATCGCAATTTTCTCACAAAAATAAATAAAAAGCAGAATTTATTCGAAACTCTTTGGTGCAGAAGAATAACATTGGTAGTACTGGAAAATGGAAATTACGGAGTACTAGATTTTAGACAGGAAAGAAACCCTAACATATATTCCTTATCTGTGCTCTGACTTCCACATCCTCACCCCTTTCGCTTGCTCTAGACATTCTCAGGTAACCCCTCTCTCTCTATACAGATGGATGCATTTCTTATCTTCATCTCACAGTCTTTTCGTCTTATTTTTCCTCTGGCAAGTAATACTTTACGCCGATGTAATGCATTGATTTTGCCGTATTTTTTTTTTTTTTTTTGAAGCTTGGGGTTTCTTCTGATGGTTTTATTCCTTGTGCTTTTACAGTAAAATCTACTTGTTAGAGTGTATGCTGATTCTTCTATTTATTTGTTTTTATTTTTTGGAATTTGTTTTTGCAAAACAGATTTCTTTGTATTAGACATGGTTGGTTTAAGCGATTTTGAATTAAGGGTAATTTTCTTATTAGTTGAAAATTCATTAGTCTCTCTAGTTAAACCTATACACATGAATACATGATAGGGCTGTGATGCTCATGATTGAGATTGACCTTGGGATTTGTGGTATTGGTTTGTGATTTTTTAAAAGAGTTATTTAAAAAAAAAAATAAATTTTGGGTTGCTATTTAAAGTCAATTGATGTAGTAACTGGCATGTTTAAATATTGTGTGCAAATTATGAGTATGTTTGTTTCAGGCATAGTAGTTTCCCTTGACTAAATGTTAATTTTACTGTGCAAATTATTATTATTATTGTAATAAAATTCCTGAATAGGTTTTATCGGTCTAACTGTAAGTTTGTAACAGTTGCTTATACTGGCAGTGCTTGCAAATACAGAAATGGGAAGGACGAAGCCACTGGTGTTCTTGGATGTATGTATTGATGGTTATCCACAGAGAAGAATGATTTTTGAGGTATTTCAGATTTTCAGTACTGAACGGCAAAGTTTCTTATCTCTTGTATTATATCCAAACTTCATACTAGTAAGACAAGTGTACATCTGACATACTGTTCATTGTTGCAGCTTTTCACTGATGTTGCTCCAAAAACTGCAGAAAATTTTCGTGCACTTTGTACAGGTCTCATATCTCTGCATATATTGATAGTGCTAGATGTTTCTATCTTTTCACAAGGATTTGTTTTATGCAGTTGTACCCAATAACTTCTGCATTCTTTGTTATCTAATTCTCTATATCTTCCCATTCTATCTGTGCATTTGCATGTACCCTTTTGGCAAGGCTTATGATTATGGTTTGTGAATAATTTGTAATCCTCCCCATGTTATTTTTGGATTATTGGATTAGATAAGCTAAGTGGTTTATCGTCTATGATAACTAGCTTGTAAACACATAGAAAGTTGATTATTTAATCTATAATTTCACTAACCTAATTAAATTAGCTTTGCCAAACCCCTATTTGTGCTGAATTTGCTGATTTATTACTCCATATAAATTTACTTTTCTCTATTACGGAGTATTTGTTTTGGTTAGTATGCATATTTAGGCCATAGATGATATTAATTAAATATTTATATCTTGTATACTTAATCTACTCTTTATTTACCTTCACTGTGTATTTGCTCCTGTTCTCCCACAGTTAGAAGTCCACTTCTGATCTATGAAGATGCTCCTGTTCTCCCATACTTAGATCTACTCTTTATTTATCTACTCTTTATGAAGTCCACTTCTGATCTATGAAGATGTTTATTTACAGGGGAAAAAGGAATCAGTGATAGAACTGGCAAACCTTTACACTACAAAGGAACCCTTTTCCACCGAATTGTCAAGGGGTCCATGGCTCAGGTATGCATTTTGCTCAGTCATGCATCAGCTCTTATCTATAAGAATTTGAATGCATTCCAGTTGGATGAGTCTTGGCTTTCTAGTTTAACATCACTTAGAAATGGCCATTTCCTTTTAGTCAGCTATCCTTGTTTATGCTGTAGGATGCAGGGCTGATGGTCACAACTGCTTTTCTTGTGATATAGTTTTTAAGGTTGTACTTACTGCATTGTACATCCTCAAAATTGATGAATTATGGCATACACAAAGCTTGTTTTATATGTAGGTTTTGCTTTATGTTGCTGCTAATACACTCTTTCTCCCTTTTCTTCCCTACAGGCTGGAGACTTTCTCAGGCAAGATGGTAAGTCTTCTCTGTCAATCAAGTTGTGTTAATGTTGCTAGTGTGCACCTTACAGCTTTTTTGAGGTGTTTTCTAGGTTTTGGGTTGAAAATACTAGGCCTTTTTTTTTTTAATAAATATATAAAAATATATAAATTCAATAGATTTGACCCATACAATCTAAACCCTAATAAATGTAAAAGAAGGAAAAAGAAATCAGAAAGAAGAAAATCAGCTTGGAACCTTTGTGCAACCTTCACGACCTTAGACCTTTGCAACCCAGACCTATTGCAAACGTCTGGCGGTATTTTAAACTTTGTGTTGGCTTGAAGGGAAAATATTGGAGGGGAAGAAAGCATTTTCCTACACACACACACAAACACTATTTAATTTAATAATATTACCTCTCTAATATAAAATGCCTCAAAACCCATTTAAGCCTTTTGATGGCAAAATTAGGTCAAATTATTATTTGAGGACTAAGGAAATGCCACCATAGTCAAATACTAAATTGAGAATTAACTAATTTTTTATGCTATTTATGAGTTTTGATTTTTATTTAGTTATGAGTCTCTTTGTGGTCACTTGTCTTGTTGAGCAATGCAATAAGCTACTTCATGGTAAAATGAAAGTGTCTTTCTTGACAAGTGTCACCTCAAGAGGTCTTGTATTAATAAATGAAAATTTCTAGCTATAGTCTATTTGAAACTTAAGAATGTCTTTTGATTTATTTGTTTATTTATTTGCTTGATTGAGCATTTTAGTAAACTAAATTTGCTTTACTGATTTACAGGGAATCATGGAGAAAGTATATATGGCACAAAGTTCCCAGGTGAGAACTGTTTTTCATCTTTGTTGTCAGTTATGCTGTAATTGTTGCATTCTACATGATAATCATCTGATACGTACATTCTGTAGAGGTGCCATTAGAATATTACTGCTTATCTTGAACTTGGCAAAAAATGAATGATTTATTAATGTTACTAGCTATGTTTATTTGATTAATAAATAGTTATATGCTTATTTTAGCTAGAAATCAATTCTTTTTGAAAGCAAATGGATTTCCTTTTTGCATTGACTATGAAGGTTGAGGCTGATTTGATCTTATTCTCAAGCATGGGAGCTTCAATACAATGGTATTTGGTGTTTTTTTTTTCCTGTTTTATAATGATAGGTTATATAATTTGTGTATATACCGCTGTTATTATTTTATTACTCCATATTATATATTATTTTCGAATATAAACTCATGAGTTCCATGTATGGTTACAGTTTCCTCCTGTTTCTTTTGAGTTTTATCCTTGTTTGTCAAATGGTTCATGTGGTGTTTGTGCTTATAATTGTTACATTTACTATTCTGTTGCAGGAAGAAACTGGCAGTTGTCTCTTGATTAATTACCCCCCATTCTCTTTGTTTTGAAAGTTATTTCTAGATTCTTCTCAAAGCACCCTATTACAAATCAACCATTTAAATTTCCAAATAATTAACAGGTGAAAGTTGTAACACTTTTTCAGATGAGCCACCAAAGCTGAAACATGATGCCCCTGGTCTTCTGTCTATGGCAATTGCTGACCGTGATACACGTGGTTCTCTATTCACACTCACCTTCAGTGCTAATCATAATCTTGACAGGTTTGCCCTTTGCCTGTGAAGTGGCAGTATTCCTGAATGCTATTTGAATTTTGAAGACCCTCATTGTTACATAATGCCTTACAAATTTAATGGCTTGTCTTATGCCATGTTACACTGCAGGAAATATGTTGTATTTGGCAAGCTTCTAAAAGGCCATGATGTGCTTAAGAAGATTGAAAATGTTGGAAATGAAGAAGGGAAACCTGATGTGATGGTCAAGATAATAGATTCTGGTGAATTCCCTAAGGGTGAGTTTGTGTCAGTAATTATATTTGCTTCCCTATCATTCTATTCTGAACTGAGAAACTATAAATCCAATTGTTCATTTTTACTTGCAATTCCATTTGGTCAATGTTTCATTTGTTTTTTTTTTTTTGGTGTTTCGTTATGTAGCATTAATTATTTATTTTGTTTGTTTGTTTGTTTGTTTTTTTTTTTTTTTTTTTTTGGTTTTTTTCCCCTCATGTGCATGCAGATGTAAGGAACCTAAATAAATTGAAATTGGGGAAGGTTGCTTCTACCCTCAACAATCATGAAACCTACCGTAAAAGAAAACAGAAAAAATCTTACCAGGATCGAAGAAAAAAAAAGGTGCGGTATTATACATCAGAATCGGATAGTTCTACTGATAGTGAGACGGAGTCTTCAGAATCAGATAGCTCTACAGATGCTGGTGATCTCTCTTACACATCTACTTCCACTTCAACCGAAACCAGCTCATCGGGTGATGACAAGCGAAGGAAAAGGAAGAGATCTAAGAGAGATAAGCATAAACATGGAAAAAGAAGGGATCATCGCAGTGAAAAAAGCCGCAGGAGGCGCGATAAGAAACTAAGGCGGAGATCAAGAAGGTATTATTTAATGATTTAATTTCCTATGTCTATTATGTATGTTATATGATTGCGTTAGTGTCTGCTCTCTCCAGTAACCTAATAATCTGCTGCACCCATTTTCAGTTATGTCCTTCAGTTTTGAAAACTGCATTTTGCTCAACATCCCTTTCATTGGGGCATCTTTAACATGAATAAGCTATAATACATCGCCATCATTGAGAATATTATTGCCTTTCCCTATGCCTCTTACTTAGGCACCGAATCTGTTTTTAGTCTTGGTGTTTTTATATGTAGTTTACATTTCAATACATCATTAATTAACAGTCTCTTCCTGCCCAAATTTGATGCTGGCTTTGGTCAATATGTGTTGGCTTTCAAAACTTTCTGCTTAATGCATACCTTCTGGGGACATATTGTGATGCCAATGTTTTTATGTTATTTTATTTTATTATTTTTGTTTTTTAATATAACTATATAAATGCTAAAATGCTGTATATATTGCATAACTTAAGTTGATTGTTTCTGGTTCTCTTTTCATGTTGTGGTTTGGTATTATCCAAGAAGTTTAACTTTTATATGCTTGTGTTTCTTTCTCTTGTTTATTTCAGATCATCAGAAAGCCTTTCTGATAGTGACACCGAAAATAGTTCTGAAAACGATGATGGAGTTAAAGGATTGGATGGGAGGAATAAAATCCCAGGAAAGAAAATGGGTATTTAACAATTTCTCCTTAAACTTTAACACGTTTACATTTTGGCTGACAATTATATATTTTCCATAAAATGTCTGCGCCAGTTAATGATATTTAGAATCNGATGTAAGGAACCTAAATAAATTGAAATTGGGGAAGGTTGCTTCTACCCTCAACAATCATGAAACCTACCGTAAAAGAAAACAGAAAAAATCTTACCAGGATCGAAGAAAAAAAAAGGTGCGGTATTATACATCAGAATCGGATAGTTCTACTGATAGTGAGACGGAGTCTTCAGAATCAGATAGCTCTACAGATGCTGGTGATCTCTCTTACACATCTACTTCCACTTCAACCGAAACCAGCTCATCGGGTGATGACAAGCGAAGGAAAAGGAAGAGATCTAAGAGAGATAAGCATAAACATGGAAAAAGAAGGGATCATCGCAGTGAAAAAAGCCGCAGGAGGCGCGATAAGAAACTAAGGCGGAGATCAAGAAGGTATTATTTAATGATTTAATTTCCTATGTCTATTATGTATGTTATATGATTGCGTTAGTGTCTGCTCTCTCCAGTAACCTAATAATCTGCTGCACCCATTTTCAGTTATGTCCTTCAGTTTTGAAAACTGCATTTTGCTCAACATCCCTTTCATTGGGGCATCTTTAACATGAATAAGCTATAATACATCGCCATCATTGAGAATATTATTGCCTTTCCCTATGCCTCTTACTTAGGCACCGAATCTGTTTTTAGTCTTGGTGTTTTTATATGTAGTTTACATTTCAATACATCATTAATTAACAGTCTCTTCCTGCCCAAATTTGATGCTGGCTTTGGTCAATATGTGTTGGCTTTCAAAACTTTCTGCTTAATGCATACCTTCTGGGGACATATTGTGATGCCAATGTTTTTATGTTATTTTATTTTATTATTTTTGTTTTTTAATATAACTATATAAATGCTAAAATGCTGTATATATTGCATAACTTAAGTTGATTGTTTCTGGTTCTCTTTTCATGTTGTGGTTTGGTATTATCCAAGAAGTTTAACTTTTATATGCTTGTGTTTCTTTCTCTTGTTTATTTCAGATCATCAGAAAGCCTTTCTGATAGTGACACCGAAAATAGTTCTGAAAACGATGATGGAGTTAAAGGATTGGATGGGAGGAATAAAATCCCAGGAAAGAAAATGGGTATTTAACAATTTCTCCTTAAACTTTAACACGTTTACATTTTGGCTGACAATTATATATTTTCCATAAAATGTCTGCGCCAGTTAATGATATTTAGAATCTACTGGATCTGTGAATTGGCTTATTTGGTTTTGGATTGATCTTGCAAACTAGATTACATCAAGGTGTCAAACACGACTAAAATAAACTAAATTTAACCTGAAGGTCATGATAGAAATTATATTAGAAGGATGGAAGCATATTTTTTGTGATTCCAATGAGATCTCCATTCTTCTTTGTTTTGGTAAAATAAATGAAATGAGACTGATTTAATAGTTAATATTAGTGATTTAGATATGATAACTAGAATCTGAAAGAATAGTTTTAGAAGTACTTGTAAAACAGAACAAATTTGAATAGTGGTGCTAATTATTTTGGCAGAAATTAGACAATGCAAATGCATATTTGATTGGGTAAAACACCTATGGTATTTAAACTGAGGTACACACCCTATTTCGCAAAAAATTCCATCAACTGAATCATTGTTCACAGTTATTGGATGTTTTAAATTCCAAATTTCCAATAACGTGGTCTTCATTGATGTTATTGACTGTAAATTAACATTGATCATGCTAAAGATAAATGTCTTATAGTTCTAATTTTCTGTTATTCCTTCCAATTTTTTATAACCTCATTTCTAGGACTATTTTGCATATATAATAATACCTTGGATACGAATGTTGCTCTGTAGTTTTCACAACTTTTGCCCGTTTAGTTACCTATTCTTGGATATCTTGATGATGTAATTGCATTGCTAATCTTCTGCAGATGGAAATCAATCTCTTGTTGAGGATCGGGAAGCTGTTTCTGTTCATAAGAAGGGAGATTCCAATGACATATTTGAGAGGGAAGAAGGTGATATCCTCAAGGAAAACGGTGGGCATAAAAATAATGATCAGAGTCATCAGGATAGACAACCTGATGTGGTGGATGATCATCCAGGGAAATCTAGGTTTGCTTCCATTTCTTCTTGCACATATTCTTTTTCTTTTGCTTACAAATCCTCCCAGAATGGCCATTATATTGGAAGTTGATAAACAGGAGTCGAAGCCCTAGTCCTAGAAGATCTCTGAGTAAAAGCATGAGCATAAGCCCCAGGAGTTTAAACAGAGACCCAAGTGTTGGCCCAAAACACAGTGTGAGGAGTACCAGTGCTGGCCCAAAACGGAGTCCAAGCAGGAGTGCAAGTATCAACGAAAGCCCACATCGCGTCTCAGAGAGGAGTACTGGCCGATTGAGAAGTGGAAGCAGCAAGAGTCCAGCTAGAAGTCTTAGTCAAAGTCCAGTTAGAGGCAGAAGTGTAAGTGGGAGTCCAGTCAGAGCCAACTCTCAAAGAGGCAGAACCAGAAGTCCTTCAGCCTCGCCTCCTAGAAGTGTCCGCAGCCCACCTAGAATCTCTTCAAGGAAATCTTGGAAGTCGGCAAGTCGAAGTCCAGTTAGATCTTCTCAGAGGAGTGTGAGCAGAAGCCCTGTTAGGCCTTCTCGTAGGAGTGCTAGCAGAAGCCCTGTTAGGCCATCTCGGAAAAGTGTGAGCAGAAGTCCTGTTAGATCTGATCGGAGGAGTTTTAGCAGAAGTCCTGTTAGGTCTGCTCGAAGGAGTATTAGTAGAAGCTCAGGTAGGGCTCCTTCTAGAAGTCCTAATCCAAGTCTAGGTAGGGGTCCTAGTAGGAATAATCGCCGAAGCTACTCAAGGAGTCCGAGTCCTGTAAGTGTTGGTCGAAGGGGAAGGTCACCAATCTCTGATCATGGTAGGAGCTCTTCTAGAAGTCCTGTTGGTGGATCTCCCAAACGCATAAGAAGGGGGAGAGGCTTCAGTGAGCGGTACTCTTATGCACGTAGATACAGGAGTCGTTCTCCTGATCGATCTCCAGTGAGGTCATACCGCTATCAGCGCAGTGACCGTGATAGGTAAAAATGAGGCTTTTAATTACGAACTTCTTGACTAGAAGATGAATTTGTTAATGTTCTGATTTTATTTTATTTTTTCCTACCTCCAATTCTGCCTTCATAGATATTCAAGTTACAGACGGTCCCCCAGGCGCTACAGGAGTCCACCAAGAGGAAGAACTCCTCCTAGGTTTGTATGATATTTTGGATTTCATATTTTGTCTACACATTTCTATTATTGGCAACCTTTTTATACAAATCATCAGTCACATCAAATATATATATATATATATATATATACTGACTGATTGAATTGCAAGCAACTATATTAGTTGCTTCTCTCCACTATGTCTCTAGGGCAGTGCGGGCTTGCTGCATAGTCATACACTTTATTTTTGAATATATAATATTTCTTGTAAACTGGCTTATTTCTAGCCTCCAACCATTTTTAGTTTACTCTTTGCTTCTTAAGAGTCCTCGTACATAGGAATATTCATCGTATCAAGGAACACTTGCAGATACAGAAGCAGAAGAAGCAGGTCTTACAGTGTATCACGCAGTCCAATACGCTACCGTTCTCGGCGTGATAGCCGGAATCCTATTCGTAGTCCATCTCCTGTGGAAAGGTATCGTGCATCGCCACGAGTCGAGAGGCAGAGGTTGCCCTCTCAAAGCAGGAGCAGGAGCCGGTCAGAGTCAAGGTCATCTAATGGATCACAATCTCCAAGGTTGAGGAACAAGGAGAAGTCAATATCGCCATCCAGGAGCCCCCCTGCAAAGGGCGGCTTGGTTTCTTATGGAGACGTGTCTGCTGATTCAGATTGATTAATATGAACGAAATTGAGGGTTGGTACCTCATCAAATGTGTAGACAGCCTAGTCGTGTTTCTCTGTTGGTTCATATTACCTGGTATTCTTCTGTGAGTTGGGATTTTATTAAACTTTTTGTTCACTGACCTTTCTTGGAGATTTCTGTTAGATTATTGTAGTAAAATGCTATGGCATTGAGACACTTGCATTAGTGATATGAGAAATCTTAACCTTTTTAATTATTCTGAGAATTATAGCAAAAGTTGAGTTCTGATGTTTAATCAAGCCTTTGCTATTTCAATATGTGCTTTGTTTTTGCAGAACTGCTAATGAATAACATTCATGGTTGTCCCAACTTTATAGTTGGTGATAGGGGTGTAATTCAACTGAATCCAGTTTGATAGTTAAAACTACAATTTAGTTATTGATGCAATTACCCTTAAAGGAGTTGAAATTTGCTCAATGCATTATGAACTGGGGCTCGGTTTCATGATAATCAAATTGATTTAAATATTTATTGAATTAAACTTGAGTAATACATCAGGGTAATTTGTTCCGCAGTTGATAATATGATGAGTTTTTTTTTTCCCTTTTATATGATAAGAGTATTACTAATAGGAATAGGAATAATTGGGATTTTTATAGTATAAATGGGGGTTGTGTTAAAGATGAGTCGTCATATTTTTTTTTAAAACTTGGTGAAGCACAAAGAGTTGCCTCCATTGAAGCTCGATCTCGTGACCTTTCGTATGGGAGAGCCTGAGAGCCACTACATGCCATTTCAGCACAAGGCTAATGGCGAGTTGTCCTATTTAGTGCTTTGTTAATAACAATATGAAATTGTGGGCAAGGGAATTAGGAATAGGAATGGTGGTAATGGAGGACTTTTTTGAGTGCTATTGACCTTGTTACATATAGTAACTGCCCATATATACTTTCTCAACCTACTGAAGTTCAATGAGTCAATATCGCCCCACAGAGACTTGAACCCATAACTTCCCATTTAGGAGAATCACTTCATGCCGCTTGACCACCAAGTCTTTTGTTAATGGAGGACTTCTTAGATTCTCTTTGAATTTTCTTATGCTTATTAATAAAATCAAGAAGCCAAGTAACTTGAAACTCAATGATAGCTCTCCCAAATGGGAGGTTATAGGTTTAAATTTAAGTGGGGGCATTGACTCTGTTGGTTTCACAACTGCGTGACAACCGTTTCGGCTGGCCAACACTACCGTAGAACTTCAAAAAAATTATTAGGGAGAAAATACAGGCACAATTTAAGGAATAATTATACTTAATAAGTATTACTTATATTGAAATCAGAACCATCAACAATATAATCCATGGGGGTATTTATACGAGAATAAGGAGCCTGCACAAAGAAATAAGAAGGAATCTTAATAAATATAAATTTATGAAGGCAATTGGAGCTGCCTAATCGCCATAGAAGTTACCAAATTCTAAAATAGGCAAGATTCCTCGAATTCCGTCCAAGATACCAAATTCTGCATAGTCACCGCCTTTTAGGCCTCACCCGGTAGCGCACCGCCCACGAATGGGGCCACGCAAGCCATACAATTTGGGCCACACATCCATCCGACTAGTCAATCAGCGGGCTCCAGTACTAGTCTTCTTGGGTTGGGTACCCCAGCCGGGGTATCCATCACTAGTCCCTCACTTTCTCGAGTTCTTGAGAGACGATAACTCGGGAAAGTAGTCCTTCAAGCGAGTTCCCTCGGGCACACTATTCCCAGGTAGACAGTCAATCACCTTATCAATCTGCAATGTAGCCAAAACATAACGCCGCCTCTCGGTCGGGCTATAGCCCGGTATAGGCTCACATTTCCCGACCGGCTACGTTTTCCCAACTGATCTCACTTTTCCTGACTAGTTCTGCAACGGTCACCATCAATACGGCGTAATCATTGCGCCTCCTTGATTCTCGCCAGTTACCTTTTCGAGGTAATAACCGTCTCGTGAGTCAGCCATTACGGCCGGCTCCCCGTCCATTCGATTTGAGACACATGTCGCAATCTGGTCGTCTGGCAACCTTTATAAATGCCCTTCGGCTTTCCCTCCTTTCTTCTTTTCAGTTTTTCCTCCCCTCCTTGGCATCTTTTTCCTCCTACTAGCTTTCTCTGGCCGCCCTTTTCTTCCTCCGATCACTCCTCTTTGCTGTTCGATTCGTCATCTTCTCCCTTTTAAAGGTCAGTTTCTTTCTCCTTCCCTCTCTTCTTCAGCGCTTTTTTCCCTTTTCTTTGCAATGTCATCCTTCGCCACTTCATCCTCTTCTTCCTCCACCCGTTGCCAAGGTGACACCATTTCTCCGACGACCTCTTCTTCTCTTCGCCTGGCGGCCGCTACTCGAGCCACCTCGGTGGCTCAAGTCATTGATAGAGATTTGGGCTATTTCGAAGACTTAAAACGGCCAACCACTTGAAATTCCTCCCTTTCTGCCATCGACTACAACTACGCTCGCCGGTAACTCGGCTCGGCGGCAAAAACTCAAGAAGCTGACCAACGGCAAATCTTGGACCCACCTGTCGGTGGTTTTGTTGGTATCTACTACCAATTGGTTCGCTGTGGCTTTTGAGTCCCCATCCTCCCTTTTCTCAATACTCTCTTAAACTACTACGGGTTGGTACCCGGGTTGCTGGTGCCCAACTCGTACCTCCTGGTGGTTAGTTTCCTCACCTTTCTTAATCGCCTCAAGAGGGAAGCTTCTCTGGCCCTCTTCCACCAGCTTTTCCGACTAACTACGGTCTGTACTGTGGCCCCTAGGTACGCGCAAATTCGTGCCCGAGATAGTTGCAAATTTTTGGATAAGCTGGAGTCCTCCCATAAGGGTTGGAAAGAGGAATTTTTCTTTGTTCGACCAGCTGCCCCGCACCTAGCCTTTGATTTCCCACTCGCCTGGGCTGACTCTTGCTATCGCCTAGATCGAAGGCCACCTTGCCCGGCTGACCTCGTGCGACTAGTCAGGACCTTGATTGAGGGGAAACCCTTTTCGGCGAGTCGCTAGTCTCGCCTGAATGCCATGCAAAGGGCTGGTCTACTGCCCGCAGGCAGGTGCGACCAATACATGTTTGTTTCTTCCTATCTTTCCCTGACCACTTGCCCCTTGTTAGGGCTTCTCATGTTTTTGCTTCCTCCTTACTTTTGACCAGCATGTCATCCACATAGACAGTCATGGATTTACTGATTAGGCTCTTGAACAACCTGGCTACCATGCAAGCATAGGTGGCTCCTAAATTCTTAAGCCCAAAGGGCATCACTCGATAACAATAAACGCCATCTGGCGTAATGAAGGTAGTCTTCTCTTCATCCTTCGCATGCATAAAGATCTGATGGTATCCGCGAAAGGCGTCCATGAAACTTAACAATGCGCAACCAACCATCTCATCTACTAGCTGGTTTCGTGACAACGGGAATGGATCTTTAGGGCAGGCCTTGTTTAGGTCCATGTAATCGACGCACATCCGCCAAACTGGTGGCTTTAGCACCAATACTACATTGGCCAGCCAGCTTTGGTATTTGACCTCCCGTATATAGCTGCTTGTTAGCAGCATATCGACCTTCTTTTTAATGAAGTCCTGGTGGTCATTCGATAGATAGCACCTCTTTTGTGCTATAGGCTTTAATCCCGGGTCGATGGTCAGTTTGTGAGTAATGATAGCTCGGTTGACTCCTGGCATGTCCTCGGGTCCCGAAGCGAATATTTCTTTGAAGTACCTCAGCACTTGAATGGCTGCCTTCCTAACCTCCTCGGGGAACTCGACTCTAATTCTCACTTTCTTCTCTGATCGGTCTAAGTCCAGAATGACTTCCTCCAGCTCGACCGCCGGCTACAAGCGATCGATTGACTTCTTCTTTGCCTGGTGGGCGATAGTATTTATCTGTAAGTCTTTTTCTCCCACTTGCCGACAGGTTTGTAAATAACAGCTCCTAGCTATCTTCTGGTCACATCGCACTATGCCGACTCCCGTTGGTGTGCAGGACTTCATGCATAGGTGCTCGATTGAGATTAGCGCTCCTAGGGGGTATTTATATAGGAATAAGGAGCCTACACAAGGAAATAAGAAGAAATCATAACAAATATAAATTTAGGAAGACAATTGGAGCTGCCTAATCGCCATAGAAGTTACCAAATTCTGAAATAGGTAAGATTCTCCGAATTTCGTCCAAGATACCAAATTCTGCATAGTCACTGCCTTTTAGGGTGAACCTGGCCGGGCACCGCCTCCCGACTGCCTTCACGAACTGCGCCATGCGAGCCATACAATTTGGGCCACACATCTGTCGGACTGGGCAGTCAGCGGGCTCTAGATATCGGTCTTCTTGGGTCGAGTACCCCAGCCAGGGTATCCATCAGACTTCTTTGTGCTTCAATAGATTGAAAAACCATGTATGAATAGATACTACATTGTAAGCAATACTAAAAAAAGTAGCCTCAAAGGACCATGAAGACTTTATTGCTTAAAAAAATGTACTTTTATGTGTTAGAATAATGAAATTTCTAGGGTAAGATATTGTTTAACTCGCAATTTACCTCTGCAATTGTTTTAGGGGCAAGGTGGAAAAGTCGTTTTGATGGAAAAAAAATTCCTTGCCCTGTGCGCGTGTTAGAATAATGAATATTCTAGGGTAAGATAATGCATTTTATAAGTTAAAATAATGTACTTTATATGTGTTAGAATAATGAAATTTCTAGGGTAATATAATGTATTTTAATTTATGAGTTAGAATAATGTACTTTATGTGTTAGGATAAAATATTTTGTGAGTTATAATAATATATAATGTACTTTATGTGTTAGAATAATAAAATTTCTAGGGTAAGATAATATATTTTATGCAGGGCCGTTCCAAACATTTCATAGGCCCTGGGGCGAAATTAAAAAAAAGGGCCCCTATATGAAACAAACTAAGATTTAAATTTAATAATATTAAAAAATGATAATATCAAATAACATGAAATAATATTAGAAAATTTGCAACGATTTTTTAAATACAAAAATAATCATTACAAAAAATTTCTACGTGCTTTACTCGATGCAAAATCATCGATAATTGCATCAAGATTAATATTTTCTAGCATATCCTTCTCAATACACATAATTGCCAAACCATTCAATCTTTCTTGTGACATTGAAGATCTTAAGTAGGTTTTCAATAAACTTACAATTTTATTTTATAAATAGAATTAAAACAAAAATAAAATTCCTAATTATTCCAAACTCTTAAACATTAGAACAAGTCAACAATACATTATACATAATATAATATAATTATATTCTGGCATTTTTGGGCAATTCGCCAAATCGCCAATAAGCAAATTCATAAAATTATTAAAATACTTAAATACCTTTGGCTTTCCAATTGAGAATATGTGATTTGCGATTTTTGAATTGTGAATTGCGAAGGGCCGAACCGTCGAAGACACTGCGAATTGCGAAGGGCCGAAGACAATTGCGAAGGCTGAAGGCATTGTGAATTTTGCGAAGGCTCGATGTGACTTGTGAGTTGTAAGCGGTGGGTGTGCGGTTTATTAAAATCGAAAACGTCGCTTTCAGAAGTCAGCCAGTCTTCTCGAATATGACTTCCAAACAATTAACCGTATTATTTTTTTTTAATATATACTAAGTATAATTGTATAAACTAATATATATCTATGGGCCCCCTTATAGAGATGGGCCCTGGGCAGGTGCCCACCCTGCACTTGCTCCAGGGCCGGTCCTGATTTTATGAGTTAGAATAATGTAGTTTATGTATTTTTGGACGATGGTCTGTGTAGACCACGACTCACACAATAATGATTGGGGACAGGTTCTGTAGGCTTAGTATTAATTTAAAGAAGCCTGATCACCTAAGTATTAAAAAAAAAAAAAAAGGAGAAGAAGAAGAAGACGCATACTACCAATACAGCGATAACGGTGCTGGATTAAATAAGTTTGCCTCAATAATTATAGTGTATGCAACATTGATTAAAATTTTGATATAAAAATAATCTATGTATTATTTGATCTAATTTTATCTTACCAAGTTAATTTAGGATAAAATTAGCTAATTTATAAGTAAACAATAAATATGAATTATTATGACACTTCTCACCGACCAATAAAATAATCAATGTATTATTTGATATCATGCCAAGTGCACATTTTTTTCTTCAAGTGTATATTTTTTCCCTTCTTCGAGTGCATATATTTTGTCTCAGTACATAGTTTTCTCTTTGATTGCACAAATTTGGCCTTTAAGTGCACATTTTTGTGCCTTCAATTACACAGTTTTGTGTCTTCAAGTGCATAATTATGAGTCAATGTTTGTTTTATCTTTTGCCTTCTTTTCAATAACATATAACTAAATTTCTAATAAAATTTTTGTCTAAAAAAAAAATTTCTAATAAAATTTGTGAGATTTACAAACGATTTGTAAGGGTAATTGCATCAATTGAATAACTCACTTTTTGGTACCATAAATTGCATCAATTGCACATCTTTGTGCCTTCAAGTGTATGTAGAATTTTGTCCTTAAAGTGCACAATCTTGTTCATTCAAGTGCACAATTATGGGTCAACTTTATTATATCTTTCGCCTTCTTTTCAACAACATATAATTAAATTTCTATGAAAATTAGTGAGATTTAATTTACAAACGATTTGTAAGCGTAATTGCTTCAATAATACTTATGTTGAATAACTCCGCTTTATGTTTTATGTAATCCAAACAACTTGTTTTGTTAAAAATTTGCTCAAATATAATTGTGTATTTGACACCAATATAATAAAAGGTGTGGATTGAGTTTGATAGTCAAAGCTGAGTTAAGTATAGGTAGGTTGGTCAAAAGTTGGTATGGTTGTAGCACACTTAATTGCTTGTTAACTTTAGATGAAGATGTGATCTAAAGAGCACAAATAAATTGATCTTTCTTGTTATGGACAATCAATCAAAAAGAGTATGAGAAAGTGGGAATCATATCATAAGTATCGTTGTTTTACGTTATGCTCATACATAAAAGTAATAAATGGGAAATTGGACTTGCACGCTTTGGTTACTGGTCGGCATGCAACATTTTGCTTCAATTATAAGCCACTGGATATATATTTTGTTTATTTTAAAAAAATGTCTCTTAATTACTCGTATTTAGTCATTTATAAGTCCCTAATTTGTAAGAGATATAAAATATACTATATAAGTATATATATTAACTTTTTATGATTGTGGCGATTTTAGTTTTTAGTGAACGAAAACTCAATATGATTGAAGGAGAAAATACATTTAACAACAACAACAACAATAATAATGCTCAAATAGGCTACTAAGTTGCATGTGATAATGTAATTGTGTCAGTGAATCTAAAAAATATAACTAGATTCCTAAATTAACTAATTTTGTACAATTTGTCCAAACTTGCCAATAAAACCGTTTACTACCTAGTTAGCCAGCGCCACATGGAATTTTTTTAAAATATTAATTTTAACATATATTTTAATAATTTTAAATAAATTAAAGAAAAAAAAAACACTCCCTCCCTCTTTGTCTCTAGCTGGAGACGTGGAGTACTAGTCTTCGTCTTCAGCCAAAGATGAAGAAAGGTTTTGCATCTCCTCTTTGTCTCTAGCCTAGAGACGAAGATTAGTACTCTTCGCATCCGTCGGAGACGAAGAGGGGAAGTACGAGTGTTTTCTTTATTTATTTAATTTTAATTAATACAAAAATTAAAATATATTTTAAAAATTAATATTTTGTTTAAACATATTCAAGTGGCGCTAAATTATTGTTGCATGGAAAATATTTTTAGTGACAAATTAGACAAAATACAAGAAATTGGTTAATTTAGAGATCAAATTACACTTTAATAATTTAGATATCAAATTACAAGAAATTGGTTCAGTAGCCCAATTGCAGACTTTTTAGCAATCACAGGATATAGTTTCTATTAATTTAGTGAATTCACTAATATCTTGCTAAAAAGAATTGATTAATGATTAAATTGGTAAAGGGTCGATTGAGGGATATTATATTGGCAGCCACTAGTAGGGGTGAGCATCGGTCAATGCATCGATCAATTTTTGGTTAATAATTGAAATAATTAAATTTTTTTTTACCATAATAATCAAAATTGAAATATACGGGTGGTTCAATTTTTTATCATTGTTTTTTTTGCTCACCCCTAGCCACTACCATAATCACAAGGGGATCGATAGAACTTGTAACCTTATGGTTACCAAGTCAACAACGAATCATTATATCATAGATCATGATTCACTTTGTAAGGTGAACCAACTTAGCTGGAGTTACCTCCATTATATTCTATTCTTGATACTAGTAGTAGTCCTTGTTAAGAAAAGATGTATACAAGTGTCAAATAAATCACTAAACTTTTACACTTTGTGCAATTGAACCATTGAACAAATTAAAAAAGTGTGCTCCAATAAACAAATAAAAGTTGTGCAAATAACATTTTTTATAGGTTACTTTTAAGTTTCTGATAAAATATGATGTTATAATGTTCAATTATATAAAAAAAATATTTTAATTATTATTTTTAAAATTTAAAAAAATAATTTTTTTTAGAAAAAATCATAATAAGGTGGAGGCAGCCATTGTTTCCTCCACTTTCGTCTGCTGTGGATAAAGGGGAGGGAGCCATGGTTGCCTCTATCCTCGTCTAGGACAAAGGTAGGGCAGCCATGACTGCCTCCACCTTAAAATTGCTCCTTTATTTCTTTTAATTTTTAAAAAATAATTTTTATTTATAATTTGACATTATGATATCATATTTAACAGAAACTTCGAAGTAACCTGTAAAAAATGCTATTTGTACAATTTTAGAGTTTTTAATAGTCTAATTGCACACTTTTTTTGTTCGATGGTCCAATTGAACAAAGTGTAAAAGTTCAGTGGCCTATATAACATTTTTTCTTAAAATTTCTTCTAAATCCTTTTTAAAACCAATAGTTTAAATTTGAATTAATATAACCTCATTTCACTTAAAATTTTATTTATCAAAATAAATAAATAAAATCTCTTGTACTATGATTCATCTGGGTCCAAATATTTGCTCTTCTCAAAAAATGGAATGAAAAAGAAAATATTCTGCATGGATTGAAAATGAATTGAAGTGAAGCACATTATTGTTGAAGAGAGAATCGAATCAGTCCTTTTCGCCCTTTCTTTTTGATGCGTTTTCATGGTTTGCTACATATCTTTACCACAACCCAAGAAAATGGTGGACTGTGAACTTTTATATTAGGGCCCTTTTTTTAAAAATTTTATTTTATATTTATAAAAATTTCTCTTCTCTCTCAACTTATTTTCATCATTTTGTAGAAATAGGTTGTGGTGGCAGCCGCCATTTGCTTTTTGCAACACTCCACTAGCATATAGTATGAAGGCTTTATAAAAGGAGTTCCGCTGCATCTTCCCTTCTAAAGATTTTTAAATTTGACTACAATATTTTAATTAATCAACTGCAAAACTAAAAAATATTTATTTAATATAGTTAACAATTAAAATATTTTACAAATTTAGTTCGATTATTAATTGAATTAATCAATTTAACACCCTAAGTTTGAAACTTTTTAATAAGGTCTGGGATAAATTTTGGTTAATGTGATTTCAATGTGGTATTTTAGTTTCTTAGTATAGAATTTCTTTAATTTCTGTTTAGAGTTAATTTCAACAATGGTCCTCCGATTATGTTGATTTTCCAAAATTAGTCCTCGACTTTTAATTGGGACAATTTAGGTTCCTTGACTTTCAAATTCTTTCCAATGTTGGTCCTTTCGTCAAATTTTGGTTAAGTTGAGGTCAAATTAAGGGGTAAAATTGTCCGTTCACATGTTTAGTGTATTATTACTCGTATTTCTCCTGTCCTATACGCAGTATATATGAATATAATCTTAGTCGAAGTCTCAATCAAAGCCATTAATTTCAGTCGAAGTCTCTTCGACTGAGATTATAATCATATATATAGCGTATAGGATAGGAGAAATACGAGTAATAATACACTATACAGGTGAACGAACTATTTTACCCCTTCATTTAACCTCAAAACCAAAATTTGACTAAAGGACCAACATTGGAAAGAATTTGAAAGTCAAGGGACTTAAGTTGTTCAAATTAAAAGTCCGGCAATAATTTTGAAAAATTAACATAGTTGGAGGACCATTGCTGGAATTAACTCTTCTGTTTATTTAGAAGTTTTAATATAGGCTGTTGTTAATTGTATTATGGACTTTAATGATTATTGATAGAGCTATGGGCCGAGGCCCAAGGCCAGTTGAGCCAGGGAGTAGAGATTCAGAGATTAATTGGGTCCGAAAAATAGTTAGAGCCTATGGTAAGGTTTTTAGGGCCTAAATCGGATTGAGAGATAGAATTTGGAAGGATAAGCGTGCAAAGATTGAAGGGATGTGGTAAAAGTGAATAATGAGAGAAAGTTTAAGGGTAAAAGTGTGCTAAGGCATAAAGTATAAGTTTCCAAATTGCAAGGATAGAAAAAGAACAAAAAAAAAAAAAAAAAAAACCACTAAGGGCGTGTTTGGCAATGTGGAAATGAAACTAAAGGGAAAAAAGTACTCGAGGGAGAGGAGCCGGTTTCGTCCTCTGCCTACCCGATTGGGATGCTAGGTGGTGCTACCACCCTTGGCAGCTGGTACAGTCGTGCCCAGTTGGCTTAATGAACACCAATTTGGCCCTCACCCATCGGCCAACTAGGCCAGTCTACTTTTCGCCTTGGTTTAATGAACCACTGTGGTCCTAGTCCGACCATGGTGGAGCATGACTAGCTGGCTGGTTAGGGTGGTTTTCGCCAACTGATGAGTTTGTGGGCAATTTGGTTGTTGGTAGGATATTTGGTCTAGGTAGTGGACAATTGGCAACTGTTAGTTTAATAAGGGAGAGTACTGTAGAGTGAAAGTTTAAGTGTATTTACTGACTTCTTGGAGATCAGTGGGAGGTTGAGAGATTGTTTCATAGCCTAGAATTTTTTCACAATGGCACAAAAATTGCTGAAAATATTAAACAACTCATTTTTATACTTTATAAGATAGAGCCATGTATATTTAGAAAAATCGTCTACGAATGTAACAAAATATCTAAAAGCATTTTTAGATGCCATAGGACATGGGCCCCACACATCCGAATGAACTAATTGAAACGAAGACGTTACCCGGTTAATGACACTAGGAGGATAGGGTACATGATAGTGTTTAGTAAGCAGATAAGACTTGCATTGTAAAGTAGACACAGACTCTAAACTAGGACATAACATCTTCAACGTTGACAAGGATGGGTGACCATACCGACAATGCAACTGGAACGAAGATGTACTTCCCAAGAGGTCAACCCGTTCAACCTCAGAAGACGAGAACTTAGCTTGTTCCAACACATACAGGCCATCCACCTCCTTTCCCCTACAAACAATCTTCTTCGTCAACAGATCCTGAAACAAACAATAACCAAGAAAGAATGTGACGCAACAATTTAGGGCATGAGTAATTTGATTTATTGAGAGAAAATTAAATGGGAATTGGGGAATGTATAACACAGACGACAACGGTAAAGCATGTGCGGCACCAACATTGTCTTTACCCATAACTAGAGTGGTTGAACCGTTTGCAAGGGTAACTCTAACAGCACGACTAAACGAGAGGTATTTAGAAAACAAACTCATATTAACTGACATGTGATTACTTGCTCCAGAGTCAATGACCCACTGGTGAGAGGAAGAAGTAGAGGAGACACATGCAGTAGGATTACCTGAATGGACAAATGTAGCAGAAGCAGAAGACGAAGGTTCTGGACCGGATAAAGGTTGCGAGGAAGGAGACAACTTCATTTTATTTAGCATAGCTAACTCTTCATTAGGCAGAACCACTACATTCCCTTCTGGTTTGGTAACTACATTAGCAAACATTTGCGGTCTAAAGGGCTTCATACACTAGTTGCGTAAATGGCCGGGTTTTCCACAGTTGAAACAAACCCTTAGCCCTTGGCCACCTCCTCCTCTTCGCCCAAAACCACCATGTCCTCGAAAACGGCCACCACTACCTCATCTATAATTCTCATTACCACTAGACAACACAAGAGTTTTGTCTTCACCACTATTTCACTCTGACATAAAGATAGTTCTTTCAGAACTTTCATCAATAATATTACCGTGTGTTGAAGCATTCTAGACCATAGAAAATAATTGATCTAGTTTCTCCATCTCCTTATTCCCTAGTAATTGAGATCTAAGAATCTCATATTCCTTGTCTAACCCAGAAATCTAACTAAAAGCAAGCAACTCATCATGTTGTTTCTTCATTGTCTGCACATCATTTGTTATGTGCATCTCAATACATAAAGCTTCACTTGAATTCTTAAAAGCATAGTAATAATCCCTAATATCTTGTCCTCTTTTACTAGAACGATAAACATCTTGGGATAAATTATATAATTTTCTCAAGTTTTGTGTCCCACTAAACCATTTATCTATCAACTCCCAAACTTCTTTCACAGTCGTACAATGTTGCATTGATAATATAATCTTTCTATCAATACAGTTAATTATTCGGGACAAAAGAGCTTTATCATCATTTTTCCATTCTTTAGTAGCATTAGGTTCTATTGGACACTCTTGAGTTAGATGCTCGTCTTTACCATACCCATACCACCCAAATTCATTTTAACAAAAAATTTCCACTTAGCAAAACTAGACCCATATGAAGCAAACACTATATCAATTAATTTAGAAGGGGTAGACACTACAGTTATTGTTCTTCTCCTTTAGCCATTCTCCCAAATAAACTCAACAAATCACAAAGAAACAAATAACAATTATCGTACGCGTACTACCTTAACAATACTCCCAAACCCCTTCACAAACTTATACCCAAACCATACCTAGGAAAACTCAGCATAAGATGACGAGCTTGGCCATACAAACAGTGACCGGAGAAGACGCTGGAAAACACCGCACGAGCTGGCGCGTCAAGGCGCGTGCATTTATTGACTTCTTGGAGTTGTCAGTCTAGGCTATTTATATAGAGTGATAGAGGAAAAAAACCACACATTCAAACTCAAAAATCCTAGGCTAGGAGATAATCTCTCAACCTCCCACTAATCTCTCTAACAGCACCTTTCCAACTTCCTTATGAGATGTGCAGATTGACAAGGGGCATGTGTGTGGTTATGGGTTGCTAAACATCTTAGCTTGGTCTGCTATTAGTTCTCACTAAGTGTTCATTCCTAGACATAATATAAAGGGGGAGGGGTGGGGTTGTCCCTTCCAAACATTACCACCAGCATCGAGTCCTCCACCTTAACTTTATCACCTAGTGTCATTGGTAGTAGCTAGGTTAGTATGGATTGTTGGTTGGCAACTTCCAACTAACTCCACCTAGTTTGACATTGGTCATTGGTTAGTAGGCAATTTGTATTGTGGACCAGGGTCCAATATACATAATTTGATTTAATAAAGTACAGAATACTGTGGACCCTGGTCCAATATATATAATTTGATTTAATAAAGTACATAATTCATGTTCATAATGCACAAAATTATATAGTTGAGTACACGTAAACACTTAACATAATGCACAGAATTCATGTTTATAATGCAAAGAAATCATGTTCATTATATCGTGTTTATGTGTGTGTATTATGAACATGAATTTCGTACCTTATGAAGTCAAATTCTGTGTATTGGACCAGGTTCCACAGTGCACAATGGACCCTGGTCCACGATATAACGATTGTTGGCTAGTATGTCTTATTGGTTAGCTTCCAATCATTATTTGGTCCACACAACTGTGTGGATCGTACTATTAAATAATGTACGATCAGTATAAAAATAATGTACTTATAATATATTAAAAATATACATTGTATTTAGGGGATGCACATTATTCGTGTACTGAATATACATTATATTGTATTACACAAACAATGTACATTTAGTATATTAACAATGTACTTTTTGTTATGGTCTACACAGCATTATGTGGACCATGGTCCACACAATAATTTGTCGTTAGCAATCGTTATACCCTGCACCACGGTGTACATAGCAATGTGCACCACGAACGTAAAACGACGCCGTTTCAATGTTAGTGGACGCGGACGCGAATGACTCCAGGGAATTCATTATCTATAATACACATAATTATTATCTAGAATACACAGAACGTTTGCCTAGAATACACAGAATATTGACACAAAATACACAGAATTCATCCTCCTAACATTCGAATGCACAAACACATCAGAACATGTGTTAATAACATGAATACACAGAATATTGACACAAAATACACAGAATTCATCCTCCTAAACATTCGAATGCACAAACACATCACAACATGTGAATACACAAAACGGTTGCGTAGAATACACAGAACGGTTGCCTAGAATACACAAAATGATTGCCTGGAATACACAGAATATTAACATAAATACAGATACTGGCCGAACCGGGAAATGTAATTTCCAAAAAAACGGACAGTTAGTTTACAATGTATTTACACTCCCATCATCCATGTGGGAGTGTAAACCGGGACACCGGGTGCCACTAGACCACAAGGTCTTTGGCTTAATCAAAATTTAATGTGATTATAAATATGAAATAATCAGATAAAAAATGTAAATATAAAAATTGTTTTGAATGTAAACTATGTAAAATAGATCAGACTAACATAAATCATACATCCATTTGTCTATAAAAATGACTTTCTTGCTATATTGAGATGTAAAAAATGTACTTTTCATAAATACATTATATATTTATTGCTTACGCATGCAAATCTAATACTAAATAGAGAGATATATATCTTAAGACAGAACAATCCTAACCAAGTTGGTTGGATTGTTGACTTGATAATCACACTGTCCCTTCTAGTTTTGAATTATAAGATGTTAGATAGTTACTATCCATTTGGTCTCATGTAGTACATTTTATAGATGATTTGGAGGATAAGTTTACAAAGGTTTTCTTAGAATAATGATAATTCATCTCCTCCACAAGCCAAACCCCAAAAACAGCGTTCCCCACCCTCTTTATAGCTCTTTTCCCACTCTTTCTAACAACTTGCTAAGCCGGGGTGAGCATGGATATGTTAGAGTTTGGTGTATAGTAGTAATAACTCACAAATTATATCATGGACCAGAGTTCATTTTACATTGTGGATGAGTGGATCTTCGTCCAAAACGACATTCAAATTATGTACATACAATTAACCTATTATATAAATTAAAAGATTATACACCTATAAATAAACTGAAGGTATATAATATATTAACTGAATGTACACAATACGTTAATTATAATATGTACATAATCTATTAACTGTAGATATATAATATGTTAACTACTGCTTGTACATAATATGTCAATAGTACATAATTTATTAACTGAAAATATATAATATGTTAACTACATGTACATAATATGGATATGGTTCACCATACTCATGATGGACCCTAGTCTATAATATAACAATTGATAATAACTCATATTGTGGGCAAATTATATCGTGGACCAGGGTGCACAATGCATTGTGCATCCCGTACCAAAACGACGTCGTTTTGGTCATTTTAATTAATAATTTTTTTTTTGGAAATCACGTTTCGCGTTTCGGCCGGTCTGTGTATGTATTTGTGTTAATATTCTGTGTATTCTTTGAAGACATTCTGTGTATTGTAGACTACGATTCTGTGTATTCATGTTAGGGGTAGTTGTGACGTGTTTTGTGTATTCGAATGTTAGGAGGATGATTTTTGTGTAGTTGTATCAATATTCTGTGTATTCCTTCAAGTCATTCTGTGTATTCTAGATAAGGATTCTGTGTATTCATGTTAGTGGTACTTAAATACAGGGGTGATGTGTTTGTGTATTTGGTGTTTTCATATTCTGTGTGTATTCTTTAAAGGCATTCTGTGTATTGTAGACTACAATTATGTGTATTTATGTTAGGGGTACTTAAACATAGGTTGTGACGTGTTTCGTGTATTCGAATGTTAGGATGATGATTTCTGTGTAGTTGTGTCAATATTCTGTGTATTCACTCAAGTCATTCTGTGTATTCTAGACAAGGATTTTGTGTATTATAGACAATAAATTCCCTGAAGTCATTCGCGTCCACGTCCACTAACATCGAAACGACGTCATTTCGGACCAGGGTCCACAGTGCAATGTGGACCCTGTTCCACGATATAACGATTGCATATTCTGATAGGTGATTAAGATTTGGGTTGGGCCTACTTAGGGTTAAGTGGCAAATTGTTAGATGGTCCACATAGCTGTGTGGATCATGAATGAAATATACATTTTTAATATACTAAAAGTACATTATTTGTGTACTAAACCTACATTATTTGATAATATATAAAAATTATATACTTTCAAATAATGTATTTTATGTATACAAATAATGTACTTTTATTATATTAAAAATGTACTTTTTATTTATGTTTCACACAAATGTGTGGACCATAGTCCATGAAATAATGATTGGGGTTAAGTTTCTTAATCCATCTTTCTGGCTTTCGTTTAAATAGGGTATTACAGCCCTAAAGAAAAAATATATAACTATACATAAAATCTTGTAGTGTACTCCTATTAATAACATTGGAGAATCACGCCCCAGGACTTAGTATAGTTGGTTCGTCACTTGACTTAAAGGTCATGACTGGAAGCGATAATGTGAGGATCTCATTGAAAGCATGCATTATGCTGGAAGGTTTGGACTGGATCCCTTGTTTTTGAATGAGATGTTTGAAAATTATATTGTTATTTGGAGCAACTCCAATTAAGTTGGTCATGTTGTGTTGTGGGGGTTTACATCCTTGTGTTCCTTTGCTGGCTAGGGTACAATCCGGGGTTTATCGAATGCACATAGTCTTTAGATAGTGGTTGCCAATTTCTCTCATCATATAAAAATACTTTTTTTTTTAATTTTTTTTTGAATATATGCTTAAGTTCTTAAATTATTTTTATTTTTATTTTTATTTCAACTTAGGATCTTTCATCCGATTCGCATCCAATCCGTCATAGACAGATGAATTGGATCAACATTCATAGAAAATGGAAAATTTTAAATCCGCACTCAACGGATTGAATACAAATTCATCCCAAATCCACTCTGCAATCACCTCTACAACCGTTGCAATCTCTTCGAATTAGATCCAACAACACTTAGCTAGAAAAATTCCAAGTTTATCTCATAATTAATCCAACCCATTATATATATATATATATATATATATATATATATATATATATTTAAATTGTGCGTTCCATGTGAGTGTAACAAACAAATAATTAATGTACGTTGGATATGATGTAGCATAAATTGGGTCGAAAATGGTGTGCTAGTGATATATCTTGTGTTTATAATAGAAAGAAAGAAAGAAAGAGATCCATACATTCAAAAATACTAAGAAGCATATTTGGGGAAAAAGAAAAATGACAGCAAAAAAGGCAAGACAGTGGCTGAGGGAAAAAGAAAACATCTACTCTTACACAGTACAACACTAAAAAGAAAAGAAAAGAAAAGATAGAAAAAAAGATGGTCAATTGAGCCTCAAAGACTTCCTATTCCATCATCACCTTTCGCTCTCTTTATTGAAACTCTAATGCCATTTTTCACTTTCTTTCATTTGCTCAACATTCTTTTATACCCTCCCCACATTTTGGAATTCCCACTTACACCACTATATACACAATTATTATTATTAGTTATGCTCAAAATTTAGTTCAAATCTAACCATTCAAATTGAATTAATTCTTATTTTAATTGGAAGGTTGAAATTAAAATTGAAACTATTCAATATAAATTTTAATTAGAGTAGTTCGATCTAGAAATAGTGTCCTGACTACTGACTTTGTTTTTTTTTTTTGTTTTTTTGTTTTTTTGTTTTTTGTTTTTTTTTTTTGTTTTTGTTTTTGTTTTTAATTTACGTACCATAATTGGTCCTCAAGGACTATCATTTTTTTTTTAAATTTGGTGTTCCGTTAAGAAATCTAGTTGGGAGGTGTCAATTATGAAGGTAAAAGTGTAAAATTTTGCCTTTCACATCTTTCTTTTTCATTATTGTTTTATGTATAAGCGTAAAAGCATGTCATTCAAGAGCAAAATATTTGAAAATTGCAACGATATTGTATAACTGACACTTTTGTGAAATCCGTCTCACAGATACTTATTCGTGAAATAGGTTGGGTCAAGATAAAAATGTAATACTTATACTGAAAATGTAATACTAGTTAGGAATAAAGTGTTTGCTACTGATTTAAAAGTATTGCATTTTTAAATCAAATGTAATACACTTTCCATTATAATCTCCAATAGATGGCTTTGGGTCTTTTTTGTGAGGCCAAATGTGAGATGGAAGAGAGAGAATGAGGAGAGAGAATGCGAGAGATCTTTGCAGGAGGATCTGATTTTTTGCTTCCACTTTGGGTCCCACCAAATAATTAAAAAGCAGCCCTTGGTGCATTGACTAGAAGCGCCCAGGCGGGTGCGTGCACCCCACACACCCGTTAGGCACATTAACCATCACGTTTTTTTCTTTTTCTAACAATTTTTTTTTTTATTCTTCCCTCTTACTTGACACCTAAAAATTTGTGAAAAAAACTATAATATTGATTAGGGATGGGCGTTTCGGGCTCGGTTTGGTTTTTTTTTTTCGGTTTTTAATAAATTAAACCATTCGGTTTAACATTATAGTTCAGTTCGATTTGAAACAATTTCATTTTTGTTTGGATTTAATTCGGTTCGGTTTAAGATCCCCAAATTTCAACATTTCTTAATTTTCCGAACATATTACCAAACAATACATATTTACATAATCACCTAATTCATATCCAAAATCTAAACGTTATATAACAAAATAGCAATTCAAAGTTCAAACATACTACTAAGTATTAATTGTGAGATAAAGAACAATTGCAGCAAACAAAAAAAGTGCAAAGCAGAGAACAAGCTATAAAGAAATCAAATAAAAAATTAAGAGAAATACTAGTGAAAATAGGAACTGAACGACGGAGTAGGCATCAAGGGACTATTTACTTCTTTTATTATTATTATTATTATGGGTCACACTTTTGTGAGACCGTCTCACAGATCACTATTCGTGAGACAGGTCGGGTCAGATCGAAGCAACATGCAAATGTCATACTTATATGTGCAAATGTCATACTTATATGCTCAAATATAATACTAATCAGGAATACAATTTTTGTTACTTATAAGAGAAAAAACAATACATTTTTCATAATAAGTAATGTTGACAAGTGCCTTTTACTTATAAAGGAAAATATAATACTTTTGAAGAAAAATGTAATAATTTTAAATCAAAATGTAAAAGTATTGTATTTTCTATTAAAAGTATTACATTTACCCCTACAAGTAACAAAAAAATTATTCATGATTAGTATTAAATTTGAGCATGTAAGTATGACATTTGTGCGTATAAGTATTACATTTGATTTTGACCCGACCCGTCTCACGGTTAAACGATCTCACACAAGTATTTGCATATTATTATTATTATTATTATTATTATTATTATTATTATTAAAACCAAACGGTATTCGGCTTGGCTTTTACTAAATCGTTCGGTTTACAAGAATCTTGAATTGTTCAATTTTTCGGTTTATTACAAGTTTGGTTTGGTATGGTTTGATTAAGTCCGATTTGGTTCGGTTCAGATAAACAAAATCGAATTGCCAACCCCTACTATTGATAATGCTCTAAGAGAAACCACACAAGTGTTTTTTCTTGGTTTTTTGTGGGGTCAAACATGAGGTGGAGGAAAGAAAGTATAGGAGATAGAAAATTGAGGTTCTCTTGCAAGACATGAGTTTTTGTGAGGTCCACTAGGAAAACAAAAAGAACAACAAAAGATGAGATTGAGGTGCGTTAAGCACAAAATTTGCGCATAGCTGATGCGTGCAGTGTTGGGCGCGTTAAAGGAGGTTCTAGGTTTTTTTTTTCTATGCTTTCTTCCATTTTCTCTTTCCTAATCACACTTGCAAAAACCAAGAAAAATCTTAAACTAATGAGGTTGCTCTAAGTGAAAAAATATTTTATTCATGATTAATATTACATTTTTCAGTATAAGTGTTACATTTTAAATTCATTAAAGTTTTTGCCATCTTTAGTATGTTATCTATAATGTACTCAATTTGCGACAATGAGCTTATACACAAACGATAATGTAGAAGGTGTAAAAGGCTAGAATTTACACTTTTGTCCTTATAATTAACACATTCTTAATCAATTTCTTAGTGGAGGACTAAATATGAAATAAAATTGATAGTTTGACTAGCTGTGATGGAATAATTGAAAATTAAGGATACAAATTACACATTTCGTTGAGGGATTATTTCTAGAGATAACTCTTTGTAATTATAATTATATTAATTTGAGCCTCAGGAACATAGCGTAGTTGGTTCGTCGCCTGACTTAAAGGTCATGACTGGAGACACGGTAAGCATGTATGGGAAAAAGGTTCAAAGATGCTGGAAAAGGTCTGGATTGGATCCCGGCCTTGTGCGCACATGAAAATTAAAGATTCGATTGGTGGGCTGATTGCGTCACTCATGATTTACATTCGTAGTGACTCTAAGGGCAGGGTCCTGTGGTCTTAGGATTAGTCCGGTGAAACTGGAATCACCTAAGTTTAAAAGAAAAATTATCTTAATTTGATTTAAAAAAAAACCAGAACTAGTTATAGGATTCCTATTTTGATTTGAATCTGGAACGGAATTGTTTGTTATGAACCAGAATTGAATAAATAAACAATAATAAAATAATGATGAATTATAATCACTATTGCCAAAATCCCGCATCTAGGCCGCCTAAGCACCGCTAGACTATTTTAAATTGAGCCTCAAATTATTGTTTTTATCATTTAACACCCTAGACTATTATATTTTGGACACACTTTTGGTCATTCTGATAACTTTTTAAGTGAAACCCTATTGTAGGCAAGGTTATTTTCGTCTCTTCAATTCTTTTAAAATATTTTTTCAATGAGTTAATTCCAACGGAGGTTCATTGTCTTTGGTGAAAATTCTAAATTTAGTCCCAAATAACTGATTCTTTCATTTAACAACCCATATTATCATATTCTGGACACTTTTTGTCATTCCAATGACTTTTTCAGGTGACATCTTATTTTAGGCAAGGGCATTTTCGTCTTTTCAATTTTTCTTTTACCGATTTTCTGCGCCAATTTTTTTCTTCTAATTTTTGCATTGTCTCTTCAGCCGTGGAGTGCACTATCTCCTTCACTCAGCTCTTGTCTTCATCTCCTTCAACCTAGCCCCAAGTTGTCCTTTGTCAATGGCAATACCAAGTACATGAGGACCTCCGATTACGGGAAATTCATTTTGCAAGGATGTCGCTATCCAGTCAGCTTATGTCTAATCGATATGGGTCTAGCCATTGATTCTGTGAATCATCTACTATAGCTGTAGAGCAAAATAAAATAAGTCTCTTCTTTGTCATCGGAAAATACACTTTTTCTAAAATAAGAATTCACTGAAAAAGTCATCAGAATGACCAAAAGTATCCAAAATATGATAGTATGGAGTGTTAAATGGCAAAAACAATTGCCTAGGACTAAATTTGAAAATATCACCAAAGACAAGGGACCATCGTTGGAGTTAACTCATTGGGAAACAAATTGAAGAGATGAAAACATCATTGCCTAAAATAGAGTTTGACCGGAAAAGTTATCGGAAGGACCAAATAAAAGTGTACAAAATATTATAATTTGGAGTGTTAATTAAATGACAAAATCTATAGTCTGGGACTAAATTTGAAACTGTCACAAAAGGCAATGGACCTCTACTGAAATTAAGTCTTTATTCTCTTTGATTTGCTCATGAAAGTACGAATATATTATTTATTATGAGGAATGCTTTTGTGTTTCAAAGTTCTAACACATTTTTCTCTCAAAAGCTCATGAAAAATTAATCAAAATGCTTTATACTTATTTTTGTAATTGAAAATTTTCTATATATATAAAACTGTCACATAGATCTTTATTCGTGAGACCGTGTGAGGCATGTTGAGTTTTCATAAACATTATATTTTTTTCATAAATATTATAATAGAACCAATATATCATTAATATTCATGTCAGAAAAAGAATATTTGTAAGCACACGTTATATTTTTGCCTTGTTTAGTGGCATACACTTTTGAAAACTATTATTGTTTTCTAATGTTTCAATTTCTTATTTTTCGTATCTGTATTATTTAGACGAGTAGAGAAATTTGGGTAGACCGTGTAATTATTAATATGTTCATTTTTGTGTTGGTATCAATTTTATTTAATTTTGAATATAAGGGAACATAAATAAAATATTAATAATGTTTCTCTCTCATTTTACATGTACTATTTACTATTCATCGGTTAAACAAATATTTAAATATTTTTGTATTTAATAATTTTTTAAAGTAGTTTTTAAAAATATAATTTTTTTATATTAATATTAAATTGAATACTATGAAAATTGATTTGTAATAAACAACTACAATGAGACAAAACAATTAATAACCCTCATAAGGGCATCTCCAACTAAGGAGATTAAAGGGGAGAAAAGGGGGAAAAAAGGAAGAGAAAGGAGAGAAATATGTGGTTGGAGTGGAGAAAACTTTATTCTCCGGAAACAATTAAAAGGGGGAGAAAGCCGCCAAAGCGCATGGCGCTCACCAGTAACGTAACACGTGGCGCTCACACGCCACATTTCACTACTACTACTACTTATTATTATTATTATTATTATTATTATTATTATTATTATTATTATTATTAAACAGCAGCCTCAAACACTGCTGTTTGTTTCATTTCTATGACCACAACGGTGATTTGACCGTCGAGGTCACTTTTATTTTTTATTTTTAAAAAAATTATATATACACATATATCTTCTTCAAAAAAATTATACTTTTAAAATTATATTTTTATTTTTATATTTTGAATTTAATTTATTTTTAAATTTTTAATTATATTAATTTTTATATTTAGTATTTAAAATTTTGTATGTTATAAAATGCTAATTTAATGAAATTATATTTTATAATTCAATGAATTTTTTTTATTTCTTTATTTAAAATTATTTTTATTTAAAAATAAAATTATAATTATGAAGTTGAAATGATTAATTATATAAAAGTAAATAAAATAATAAATGATGTGTAGTTATGAAAATGAGTATGACCCACTAAAACTTGAGAAAAGGGGAAGAGGATTGGAGAGAAAATAAGAGGGGAGATTATAAGACTAACCCTATCCCTGCCATTCCCCTATTGGCAATCCCATGTGTAATTTGCAATCACAATTTTCTTTCTTTATTTTTTTTAATGGTGACTTGGAATGCAAATTTGCATTCCTACAAAAAGCTGGCTGCGGCAGCTTTTTGTACTCTATTTTTTTTCTTTTGTTTTTTTTTTTTTGTTTTTTTTTATTTATAGTGATGTGAAATTGGGATCCACTTTTAAAAGTTGATTAAATTGCAGGGATGTAGTGTAAATATTAAATGAATTGCAAAATGTGTGATGTGAAAGTGTGACCCATCTTTGCAAATTGAGAGACTTGTAGGGATAAAGTCAGCCTAAGATGATTTGGAAGTGTTAGGCCCACAAAATGGGAAGATAGGTGGAGAACCATTATGTGTGTGGACTACGATCCAAAATGACATTGTTGAATTTTATGAGTTAGAATAATGTACATTATATGTTAGAATAATGTATATTATGTGTTAGAATCAGTGTTGCAAAAATCCCGCCTAGGTGCCGTTTAATCCCCGCCTAGGCGCTAGGCGCTGGTCGACCGCCTAGCGTATCACATTAAATGGTGGTCTAGGCGACTGGCCGGCTAGGCGACCGCCTAGGCCGCATAAGCTCCGCCTAGGCCGCCAAAGCACCGCCTAGGCGTTGACTAGACCGACTAGGCCTTCTAGTCGGTCAATTAACTATTGTTCTTTTTTTTAATGGGTTATTATTTCACTCAAAACAACATCGTTTTGAGCGAAATAATCCTAAATTATACAAACTTTAGACATTTTTTAGGTTAATATTTAATATTTTAGTATTAACTATTAAAGTATTATATAATTTATAATTATTAGTCTTTAAAAAATTAAAAATACTTAAACAAATTTTTAAAAAATAAAAAATAAAATAAAAAAATACACGAACGCCTAAGCGCCGATTAATCCCCGGCTAGGCGTCCTAGGCGCTAAGCGCTCCCCGAGCGCCTAACGATTTTTTCAACCATAGTTAGAATAATAAAACTTATGGGGTAAGATAATGTACATTATATGTGTTAGAATAATGTACATTATTATGGGGTATGATCATTACCTCCAACCGTGGATTCACCCATATTATTGCTGGATCGGACTCAGAGGCTTTGGTCAAAGTCCTGGAAAATAACTCGGCTGGGGAGAGCTTCGATTCCACGTTAGTTGCTGACTGTAAATCTCTTCTTCGCCAATTCCAGGACTTCAGGATCAGACACATTCTCCGGGAAGGAAATCAATGCGCAGATTTCCTAGCAAATTGCGGGCAACACTCGGCATGGGGTACGACTCTGTTGGATCACCCCCCCCGACGGCCTAAATGTCTTGCTGGCCAGAGACGCTCATGGAACTGCTTCAAGTAGATGACAGTAATTTTGTGACCCTTGGGTCCCTTCCCCCACCCAAAAAAAAATATGAGTTAGAATAATGAAACTTTTGGGGTAAGATAATGTACATTATGTGTTAGAATAATGTACATTGTGAGTTATAAAAATGTATATTGGACCGTGGTC
The DNA here is from genome assembly GCF_003576645.1 of Ipomoea triloba. Classification (NCBI taxonomy): domain Eukaryota; kingdom Viridiplantae; phylum Streptophyta; class Magnoliopsida; order Solanales; family Convolvulaceae; genus Ipomoea; species Ipomoea triloba. Next base: position 23,131,756 of record NC_044916.1, on the reverse strand, counting down.
CACATAGCTGTGTGGATTATGCTATTGGAATGCACACATCCCAAGGTTAGTGTGATAGAATGCATGTCCTTTAATTTACGCACATGTTGAATGGACAAAATTTATCAACTACAAAAGAAACGACACCCGTTATATCTAATTAGTTATGAGGTTGCAAACATTTATTTTAGTAATAATTATAATGAATTTTCTATATTATATTGGATTCATATACTTTGAGTTAGATATTTAAATAAAAAAAATTCGACATTCAATTACCCATGTATAAACTTCTCCTATATAATTTTGCATTGATATACTTTCAAATATTTATTTAAATATAAACATTGGGCATTAACCCATTCGCGCAATGCGCGTATAAAACTAGTACTCAATATATGAGACATGTTATTCAGTTTCGGGAAAAAGGGTCAAATACACCCCTATACATTATACGACAGTGCATTTAAGCCCCCCAAACTTAAAAAAGGTGCAATTAGGTACTTAAACTTCATAAAATCAATCAAATAAGTCCACCTAATAGGTTACTGGTAACTATACCATTTGTGAATGTCTGTTGACCGCCAGAAACCCAAAATGCCACCTGAACAGTAAAAAATAAAAACATAATAATAAAAAAACTGTGTCGGCATCCAATTCAGTCTCCTTCTTCCTGGAGAAGGAGGCGATCAGCATCGCCTTCTTCCTCTGTTGAAGAAGGTGACCGCGTCGCCTTCTTGAACTGAGAAGAAGGCGACAATGGTTGCCTTCTTCTATTGAGGAAGAGCGCAGCCGAAAAACGGTCGCCGACAACCAATTTAGCCATATGATGTTGAATTACCGGGTATTATCCGTAGGTGACCGTCTATTGGATTTGGATGTATCAAAATGATAAGTTTATGTGTTTAATTGAACTTTTTTAAAGTTTGGGGGTGTAATTCCACTTTTGTATAATTTTTAGGGGTCTATTTGATCATTTTCCCTTTAGCTTCATTTTATATATACTACAGTTTCATTTCAACACAACTAAAGTATCATTTCAATCCAATTGCTGTTTCATTTGATAATATACACACAATATCGGAAACAAGTTTTTTAGTTTCGTTTTAGATACATGTAGTTTCACTTTGTTTCGAATACACAAAAATACGAGATTTGTTAAATTTTAACGACTATTGTTCTTTACTTAAAGTCTACCATCTAACAATTGACTACAGTGGTGCAATCATTATTGCGTGCGTGGACCGTGATCCACATAATTGTGTGGATGCGGAAAACGGTCCAAAAATACATAAAGTACATTATTTTAAATCAAAAATACATTATTCTAACACATAAATTATATTATTCAGACTCATAAAATACATTATCTTAACCCACAAATTTCATTATTCTAACACATAAAGTACATTATTCTAACTCATAAAATACATTACTTTTTTTTTGAAAGCCATAAAGTACATTAGCTTGCCCCATAAATTTAATTAGAGTCAATTCCTTTTTTGGTCCTAGACTTATAGTGGCAAAGACAATTTTAGTCCTCCATAAAAAAATTAGACAATTTATCGACATAGTTATTGTAATAGGGACAATTTTAGTCCTCCATTTGTATTCCCCGTTAGATGGCCGTTTGAGATGGGGCAATTGTGTCATTTCGCAATATCATTAATCCATAGAAATACATTAATCCATTTTTCCTTAATTAATCTTCATTAACCTATAATACATTCAATCTTCACCATAATTAAACAGATAATTACCTTATTAGAAATTCTAGTACATCTTTTAATCCATCATGAATCTGCTTTCATCCTCTTTTCGCTGAAGCCTTCGCCGAGAAGAAGAAAAACCAGAAATAGAGGAGGGAGACACCGCAACCGTTCCCCGTCTAAGAGTCCATGCCGTTGCTACCGTTAATCTGCTGAACCCGGAGATTCCAGCCCCGTCGTTGTTGCCTTGCGTCACCGAAACCATAGGAGGGAAGCTCTAACGGTCCTGCCTCACCCATTGAAATGGACCGTTCACGCGGCCTCTAGAGTGCTCTGCCTCGTCGGGAAAAAGGAGATCAAGGGACGCCATTGTTGGAGTGGCTATCGTAGCTCTGTTCGTCGCTGAGCTTCGTCGAAGGAGAAACAACCCACACTAGAGAGAGAGGTACATAGAGAAGAGAGGATGAGGAGGTCGCCGGCTACTAAGCCTCGATCGGAGGAGAATACCGCGTCGGAAAAATAGACCACCGCCGTCGCCTATTATTGCAGGTGAGGTGGTCGCCGGCTGCTAGAAGGAGAAACAACTCACACTAGAGAGAAGAGAGGGTGAGGAGGTCGTCGACTGCTAAGCCTCGGTCGGAGGAGAAGACCACGTTGGAAAAATAGACCACTGCCATCGCCTATTGTTGCAGGTGAGGAGGTCGCCGGCTGCTAGAAGGAGAAACAACCCACACTAGAGAGAGAGGTACATAAATAAGAGAAGGTGAGGAGGTCACCGGCTGCTAAGCCTCGGTCGGAGGAGAAGACCCCGTCGAAAAAACAGACCACTGTCGCTGCCTATTGTTGCAGGTGAGAGGTCGCAATCTGCTAAGCCTCGGTCCAGAACTGCTTGAATTTCGCTAATTTGACAAAAATGCCCCTCATTTAAATAGTCAACTAACGAGATAATAGACGGATGATCAAAATTTTCCTTGTCACCATAAGTGTGTCTATAAATTGTCTAATTGTTTTATGGATGACTAAAATTGTCTTTGCCTATAAGTCTAGGACCAAAAAAGAAATTGAGTCATTTAATTATTCTAACACATATAAAGTATATTATTCTAAAACATAAAGTACATTATCTTACTCCAAAATGTTCATTATTATAACACGCGTGTGAAGTAAAGATTTTTTATTTTTAATATCAAAACAACGTTATTTTAGACCATGGTCCACACGATAATTTGACATAGTGGTACGCCACCGGCCGCAAAAACCAATCACTGACAGAATCATCAAATTTGTTGCTATAATACAATCCGAACAGTATTACTGTATAGTTTTTTTTTTTTTTTTNTTTTTTTTTTTTTTTTGAAAACTATTACTGTATAGTTATTATACCCAAAAAAAAATAAAATCAATTAAGTTATGAGTGAGACTCCTATGAGATTGTATTAATTTTATTTGTGAGAGACGGGTTTGGTTATGATGAAAATGTAATACTTATGTTTGAAAAATGTAATACTAATTATAAATAAATTATTTGTTATTCATAATGAAAAATGTGATACTGAAGAAAATAAATATAATATTTTTAAATTAAAATGTAATATTTAGGGTTAAATAGTTCATTGAGAAAAAAAAATGTAATACTAATTATGAATAAATTGTTTAACTGTTACTTGTGAGAGAAAGTCTAATAATACTTATGACGAAAAATGTGATACTTTTGATGAAAAATGTAATATTTTTTAAATTAAAATGTAATATTAAGAGTTAATTAATTAATGAGTTACTTATGATAAAAATCGTAATACTCATGTGCAAAAATGTAATACTTATTAAAAAATCTGACCCGTCTCACGGATGATGAGGATCCATGAGACGGTCTTATAGGAGAATTTGCCTTAAGTTACAAGCATCTCAATTAAAATAATATAATTAAAGGTTTAAAAATTTAATTTCTTACAATTAGGTTGGAATCTTTAAAAATTGTGCAGTTAAATTCTAATCTTAGGAAAATAATAATGATTTAAGAAATATTAAAGAGTCTAATGAACAAGTTTTTTTGTTATGACAAGGTATCATGATTTCTTTGATATTCTTGATGATGAAGATGCTAATGTTGAAGATGAGTCATGTCAAGAAAATAAAAATTTTAGTTTAATAGTTTATGAATCTAATTTAAAGTTGGTAAAAATGTTATCTTGGTGCATAGGTTTAATTTAAATTTGTTTTGCAAAAGTAAGTTCATTTTATATTAATAATGAGTATTGAAGAAGATGAAATAAGTTGTGTTAAAGATGATTTTGGCAATGATAGTGAGACAAATCTAACAAGTTGTTGAAAATTTATATACTCTGTGATAACAGAGTTGTTTTTTTTTTTTTTTTTNAGAGTTGTTTTTTTTTTTTTTTTTCTTTTTTTCTTTTTCTAGACAGAACTGTCAAAATTTAAATAATATATTTTAAGCTTGGTAGGGATTTTATTGATTAGAAATGTTGGGTTGGTTGTTATTCAGAGAAGTTAATCTTCTGGATATTGGTCCTCTAGTTTGTTATTCAAAGAATTTAATCCTTTGATTTTTCAAAGGAGTTAGGCCCTGTTTGGTAACATAATAAGCCTATCAGCCAATTTTAGCTTATTTGACTACTATTAGTTGTTTGGTTAATAAGCTTTTTGTAACTCCAAAATGCTAAAATTCAAAAGGTTACTCAAAGCAGCCTTTTCAATTAGCTTTTTGATAAAAGAAATTATATCAAACAGTTATCAACTAACAACTAATCTATCAAACAACTTTCTGCAATCAGCTAATATTATCAACAAATCATACCTTCTAACCCAAACAGCCAACCCAATCAGCTAACAGCCATTTACCAAATAGAGCCTTAACCTTGGGTTTTAATTAAAGGGTCACACTTGTGTGAGACCGTCTCACGGATCCTTATTCGTGAGACGGGTCGGGTCGGGTCAAAGCACCATGCAAATGTCATACTTATATGTGCAAATATCATACTTATATGCTCAAATATAACACTAATCAAGAATACAATTTTTGTTACTTATAAGAGAGAAAGTAATACATTTTTCATAATAAGTAATATTGACAAGTGCCCCTTACTTATAAGTGCAAATATAATACTTTTGAGGAAAAAAGTAATACTTTTAAATTGAAATGTAAAAGTATTATATTTTCCCTTAAAAGTATTACATTTACCCTTATAAGTAACAAAAATTTTATTTCNGTGAGACGGTCTCACACAAGTTTTTGCCTTAATTAAAAAATAAGTGGAAATTCATAGAAGTTGACTTCTCTTTTGATTGAGTAGAGATATTGCTCTCTTCTATTTGACCAGGGATAGCTAGTGGATTTCACTTTTAACTTTGCTGATTGGCAAGATAGTCCAACTAGGCCAAACAAGTGAAATTTAGCCTTATATACTTAGTTGCCAAGCCATCTAAGTTACTTGTTAAAACTCATTTTCTTAATAATTATTCCAATGACTTTCATCACAAAGTTCAACATTCTTCATTGCCAATCTTCATCGTCAAGGGTAGTCTACCAAATCGTTTTGAGAGAAGATTGATCAATCTTTAGAACAAGGAAGGTTTTAGTCTTGAAGATTATTAAGTTGGGCATGCAGAATCAAGAAGATTCTTGAAGCATTTAAATGCTTGAGAATGAGTTAATGTACTTAGGAATATTGCTCGACTAATTTTCTTAACTTTCTCAATCAGGAAGAACTCTATTTACAGAGTTGAGGAGTCAAAAATTTGAATGTTCCGAAATTTTCTTGTTAGCGCTTTTTGAGATGATAGGTGTCCAAAAGTTGTCATCTCCTCAATTTTTCATAGCACGTTATTGACCTTTGAGCAAAAACAATTTACTTTTAGGTGAAAATAATATAATTTGTCCATTATACAATTCCATCTATGAGGCCTATCGGACAAAATCTTCCGATTACAAGGTTCAAATGATATTTATTAGTCCAAAATTACAATACAAATTTTATAGGGTCTAAGTTCAATTCTTAAATTATACCCATTAACATCGATCATAAAAATCAATACAAAGATAATTCCTCATCACAATTTTATAACTCTTATTCATTTATACTTATATATATCCTTTTAACTCATAAAAACTAGAATTAGATACACAATTTTGAATGCATCTACCATACCAAAATAAAGGCAAAAATTTGTGTGAGACCGTCTCATCGTGAGGCGGGTCGGGTCAAGATGAAAATGTAATACTTATACGCACAAATGTCATACTTATATGCTCAAATGTAATACTAATTAGGAATAAAAATTTTGTTACTTATAAGGGTAAATGTAATACTTTTAAGGGAAAATACAATACTTTTACATTTCGATTTAAAAGAATTACATTTTGCCTCAAAAGTATTATATTTTCCCTTATAAGTGAGGGACACTTGTCAACATTACTTATTATGAAAAATGTAATACTTTTTCTTAAGTAACAAAAATTGTACTCCTAATTAGTTTTATATTTGAGCATATAAGTATAACATTTGCATGATGCTCCGACCCGATCTGATCCGACGCGTCTCACGAATAAGGATCCGTGAGACGGTCTCACACAAGTGTGACCCCAAAATAAAAGTATCCAAATTTTGATTCTTCAATCATGGCTCCATGCACCCATGCACGTACATATATATCCCATTTCTGATAGCCTTAAAAGTTACAATGCACTGTAGCCTACATCAACATCCAACTTTATCAAATTTCACAAATGTATGGGTAACACCGCACATTTTTCTTGGAATTGAATCCAATCCATTTTTTTTTTCCTTTAATTTATCCCATGGCCTACTTTAATTTAATCACTTGCTAGCTCTACTAAAAGAAATAAAAGAAAAAGAATATATAATTCCACCGTTCAAAGGAGATCGAATCCTCTCGATTTTCGAGCAACTCCCAGTATATAAACCTCTCTGTCATTACAACAATTTCACAGCTTCTCACCACTTTCTCTCTTCTCTTAGCCTACGTAATATCTCGTCTTTTCCGAATTCTTATTTTACTAGGTAATATCTTTATTCTGTTAACTCTGCTTAAATCTGCATGCATAGCATTATTACGTCAGTAAAAATGCATGTAATTCTATATTATATATTACGCCATTAAAGATGAATGTAATTATATATTATTTTGTTTTTTTTTGTGAAAACAAAAAAAGATTGGACAGGGAAAATGAACAGGCCAGGGGACTGGAATTGCAGGTCGTGCCAGCACTTGAACTTCCAGAGGAGAGACTCATGCCAGAGGTGTGGAGAGGCAAGGCCCGGAGATTATGGCAGTTTCGGGCTGGGGAGGGCCGCCGCCGGCGTTGGGCCGGACGTCAGGCCCGGCGACTGGTACTGCGCTGTCGGGAACTGCGGGACCCACAACTTCGCCAGCCGCTCCAGCTGCTTCAAATGCGGCGCCTTCAGGGACCTTGATTATTCTTTCGGCAGCGGTGAGGTGGCCGCCGGCGACTATATGTCGCGTCAGAGAGGAGGCTATGGCTTCGCCGGCGGCAGCCGCTCTGGCTGGAAGTCCGGCGACTGGATTTGCACTAGGTAATTAAATTCAATATTATTGCTGTTTTTGTTATTCTCCTCGTTGTTATTATTATTATTATTAGGCAAAAACTTGTGTAAATTGTCTCACGAATTTCAATCCGTAAGACGGGTCGGGTCAACATAATTTGGGTCATGGTTAATATTAATGTATTATGAGTTTTTATGATTCAAATTATATTGACTCGGCCCATCTCACGAATTGAAATCCGTGAAACAGTACGTCTCACACAAGTATGACCCTTATTATTGTTGTTCAATAGTTATATCGTGGACCCGGGTTCACCTTGTAAAGTGGAACCGTATCGATTTACATACTGAATGTTCACAATTGTGAACATCTAATTTGTAAATTTTGAATATTTAGTATATAAATTGTGTATTTTGTATTCAAATCTATCTTATAAAGTGGATCCGGATCCACCGAATAATTTGCCGTTGTTGTTTAATAAAGTAATTGGTGTAATAACAAAAAAACAGGCCAGGGTGCAATGAGCACAACTTTGCAAATAGGATGGAGTGTTTCCGATGCAATGCACCTCGTGACTCCGGTAACAAGTCCTACAATTTCTGATGAATTATTAATATAATAATTCATCATTGATTCTCAATTTCTAGGTAATTAAATTGTATTTTTCGAAATCTTATTTAAATTTTTTTCATTATATTAAATCCAATTAAATAATGGGATTTTGCTTTTCTCTTTACCTTTCAGGTTTCGCATCTAAGAGAGAATCAAGAAAGGCGATTCAGTCAAGAAATGATTATTAGAGCTCATGCCCTTTACTGCCAACATTATTGTTTTCCCTAGTTTTTTGTTCCTTTTTTTTTTTTTAAATTTCTAATTTTTTAAAAATTATATTATTCTATATATCTTCTAGCTAGGCAGCTTTAGACTATTTTATCACCAAAAAGAGTGAGGATCTGAAACTGAGTTGTACCTTTTAATTATGCATTTGTTTACTTCATGTAGTGGAAGTGTCAAACACAACTAGCTTTTGTACTTCTGCTTGTTTCACTTTATTTAATATTAGTCAGTGTTATTAATTAAAATGTATCGTTTCAATTTTATTTTTTTATTTTTGAAAAATTGAAGAAAATAGATAAATATAAGATCTCATATCAAATTTGCCCAACTAAAGATGAAGACTTAAGAAAGTATGGTTCTTGAATCCCATTGCGGATTAGTTTTAAGATTGGCATGCATAGCGTTATTCTTTAATGGTAATTTATGCACTCACAAATATGTCAATTATCAATGTCACTCCGAAATTAGTAGAGGTGTAAATGTTGTCTCTCAATTTTCAAAACGTCACATATATTGCCCCTCCCATAATTATTAGTGGTGTAAATGTGATTACCCGCCGTTTTCCTTGCTCGAAGACCACTTTTTTTCCTCCATTTTCTTTCTTCGTTTGTTCTCCTTCCGCCATCAACAATGTTTCTCCTTCTTCCTTAAGGGAGGGGCAATATATGTCACGTTGTGAAAATTTAGGGATAACATTACACAACTAATAATTCAGGAGTGATATTGATAATTGACATATTCGCAGGTGCATAAATTATAATTTTCCCCGCCATTAAATTTGATTGTGACATTTGTTAATAATTTATCATGTTATTAATGCCTTACGTAAAAGCGTAGACAGATCCACACTTTTCATTTTAAGAAATCAAATAATAGGATCTTATTATTACTAAACTTTCAAATTTTCAATAATTATAAAATGAACTCTTCTCTTAAAAATTTTTAATAATTATAAATTTGACCCCAAATTTTTTTTTTACTAAAATTGTCAACCATTGATGAACCTTGATGGACGGCTGAGAACCGTCTTCACTTTTTACACGATGACTATGTACACACACCCTAGTATATATAGGGGAGAACATGTGGTCTAGTCTAAGTTGTCTATTTTTCTCCATTTATGGTTGGTCGTTAACCCATATTTAAAAAAAATAAATTATGTGTTACGTTAGGCTAAAAAATCATCCATATTAGGACTCTAAGAGTATTTGTCTAGAACAATAAACCTTTAACCACCAAATCGGCACAACATCCACACATTCCTATTCCTACTCCACCACCTCATTATCATTATGTACTGTGAATCAAAATTTTCTAAAATATAATATCATTCATCTTTGACCTGCAATTTAGGGCTTAGTCATACAACACAAAATTCACAACACTACCCCACAGAATGTACACCTTTACTACTAGCAATGCAGAACCATTACTCTTGGAGTACACAAAGGTGTACAACATTTTGTAAATGCACATTTTTGACCTCCAATTCAGGACTCATCTATACTAACACATAATGCACAACATTGCCCCACAAAATGCACACCTTTACAACTAACAATGCATAACTTTTACTCTATAAGTGCACACCTTAAACCACTAAAACCTAACCCCTAAAGCCCACAAAATTGACCACGCGGTAGATAGTTGATGAGCATCCCAACATCTTACGATGCACTGCACTAAGCGCACCAATGCACGTCCCCACATTCTATGATGCACCTATTCCCGACAAAATAACTTAAATGCATAATCTCACGCCAACAACGATATCTAATGCCCTCCAACCAATGCACAACCCACAGTTCTACGTTACACCACACCTAGCGCCTCATTACATTGCAACTCAACGGCCTACGATGTACCCTTCTTAAAATCAAAGATTCATCAACAAACCTAATCAAAAGCATACTCCAACAAACCACATAAAATATTAAAACAAACAGAACAAATATGAAGTCATGTCGAGCCATCACCACCGGCGTCGAAAAAAATCAAAAGAAAGAAAGAAAAAATCGAAAAAAAAAATCTTAAAATCATGGTTATAATTCTCTAATATCACCCAGTATAATCTATTAAAAAAACTACTTGTAAGGAAACTATGTGAAAAATTACCTAAATGCCCATAATACAATAAATTACAAAATTGTTAAAACATACCCATTAAATCCTAGAGTCTAGATTACACCACATATTCTCACGTGGGTAATGTTCTCATATGAGACCCCTTAGCTTCTTTATACACACACACACACACTCTGTCTTTCTCTCTGAACAAATAAAAGCATTGAAACTTTTAGATACTTATTCCCACTCTTAAAATAATTTGTTGCCCTTAATTTGAAGTGAGCTTGAATTTCGAAATCAAAAATTTTATAACAAAGCTTGGAAACAAGTTTTCTTGTGACGGAAGTCTTTAGCTTGCCTTAATAAATAAGTAGCTAAGTTAGTGTATTAAGTATGGGGTTAGTTCGTAGGTTAATACATAAGAAATGCATAATGTAAAGTAACATAAATAATTTTTATAGTGGTTCAAAAAATTTCTTACTCCACTCTTTTCCTCAACCCCAAGGAGGTTCCACTAAATATTGTTACAAATACAAAGTGATAAGAAGCTTCAGCTTGTACGGGTGATAGTCGTTCAAATAGGGGTCAACCACTAAGTTGCCCTATCTTTGACTATCCAATCAGAGTTAGCTAAGGGTCGTCCACTAAGTCGTCTTGGTAGGTTGATTTCACAACTCCTTTTAGTGAAAGATGGTTGTTGATTTGTTGAGTACTAAACTTGGAAATCCCCCAAATTTCATTTTTAGCAAAGAGAGTTTGATTCAACTTGATCACCTTGAATACTTGCACAGAATACTTTATATCACACCAGTTTCAGCATAAACTCAACACTTTCTCAGCTTATTCTCTTTAAGCTTGTGGTCCTCCTTTTATAGACGAGAGGAGGGCTGAGTGCTAACTTTGAATTTGAATCCCATGTTGTCACTAAACAAGTGGTAGTCGTTCAAAAAGCTTCCACAATATCCTAAAACCATTTGCCATTTGATAACTTCTGCAACTTATTCGTAGGGTAATTAATGACTGTTTCCCTATTTAGCTTATAAGCACTCCAAAGTCAAAAAGAGTTGATCCTCCTTATCACCAAATTGTCTTTTTGTGTCAAACAAGTTGCACCTTTCAAACGACTCTTTTTGTTCTTCCTTGACTAGTTTCCTTTCGAGGTTGATCTTCCTTAAAAATATCCTTTAATGGGTCTCCTAAATGCTTGGAATAATAGTTATGACTTCTTATGGTCTTGGACTTCTTCCAATCCCTTAGCTTCCTTTCGACCTGACTCCTTTTGCTTAATTGATTCCTTTTGAAGCCTTCTTTTGAAAATGCTTCAATTTGATCAGTCTATCTACGAAACCTATCCAAATTTACAACAAAGAATGAGGGGCTAAAGTGCTTATATGAATACACTTTCACATCATCAAAATCTATTACAAATCTTCCTAACAAATATTGATATTTCATGTTTGTGTGCTCAACTGTATAAAATTATTTCTTCCCAAAATACCACTTCAAGCATTCCATTAGCCAATAATTTCCTTAATCGAAGTCATTCTAGTAAGTTATTATGTAAACGTTGGACATCCACTTCGGGCATCCTATTAGTCAAAAACCTAAACCAGAGTCATTCCATTTTGTCAGAGTGAACTTTTGGCAACTACTTTGGTAAAAACATCAGCCAAATTCATTTTAGAACTAGTCATTATTAGCCATTGCAATGCAATCTTTAACACCTATAAATACCAAACTTGGCTAGAATCTTAGATGGTTGATGGCCCATCATACTCAAACCTTCTAAGCTTCATTTTAACATCTTTTCTTGAAGAATTTGAGCTACGAAAATCATGATCATCTTTTTTATTCATCCACAAGAATTTTCTTTTTCTACACTTGAAGTTGATAAGGATATATGTGACTAATGTTTTCTATCTTCGTATTTGTTCTAATTATACTCCTTTAGAATAGGTGTGTTAGACTAGTTGTTACAACTCCCTAGTTATTAACTCTCCTTTGTATACTATTTATACCAGGTAGCTTTACTTCAATAAAGTACAATTCATTTCCTCACATGGTATCAAGAGCCATACTCTCCTAAGAGATTTTGTTTTTTCTTTTTCTCCTTTCCTTTCCTTACGCCACTTTGTGAGTTCATGGCTTCCCAATCGGCTGTGACTACTACTGATGTTATCCAGCTTAATGCTCCATCCAATTTACCAATCAAACTCACCCCTACCAATTTCCCTGTTTGGCGACGCCAAGTTCAATCCATGTTAATCGGATTCAATCGCCTTGGCTGTATCGATGGTTCTGTTAAAGAACCAGCCAAGTTCAATGATACTGCCGAAACCACCCAAAACCCTGCACATTTAACTTGGTACAAGCAGGACCAGATAATTACTAATGCTTTACTAGGGAGTTGTTCGGACACCATCCAACCTCTCATTTCTTCTGCTTCAACAGCGTATGATCCCTGGAAATGTCTCGTTGCCAACTATGCTAGTGCCTGTTGAGGACGGATCATTTCCCTCAAAGCCAAGCTCACCAGAAACCTGAAAGGCGATCGGTCGGTTACTGCCTTCTTGAATGACATGCGATCCATAACCGACGATCTCGCCTTGGCTCAATGCCTAGTTTCGGATGACGACATGGTTGTGTACATCCTCACACAACTTGGAGACGAATACAGTCCTATTACTTATGCTATTCGTATCCGTGACAAGCCCATCTCTTTGGGCAAATTAGCTGACGTTATCACGGATCATGAACGTCACTTGAAAGAAACGGACGATGTTCGGCAGTCCCTATTGACTACTACGAATGTCACCCAACGCAGTCCCTCGGCTTCCCGGAACACTAATCAGTACTCATCCAACTAGAGGTTCCGCAACAACAACAATTCGAATGGACATAACAGGCCAAATTGGCTGCAAAATGACAACAATCGGTCTAGTGTTGTCTGCCAGTTCTGCAATATTGCCGGCCATGAAACCCGTGTTTGTCGCAAATTTGCTAGGTTCTTAAAGGATAATAACATTTTTCCTATGTAGGCAACGCCATCCAATCAGTCATCAATAGCCAACTCCGCAGTTGGGTCAACCTCACCGTGGTTGTTTGACAGTGAGGTATCTCACCATGCCACTCCAAATATGGCTCCTCTACAAACCTTTTCAGAGTACAAGGGTCCAGATGAGATATGCTTGGGTGACGGTAATTCCTTAAAGCTTTTCCACAACCAAATTCCATCTCAAATGCGTTTACGTTGAGAACCAATTTCTCATTCACCCCTTATTCATTTTGAGCGTATAATATATCGATCTCTTCGTCTAACTACAAAGAACACAAATCCACTTTGACCCGACTCAAATCGGAAGTGGACCTCACATCTATTTATACCACAAAATGGCCACTTAAAATGCCATTTATGCCATTTTTTCCAACAACTTCTTCTAAAAAGTATTTTTCACATTTGTTTGAAGCCTAAATTTTTGTAGATACAAATAAATAAAAATTAAGATGTTAATAAGTCGAAGTTAGTAATCAAAATCAAAATTCATGTTATTAAAGGTTTCTTTTGTATTCTCATTTTCATTATGATATGTAGGGATGCTGACTCGATAGGCCCACATTTAGACAAAAATGGACGTAAAACATCGTTAGTGGGTCCTCGCAGGCAATTCAAAGAAGGCAGTCCAAGGAGCTTACACGTAGAGAAGGTGATTAGAGAATATCCTTGGTAGGCCCATAGGTAAGGAATACAACCCAAAGATGAAACGCACCTGAAAAAGTGTAAAAAAAATGAAGGAATAAGGGCGGAAAGCTACGATGTTTTGCATTCAGATGAGTGGGGATGAAAGGGTACTAGCTACCTAGAGCCTTAGGGAAAAAAAAACAAAAGGAGAAAAACTAGGATGCCTCATGTCAGGACGAGTAGGACTGAAAGAATACCAACTACCCAGCGCTCGAGAGAAGCATAAAAAGTTAAAACATAAGGAGCAAAGAACGGACACCCTGTGTCCAAAGGAGAAGGGTTGAAAGTGTATCAACTACCCAACACTTAGGAGCATAAAAATGTAATAGGAAAAAAAATTGAAGGCATAAGCGGGAAAAACTAGGACTCCTTGCGCCCCAAGGGAAAAGGTTGAAAGGGTACTAGCTACCCAGCATCTAGAAAAAGAAAAGTGAAGGAATAAGAAGGAAACTTATGATGCCCCGCATCCCAAGGAGTACGGCTAAAAGGATACAAACTACCCTGGGAGAAAAAAATATAAAATAAAAGTTAAGTCATAGGAGGAAAGCTAGGGCGCCTTGCATCCCAGAGAGAAGGGTCGAAAGGGTACCAATTAACTACCTAGCACCCGAGAGGAAAAGAAAGTGAACAAATTTAAAGTATAAGCGGGTAAAGCTAGGATGCACTACGTCTTAAGGAGAAGGGTCGAAAGGGTACCAACTACCTAGCATCCAAGAAAAAAAAAAGTGAAGAGAAAGGTAAAGGCATAAGGTAGAAAGCTAGGACGTCGACATCCCAAGAAGTAGGGATAAAAGTGTACTAACTACCTAGAACTCGAGAGAATAAAGAAATGAAAAAAAAAAATAAAGGCATAAGGGGAGAAAGTAGGACAACTCGCGTCCCAAGGTGAAGGGTCGAGAGGATACCAACTGCGTAGCGCCCAGGAGAAAAAAGTAGAAATAAATGAAGGTATAAGGGGGGAAGCTAGGACGCTCCACATCCTAAGGAGAATGGCTAAGAAGGTACCAACTACCTAGCACCCAAAAGAAAAAAAACATTAAAAAAAGAGTGAAGGCGTAAGTGGAGAAAGCTAGGGCATCCCGCACCCTAAGGAGAATGGTCGAGAGGGTACTAGCTAGCCAATGTCCATGAGAAGATAAAGTGACAAAAAAATGAAGGCATAAGGGGAAAAACTAGGACACCCCGCGTGTAAGTAAGGCAGTGAGTGCCTAGATGTCCTAAAAGGATTATCTGTTGACCTAAGGGTACAAAAAGAGTTTAATGGGCCCTGAGGCTTCGCAAGAGGGATAAGTTAGGGCACACAATTCCTATAGCTATCTAAAGACAAAAAGAGAGAGGGTTTTATTTTGAAGCGCTCACAGATCCGGACAGTGGTGGGGTCAAGGTTGAGAACATAGCCTAGGAATGACTACAAGACGATAGGGAAGTTTGAGTTTAAATTGTGAATGTTGAGGCCGTAAAGTGAGACAGGGAAGTCAGGATCTACAACTTCCTTTAGTTGTACAACTAGAAGAAGTGAGAGATTCGAGATGATCCCTAGGGGCACGACCCAAGGATAATAAAATTGAGGTTGGTGGCCTTGTCTATGAGGAACCCGTTTAGGAAAGTGGAGGTGTGCTATTTTCTAGAATGGGGCTAAGTGCGTGTTTGACAGCGTAAAATGGAGCAGAACCCAGGAAAGAAATGGTTCAGTATTGCATTTATTTGGAGAAACCCTACATAGTGAATTTCCTCCTAAGCGGAAAGGAAAAGAGTGGAGTAGAGGAATTATACTATCCTTAAACCCGCTATAAAATCTCTCTATTCTAACTCTAAAAAACATTTTTAGCATTTCATTTATATATCCTTGAGTACTTTTTAAACTAATTCGAATTTCATACAAAATCACAAAACTTGTGTGTCAATAATATTTTACAAATTTAGAGACAAGACTTCTTATGTTTGTTTTGTAAACTTTAAAAATCTTCAAAGGCTAATTAGTTGAAAGTTTAACATAACACCAAGTCTTTTATAAATTCAATACTTAGGAAAGATTAACAAAGTTTGTTCACTTCCCTTCTAGACTTTGGTCTTAACTCACTCACAACCATCAAATTTTTTTTGCTATTAGAAAAGAAAATTAGAGGGAAATATCCGAACTCTATCGCTTCCATTTGAAAGGGTCCTTAAGATAGCTTAAGATAGCTTGTTTTTTGCCAAAGACCTTGTAGTCAAATAGCATAGCTATGGCCCTTCCAAGTGAGAGGTCACGGGTTTAATTTTCAGTAGGGACGTTGGCTCTTTTTGTTTTTCAGTAAGTTGAAAAAGTATGTATGAACATTGTAACGGAGTAAATGGTATTAAAAAAAAAAAAGATATAGCTTGTTTTAGTGATTTCTAGTAATAATGTCTTTACTAATCATATTCAAAATATAATTTGCATAGGATTCCCAAGCTTTTGAGCAACCCTCTCTTTATGAGTTTGTGTCATTGACCTCATAATTAAGCATGCATAGGTTGTTGCCATGGCACAAATATATTGGTCAAAAAGTAACAACACATTAAATTTTGTCCCCTACTACACTCCATTCTTTAGCTTTTAGCTAGATTTTTGTTTCCCTTTGGGCAGACTTTATCTCATGTTATGGTTTGCTGATTTTAGTCAAGTATCTCACGCTGTCATTTCATTTTGGTCCACTGTTCCTCAAAGAAATCATTTTACCATTTTTCTAATTGATCTTAATTTTAGTACTAATTATGTTTAAGCACCAAACAATTATAAAATAAAATTTAAAAAATTCAATTCATATCTCTTATGACAATATATCGTCCTTAATAAATGTGAGATACGCTAGCCTTAAAACTTTGCTTAAGTAATAAGAATTTTAAAGGACTCTTTAAATGTGTTTGGACATCACTAAAAGTTATATTGTATATAATCATCATTTGTAAAGTAATTGTTCATCTCTTTTTAGGTGCTTACTCATGCTTTGGTTGGAGGTTTTTAGAATTTGTTGTGTTGGCAAATATTTTAATTTGAGGGCCGAGCTCAGTATCTTGCTATCGAAATATGATGTTGACTGCTATATATGCAAGTATAAAAAATAAAAAGTTAAGTCTTCACTACTAGTTGTATATACATTATTTTGGCATAGTGTGATAAGCATTTGATCCTAACATATCGTAATGACTTAGTCATGATTATAATAGAGTTTCATTAGTTATTTGATTGTATTATGTAATACATTTTATATACTCATTCTTCCAACTAAAATAAAAAGCAATATCCTTAACCAAAGTTTTAAGCGTTTGAAAATTGTTAAATTGTTATCCACGATAGAGTGACTAATGATATGATGTTAAAATTAAATTAAAACATTGATGTCACTTTGTTAACTTAGTCGAAACTTTGATAACCAATAAAGTTATTTACACTGGTGTATATATGATGTTGAGTCCTGTGAGACTTTTCGTAAATACACACAAACTACTACACAAATTACCACATACTAGATTGTATGCAATTCGTCTAGCAAGAATGCACGGGAACAGGTGGATGCACTTAAACATTAGCTTTTATTTATATACTAGTTTTTCTTATGCGCGTTGCGCAAAAAATAGGTGCCCAATATTAAAATTTTATATTAAAAAATTTTAAATTTATTTATATTTTAGATATTTAAATTATTGTAAATAATAATAATAATAATAATAATAATAATAATGTAAAATATTTTTATAAATTTTATATTTATATTTTAGAAAATAACTAACATATAACTCCAATATATAATATGTATATATTATTATTATTGAAGAAAATAAGAAAATATATAGTGGATGCATGTGCATGGTAACAATTGTGGAAAACATAACGGAAGTTATAACGGTAGGGGTATGTTTGTCTAATATATTATAAAGTACAACTTTTATAGCATAATGTACAAAAAAAAACTTAACGGAAAAAACGGACATAAATGAAGGGTATAACCTTCATTCACACTTATTATGTTTTTATTTTATATATATATATATATATATATATATATATATATATATATATATATATATATATATATATATATATATATATATATATATATATATATATATCACTGTTGCAAAAATTGGCCGCCTAGACGCTAGGCGCCCTTAGACCGAGGCGAATTGCTCCTTAGGTGGTCGCCTAAGTGGTCGGCCGACTAGGCAGCTGCCTAGCGCCTAACTTTGCCGATTCGGTCGAGTTGGCGGCTGACTCAACAAAATTCGGCCGAGTTGATTCGCGCAACTTTGCAGAGTTAGCCGAGTTAACTCGGGAGAGTCGACCTTGTTAATATTTTATTATATTTATATATGATTAAATTTATTTATTTATATAAATAAGAGAAGTAANATATATATATATATCGCATGCATTTGCACGATTAAATTAATTAATATCAAACACGAAAATTAAAATCACTAAATACTTCGTACAAGTTTTGAATATTAAATAATTAATATAAAATAAATGAGTATATTCAATTTATAATAAAAGTAATAGTAAAGATGAATATTGTTGTAGATAATTATAATCAAGAATATAAATAATGTCCTAATTATGCATAAAAAATAATAGGAATAAGGGTCAAATAGGCCACCGAATTACACACGAAACTACAATTAGGCAATCGAACTCAAAAACAATGCAATTGGGCCCTTGAACTACACAAATTCATGCAAATTAACCCAAAGTGACTTGTTGACTTGATCTTCCGGTTACCAACTTTAAAAATAATATTTTAAAATAATTTTAAATTAATTAATTAATTAAAAAAAAACAGGAACAAGTCAATTGGGTCCTTTTTTAATTTTAAATTTTAAATTTAAATTTAATTAATTATTTTATTTAAAATTGTTTTAAAATATTATTTTTAAAATTGGTAACCGGAAGATCAAGTCAAACAAGGCACTTTGAGTTAATTTGCATGGATTTGTGTAGTTCAGGGACCCAATTGCATTGTTTTTGAGTTCAATGGCCTAATTGTAGTTTTGTGTGTAGTTCGGTGGCCTATTTGACCCTTATTCCAAAATAATATATCTCATACATAAAAATAGTATACTGTAGAAATGATCTACATAGCTGTGTGAACTATGTTACGTTCCATTTAATAAGCATGGTGTCAACCAAACGTCCTTTGCGTAGAAAATTTGTTGCTGAATTTGTAACAAACATTACATACATTGTGGACCTATTTTCAAATCATTCACATATATCATCATATCTGAGTACCAATCATACCAAAGCTCTCAAATTCATGGAGAAAAGACGGCTTCCTGTCTTTCATTTATCATTATTATTATCATTGAAAGATTCTAAAATATCATAATGTGTTTCCAAAATAAAAGCGAGGTGCGAATAAAATTATACAAGTCTTTTTTACCAACCGTAATTGATTGGTTAAAAAATAAAACTATGCTCAAACACAAATAATAAACGTGAATGAATAATATGATAATAATTTTTTTCATTTTTTATTGAATAAAGTAATTAAGTATTGCCAAAGACCTTGTGGTCTAGTGGCACCCGGTGTAAACTGTCTCTTTTTGCTTCAGTAGATTGAGAAAGTAGCTATGAACAGATGCTACATTGTAACAGGGTCAGTAAAGACAACTTGCCACCCAACATATCTTCGCAATAGTCACTCAAAGGGGTAACTCAACTGCTCAAGTGTCAAAAGAGCATCTCACAAGTGACAATTTCCTTGGGCTAGCTCCCATACTTCCCGGAGTGAACGAGGATTAATCGGGTGAACCCGAAGCGGAACACCTCATAGTTTACACCAAAAAAAAAAAAAATCATGCTGAATTCTCATTCTTTTTAAGATTTAAAAAATAAATACTCCATAAATAAATATATATAGAGAGAGAGAGGACAATACATTTAGAATTGGAAGTCTACGTATGACCAACTTTAATAATGAGCAAATTAAAGTGTGAAATGGTCCCCAAGGCATGAGACCCCATTAATACATTGTACCTGAAAGCTAGCTTTCTCAAAGTTGGCTTTCTCAAAGTTAAATGTGCACTGTGATAGTCAATGAAGTAAAAACAGGCAAGCTTTTATCCCCATCCTCGGTGCAATTAAGTAAAAGATTTACCTTTAATCCCTCACTTTAACATACAATTAGCTATATATATATCCATCTGCGGAGTTGACTTCAATGGATTCAAGCAAACCACAAGTGTGCATGCAACCATACATATCGACCACATACTTTGAGTTGCAAAAAATAAATAAATAAAAGACTAAAATTTATTCAATGTTTGTCATGATAAAGATTACTGGATTTTATTTTGTGTAATAGTAAAGTAAAAAAAATGAGGAAAAAAGAGAGGGAGATATTTTCATAATTTGAGTCAATTAACTAAGGTATGTACGACGTGACATTGGGATTCATTTAAGGTTCTAATGGTAAGATTCCATTAAACAAAACTTAGACTAGGAAAAAGAATACAAATTAATCTTTTAGGGAGAGTTTCGTGGAAAGAATGTTTTTAGGTAATATAATATTTTTTGAAAATCTCACATAATTTTTGTTTTTTTTTTAAATGGGATTCTCATAGACGTGACAATAAATCATGTTTGGAGATCTCTCATTCCCTTAAACTAAACAAAGATATACAACATTTTATCATTCACATTCTATGGTTACGCAATATATAACATGAACTAAACGTTTCTAATTAATAGTTAAAAGTTAAACTCTCTAACCTAGAGGTCAGAAGATCAAATCCAATCTAGTACTCGGCACTCTAAAGCTAAAGTGCTTATACTTTAGCTTTGAGTGCTAAGTACTAGATGGAATATATAATTGCATTTTTAGAACTTTGAGAGATATGAAAAGTGTCTATAGGGTATGCAATAATCCCTTATACTTTAGCTTTAGAGTCTTAAGTACTAGATGGAATAATTATTGTGTTTTTAGAACTTTGAGAGAGATCAAAGGTGTTCATTGGGTATGCAATAGTCCTTATACTTTAGTTTTGGAGAGCTAAGTACTAGATGGAACAGTATTTTTAGAACTTTGAGAGAAATCAAATGTGTTTATTGGGTATGTGATGATTAGTTCATTTGTGTTCTCATCAACCATCTCTATGCTACTTAGGTTTCCTTTTCTAACAAGGAATTTGAATAAGTTCAGCTCATTCAATATTTAAACTTATTAAAATGTTTCTCATTGCCACTCTTTCATTTAACAATGAGATAAAAGTTTTCAAGATTTTTCATACCAATCCGTCCTATTGTTTGTACTCAACAACTCTTTTCTAATAAGTACGATGAATATTTGTCTTTGCAATTAGAAGTCCTTTGAATTGAAGTACTTTATCTTGTGGCTGATGCTTTTTCTGTTCTTTGGTAGAGTCTCTTATTTTCTTCTAAATCAAGACTTTTTGATATGTTTTTAAAGAACTTTTCTTTTAATATATCTTCTAAATTTTGGCATGACCTCTGATCTATTATTTATACCTCATTTGGAATGTTCAAAATTGAACTCTTCTAAACAAAGTTATTACTTACACTTATCCCTAATATAATAACTCCATGAGTTGCTAATTAATTCACACAAGAATCAACATTCCTGCCAATGATCTGGTGATCTAGTTGCACGAAGTGACTTTTTCATATGCGATGTCATATAGGTTGTAATAGAGTCGATAGTACTAAAAAAATAAAAGTTCCTACACTTATTTGTATAAAGAGCATATAAAATTATTTAAATGCATATACCAATTAATTACTATGCATTATATTTAACAAAAGGACATTCAAGGTAAATCATATGCAAAGACAAACCCCAAGGACCATATTTTATATACTTTAAATTCATTTTTAATCTATACTACAAATTCATTTATAGTATATCACATGTTTATTTAACAATTTGTATAGATTCAAAATTATGCATTTTGGTTCATTAATTTAATAAGATCTTTCATTATCCTAAGGACATTAATCAAAGTATAGGTTTATTTTTGTAGTATAATCAAAGTAATGCTAAAAAAATTACGTAATTCACAAATTAAACTCACAATATACTAAGAGCATCTTTAAGAGTGGGATCTTTTGCCCAATTTTTGTAAGTCACGTAACATGGTTGGGGAGAGAAAAATAAAAAAATAAAAATAAAAAAGACCCCATTGGTCGCACTTGGTATGCAACAGGCGCACTGTAATTTTATTTTTCCTTTCCTCTTAGACCCTACCAAAAAAAAAAAAAAAACCATTATTCTTCCTGTAAATTTTTTCTTTCTTCTCTCCTCTCTCCTCCAACTTATTATCTCTCTCATCCAACAATGCAAAGAAATTATTAAAAGAAAAAATGAACATGTATTTACCCATATATCCAAGATAATGATTGGTAAATCATATACTCCTTCTGTCCCATTTTACCTGTCCTATTTACTATTCATTGGTCAAACCAACTCTTCCTTTTTTGCTTATTTTCTTTAATAATTTTTTATTATTTTTAAATTTAATTTTCGTGTTTAATAGTACTTTTAATGTAGTTTCTAAACATATAAATTTTATATATTAATGCTAAACTTAATACGTAGTAATATGTAAAATTGAATTAAAAATTACTTCAGTCAAGTCTCGTTAAACGAACCAGACAACCATTTTGGGACGGAGGTAGTATGTAACTTGTTTAACTTTAACCGCCAAGACAAGCCAGACTGCCACTAATTTTCTGTCAACTTCAATCAGTTAATATGATTTGTTACACAAGAAACAGCTATCAATAACAACAATGGTTGTGTTCCAATTAGAAAACAAATATAATTGTACAGATTGCATGTAAAAGGATAAACACGATGAAAACTTTTCTTTATGTTAGCAAATATTTACAACTTTTTTTTTTCAAGAAGACACTCATAATGAAACCAAAGAAGTGATTTAGTTTTCTGTATTGCCTTCAAGCTCTAATCAGCAACTCATACACATTGCTACTATTATCCCCAGAAACTCGCTTCAACATTTCGAAGCTCTTTCGGCTACCCATAAACTCGATCCTTTTGAATTCCGCATAGCCACGTTCTGTGGTTTCGCGGCTGCAATATACAGCACGCAGCCTATCAGCGTATCTGGAGTCGGTGTGAATGGCTACCTCGATTTCTTGAATAGACATGTTTTCCTGTGCAGGCAAATGATATTCATTGACTCATCGTTATATTGCATAGCAAAATCAGCCATCTCCAAGAACAAAAGCCTAAACTTGCAAGGCTCCTTATAAAGCAAACAATGATATGGAGAATGAACCAAAACCACTGGCAAGAACTACAATATATCCATATTTCTACATTTTGCAAGCAAGTGATTTCAGCCACCACCATTTATTAGGCCAAAGTTTCACCTTGCACAATTTTGAAATTGGTTTATAGAAGTTGCCCAAAGAATATGCCCATATTCCCTTAGGCCATTATGATGATTGTTATAATCATTGTTGTTAAGGCGGACTTTCAAGGCAAGGTGCCACTGACCGCCTAGTCGCCTAGGCTATGAGGAAATATATATATATATGTTATGCAATAATTTAGCATTTCCAGCATGGGTCTTTAGATTTAACCCCGAGGCGGGGAGGGGGGAGTCAGGTAGGCTCTGATACCATGTTATAATCATGGGCGACTGAGCTATATCACACTAAAAGACTGAATCCAATCAATTACTAGTCTAACTCATGACCTTATAAACCCATATATTCTCTCTTATATTTTCAAAAAAGTTTCCCTCTTTTTTGCTTCCTGTTTTTGTTTTTGTGGGTGGTGGGGAGGGGTGTTAGAGAAAAGAACAAGGAGGGGTGTTTTATTGATTGAAAGGGAGAAATAGGAAATCACAAGACTTCCCCAACAAGAGTATTAGGCTCTTGCCCAGCTACTTAGAGCTAAAAGACTAATGGTAACAGATTCGATGCCTTACTCTCATCTAGACATTCTAATTTATAGTGCAGGAAATAAATAATTATAGAAAGGAGATGATTGTTGAGATGATTGCCCCCTGATTTATTTTGTCAAATCCCATGAGTTAAGCCTTCCTTGTTTATTTTGATTTGCCTAATTTCCATCCTTCCTTTTTCTGCGTGAATACACTATCCATTCTTTTGGGTGCGTATCATTGCCACCCTCCAAAGAAACAACCTTGTCCCCAAGGTTGGAGTGGGGAAACTGACCCTTGAAGTCAGACACGTCTATCCAAGTAGCTTCTTCTTCAGGGCGGCCTTCCCATTTCACCAAGACTTGATGCACCCCATTCTGTTGGCGAGCATTCAAGATGTCTTGAGGGTCAAAACCTGGTTCGGTAACTGCCATGTCTTTAGGGAGATCGGTGACTGCAGTATGATTTCCTGTAACCCTACGGGGTTGTGACACATGAAAAATTGGGTGAACTTTTGCAGTATCAGGCAGAGCTAACTTGTAGGAAACTGCACTATATTTTTGGAGAATTGTAAATGGTCCGTAGAACCTGGGAGCCAACTTTTGGTTAATGCGATGGTGGATTGTAGATTGACGATGCGGTCGAAGCTTCAACAAAACTTTGTCCCCTTCAGAAAATTGGAGCTCACGGCGTTTGGTATTTGCAGCTTTGGCCATCTTATTCTGAGCGTTCTCCAAATGGTAGCGCAGCTGCCGCAACATTTCATTCCTATCATTGTGTTCTTCGGCAACTGCCTCAACTTTGAATTCTCCCGGTAAAGACTGCTTCAAAGTAGGCGGGACACGTCCATAGACAACCTAAAATGGGGTAATTCCAGCAGCACTTTGAAATGAAGTGTTGTACCAGTATTCCGCCCAATGGAGGAAACGTCCCCATTGCTTCGGTTGTTCAGAAGTCATACACCGCAAGTACTGCTCCAGGCACCGATTCAGGACTTCGGACTGCCCGTCCGTTTGAGGGTGGTAGGCAGTGCTCATACGCAACCTGGTGCCCATTTGTCAAAAAATTCTGTCCAAAAAATACTCAGAAAAATTGAGTCACGATCACTTACTATTGACCTTGGTACTCCATGTAAGCGAACTATCTCCTTTGCAAAAATTCCAGCAAGAGACTTGGCAGTGAAGGGGTGTTTCAGCCCTATAAAATGGGTATATTTGGTGAAACGGTCTATGACCACCCATATACAATCGAACCCGTAGGAACGTGGAAGGCCAGTAATAAAATCCATTGCGATGTCTTCCCAAACAGCCGTTGGTATAGGAAGAGGTTGGAGTAGACCAGCTGGCGCCAATGTGTCATATTTATTCTTTTGACACACTAGGCATTCTGCTACGAATTGTTGAGTGTGCTTCATCATTCCTTTCCAGTAAATACTGGCAGCAAGCCTACGATAAGTGCGATAAGCCCCGGAATGTCCTCCTACTGGTGTAGAATGAAATTCCTCCAATAGCCGCGGGATCCAAGAGGACGTTGCTGGTAGAACAATGCGTCCTTTATAATATAAGCACCCTTGAAGCAGTTGAAAAGGAGGTCGGCTGCCTGGGTCATGACGTAGTGCTTGAACAATAGAGCTCAGTTCTGGGTCAGTAGAGATGGTGGTAGCCAATTCTGTCCAATCGATCCAAATGGGCAATGAGATAGCTGATAGTGAAAACTCTTCATTTTGCCGAGACAAGGCATCAGCTACATTATTTACCCTCCCGGGCTTGTACTCTACTTCGAAGTCATAGCCCATGAGCTTGGCCACCCAATTTTGTTGAGATGGTGTGGTGATGCGTTGTTGTAACAAGTGGCGGAGGCTACGATGATCCGTCCGCACTGTAAATCGACGCCCTACGAGATACGGTCTCTAGTGTTGAATTGCCAAAACTAGGGCCATTAGTTCTTTTTCATAAGTAGATTTAGCCAATGTCTGACCTGAGAGCCCCTTGCTAAAATAAGCTATAGGCCGTTGTCCTTGGTGTAATACTGCGCCAATCCCGACTCCCGAAGCATCACATTCGATGATGAATGGTCTTGAAAAATCTGGCGTGACCAATACTGGAGAATTTGTCACCGCTGTCTTGAGTGCCTCAAAAGCATTATGCGCGTCAACGGGCCAAGCAAATTTGTCCCCGTTTCCTTTTTTAAAAGGGTCTTAAGAGGTTGTGCTATCTTCCCATAGTCTTTAATGAATCTGCGGTAATATCCTGTGAGGCCTAAGAAACCCCGAACAGCCTTGATAGATTTTGGAACAGGCCAACGGATAATACTGGAGACTTGAGATGGATCCATTGCTACCCCAAATTGAGAAACAACATGGCCTAAGTATTCAACAGCAGTTTGGCCGAATTGACATTTTTTCCCATTAGCTTTCAATTGGTGAACTTGCAGAGTCCCCAAGACCACTTCTAAGTGTTGCAGATGGTCCTCCCAAGTCAAACTATACACAAGGATATCATCAAAGAAAACCAGTACGAATTTTTAGAGACATGCCCGGAAGATGTCATTCATAATAGCCTGAAAGGTGGCTGGTGCATTAGTTAGGCCAAATGGCATGACCAGGAACTCGTAGTGCCCGGAGTGTGTACGAAACGCTGTTTTAGCCACATCACTAGAAGCCACCCGAATCTGATGATACCCGGAGCGAAGATCAATTTTGGAAAAATATCGCGCACCATACAACTCATCCAGCATCTCCTGTATAACTGGGATGGGGTATTTATCTGGCATAGTGACTTTGTTGAGTTCGCGATAGTCGACACAGAATCGCCAACTCCCATCTTTTTTTTTTTGACTAATAAAACAGGGCTTGAAAACGGGGATGAGCTGGGCTGGATGATCCCCGCAGTGAGCATGTCACCCACCAATCTTTCAATTTCATTTTTCTGATTATGGCCATAACGGTAAGGTTTAACACTTACTGGAGAAGAACCTGTTTGCAAGGTAATCCGGTGGTCATTCGCTCGGAAAGGCGGTAAGCCTTTGGGTTCCCCAAAAATATGTTGGTGCTGCTGTAGTCGTTCCGTCAATTGAGATTTTTGGACTGCAGAAATTTCACTGGTAGCCTAAATATTTGGTGACAGAGAGAGCTCCCACAACAACCAGCAATACGCAGTGTCTTCAATTTTATCCAATGAGCTGAGGGAAATAGGGAGTCGAGCCAGAGATGGGTCGCCAACCAATTGAACCGGTATATCGCCAATGGTAAATTCCATTGTCAACTTAGCCCAATTTGCCTTAACATCTCCCAATGTCTCTAGCCAAGCTATGCCCAGAATCAAGTCTACTCCACCCAAGGGAAACGCAAAACAATCGATCGGCATTGCAATGGGGCCCAAATCAACACGTAGTTGGGAGTATTTACCGTCTGATTCAGCCCGACGACCATCCCCCAGTCGGACTCCAAAGGTAGTGGTTGGTTCCAGTGGGTGCTGCAGAACGGCGGTCAACTGGCGAGAGATGAAATTATGACTTGCTCCACTGTCCACCATGATTAGAATATCAAGTCCTGCAATTTGGCCTCGAAATTTCATTGTTTTAGGACCATCAATTCCTCCCATGGCAGTTAATGGAAGGTCTAACAAAGACAAATGTGCAACTTCTGTTGGCGGGTCTCCATCCAAGAATTGATCGCCATCACCTTCATTGATTTCACCTCCACAGTCTTCATCTTCACCTACGATTAACATCCTGAGGGACTTATTTGGGCAGACATGTAATGGGCTATAGGGCTGTTGACAGCGGAAACAAAGCCCTTTCGCTCTCATGTCCAAATAGTCTTTGTTCGAGTAGCGTCGTGTCGGAGCCGATGATGCTGTTGAGCCGGAGCTGCGTATGGAACCAGAAGTTTGTGTTTTATGGATGGAAGGTTGTAACTCAGAAGGAGATATCTGGGTATTAGTAAAGTATTGGGAGTGGGCCGACGTGGGCTTGGGCTTGGGCTTGGTCCCATAACCTTTGGACCAAGTATTTGCAGAACCCTTCAGATGCGATCGTTCTTCCTCGTTCCCACCGCGGCCAGGGAATCGACCAGTAGAAACAAAGTCAATCTCGCGTTCCACTGCGCGAGCCACCCGCATTGTAGTTCATAGGTCTGTCACGTCATTCGGTCGCAGTCGCACCCGAATCGCCGGTTTCAATCCATTGAGAAAAAGTCCCAGTTGAATGTGAGTCGCAAGTCCTGTGGTTTGAGCAATTCGAGTACGAAACCTAGCGATATACTCATCAACCGTGCCCATCTGACGAAGAGCCGCAAGCTGCTCAAACAGCGGACCAGGTAGGTCTTCACCAAACTCTTCTAACAGGTCATGAGTAAACTGGGACCATGTTAGAGTAGGATTTTGCTGTTGTAGCCACCCGAGCCAATGCAGTGCTGGTCCTTGCATACTGATAAAGGCTATCGGAACCTTCAGATCTTCCCGGGTGTGGTGTATGGCAAAGTATTGCTCAACTCTGGCCAACCATCCAATCGGGTCTACACCATCAAAGGTAGGAAGTTCTAGTTTACCTGTAGGAAGGATAGTGTTGTCTGGTTGAGACCGGCGTTCTGATGACGGATTGGAATCCACTCTTGGAACGGATGGGGGAGTTGAATCTTCTGTTGGGACTGCTATTGATGATGCACTGGCATCGCCGTGCCCTTTGCTTTGGAGGGAGAGAGCGAGGAGGTCAGAAATCTTAGCCATTTGATCGTTCAAAGTGGCTAATTCAGCACGGATCACCTCTTGGTTCGTTTGTAATGTCTCCTGGTTCTTCTCTAACGTCTCCATTCGATTCTCTATCCTTGTGGTCGTCATTCAGTGGCAGGTCAGACCAATTTGTTAGAGAAAAGAACAAGGAGGGGTGTTTTATTGATTGAAAGGGAGAAATAGGAAATCACAAGACTTCCCCAACAAGAGTATTAGGCTCTTGCCCAGCTACTTAGAGCTAAAAGACTAATGGTAACGGATTCGATGCCTTACTCTCATCTAGACATTCTAATTTATAGTGCAGGAAATAAATAATTATAGAAAGGAGATGATTGTTGAGATGATTGCCCCCTGATTTATTTTGTCAAATCCCATGAGTTAAGCCTTCCTTGTTTATTCTGATTTGCCTAATTTCCATCCTTCCTTTTTCTGCGTGAATACACTATCCATTCTTTTGGGTGCGTATCAAGGGGGAAGGCCGGGGGTGTTATGGTTTGGGTCCACAAATCAGAAGCATTTCATTTTAAAATGAGTAGTGGGGGAATAGCATGAATTACCTGGTAAAAGGCATATATATAATCCAAGACCTGCAGACACTTAAAGCCATTATTATCACTGAAATATGTTCTTGAGCAAGGGCCCATTTCTGAAAACCGGTCAACTGGAAACAGTATGGTAAGAAAGTGGCTCTTCAGTACCAGCTCTGATTTCTCACTGCATTTGAACATGAACGAACATTAAGACGAAATCAGTAGATGAATGCTAGATCTGCTTCATATAAATGCCATAAAACCCAGTAACCATTACTTAATTTTTCACTGAACCAAAAACTAGAAGAATCACAAAGGATGATATTTGTACTACCATTTATAAATAATGATGAATTTAGTTATACATTATACCATCAATATCCCTGTTATAATCTAAGATTGGGCTAGGGTTACTCAACTGGGCTATAATGCATATGGGCCAAACCACACTGAAAGACTGAATCCAATCAATTAGCTAGTCTAACCCATAGCCTTATAAACCTATATGTTCTTTCTTATTTTATCAATATAGGACTCTTAACAATCCCAAAGGAACTGTATACACACACACCAATACATGCATACATACCATTATACCATTTAGGATCAGTTGGCATTCCTATCTAAACAAGTCAATTTAATCATTTATTCACCTTTAGCTGTTACTTTCCATATTTAATCATCCCCATCAATCTATATTTCAATACATAGGCCACTGTTACTCATTAATTCAAGATTTTTACATCTTGAACGTCAAATTTATTTTAGAAGTTTTCAATAGTTTAAAATGTTATAGCAACTATAGTCCGAATGCCATGTTTAACGTTCATACTATAAAAACAAGAAATATTTGAAGAAATGCTCACAAAAATACAATTAACAATTAATAACCCATGACCAACTCAGAAAAAGGAACTGAAACAGATGATGAACAATTAAATCTGTCTATTCTGCAAAAATCAAGAAAGGGCAGGTTGATTCAAGAAAGTTTCAATATTCCCCACTCAAGAAACAGAACTTCAGTTTAAATATCATAAAGACAATTTGTTTATGGCTTGTTTAGTTCCCCTCAAGTAATTTCTTTTACTGAAAGAAATAACTAGATGTTGAGGCCTAAAGTTTCATCGAGTGAAGTAGAATGGAAAGATGACAGATACATACACAACTGTAGTTATAAAAGACAAGTTACACTAGCAGAAATAACTTCTCATATCTTATACGTAACCTAACCTTTCCTTAAGTGGTCGGGATAAGTTCACAAATGAAAATTCAGATTCCTTCCCATCCTCCTTAGCGTCATAGAAGACAGATGTGTTTTGCAGGTTAGCATCTTCAACGCTAGAAGAGTCCATATAAATAGAGGCAGTTGAAGTTGGCTCAGAAATTGACCAGCAGATGGAATCCAAAAGGCTACTTGGTGTTATTGGACGCATTGGGGTTTGACATGTCTGCAATTGAAATAGATACAACGAATATATCCAATTTCATGCAGATGAATCATGTTAAAAACTACAAAACCATCTTGGATGCGAATATGTAATCTCTACCTGCATACGTTTACCCCGTCTCTTCCTTACTCCATCTTTAGCCAGGTTTACGATCTTTTGCCTCTCTTCATGACTTATTCTAGACATAGAATTTGGTGCATCATCCTGCAGAACAACAACCTCATTTATTTCCTGAAGGCAATTAAAAAGGGATTCTCAACATCCAAAATTTGTTAAGGAAAATATGGAAAACACAGAACTCAAGATGAAGTGCTATTAGCCAAAGAATGCAGAACAAGCATAGAACATTTAGAGGCTAACATAAAACCCATTGAGATTCTTGCTGCATGGCAGATTCAAGCAGAAAAGCCACTCAGTGCTGTGAACAAAAACTCTACTACACTTCTGAACTACATTAAACTACCACTACAAAATTACTGATCAAAAAGAAAAAACAAATCATAGTAAATTCATTACTACCCAAAGTTAAAAAGCACCTATTTACTTTCACTTTGCTTTACAAGATCCAGTATACAATGCAGAAAACCAAGACTGAAGAATCAAGCTAAAAGCTTTCTCTTTCTCCTTTTCACTCTGCTTGCCAAAGCTTTAATAATTAAAAGATAACCAACTTAATGTATGGATGATTAGACATTAGAAACATTTTATCCTAGTTTTTGAAGTTTTGTTCTGAGCACAATATGGGTGCCACAATTAATTTTTCTCTTCATTTACATGTAAGGGTGTGGGAGAGAGGGTAAAGGGAAACAGAAAGTGTCATTTGCAATGCACAAAACCAAGATTGAAGAATCAAGAGCTCTTTCTCCTTTTCACTCTGCTTGCTAGAAGCTTTATAATTAAAAGATAACCAACTTAATATATGGATGATTAGACATTAGAAACATTTTGATCCTAGTTTTTGAAGTTTCGTACTGAGCACAATATGGGAGACACAATTAATTCTTCTCTTCATTTACATGTAAGGGCGTGGGAGAGAGGGTAAAGGGAAACAGAAAGTGTCATTTGCACCACCACATAGACCTTTTAATATGGTTGTTTTATTGCCATTTTGCCTCAAAGAAATCATTACGGCTATGTTGAAAGCCAGTTAAGAAACTTTGGATAAATTCACCAAATATAATAATTAAATAAAACTGGCTTTTGATATCTATAAACCAAGCAATTCAACCATGCTTGCACTTATTACTCAACCACCATAGGATTTTTAAACGATCAAGCAAGAGGCATGCTAAGTAACCACCCCCAACAAGTACATGCAGAAATGTTAAGACAGCAGGGCAGCACAATTGACCTAGTGTACAGGGATGCCTTGCACACCTTTGTTTAATATAGGTTCTAAAGAAAGTGGCATGTCTAATATTTTTCACACATTATCTTTGCTGCTTTATTTCTTTCCAATGGCAACTCTCTGGAAGTCTAGATATCCCAACTTTCAATTTAAAGTTCCATCCTACCTTTGAGTAATTGCCCATCT
The DNA here is from genome assembly GCF_003576645.1 of Ipomoea triloba. Taxonomy (NCBI): domain Eukaryota; kingdom Viridiplantae; phylum Streptophyta; class Magnoliopsida; order Solanales; family Convolvulaceae; genus Ipomoea; species Ipomoea triloba. Next base: position 23,099,748 of record NC_044916.1, on the reverse strand, counting down.
GCTACTTTCTCTTTGCTTCCCTACCTGTCTAGCTTGATACCATCATTAGCAATAGATGTTATATAGTTCATCAAAAGAAGAGAAACTATAATGTCAAATTATAAACTACTTCTGTCTAGAAATTTGTCATTTGCAAGTCTAAAAGTAGAATCTCTCTTGAGCATATGAATATCTTAATCCCAGTTTGGCAGTTTCCAGCAAGGTTGTATCAAGTGCATGCCAAGCAGTACACATCAATTAGTATTAGTCATCTAATTGACCATTTTTAGTATACTAATTGTGATATGCAAAATCTTATCCTATAAGGCACCTTTAGCTCAGACAGCTACAGCCAAGACTACTCCAAAAGTCGATAACTAGGGTTCCAAGAAGTAGAGGCGCCTAACAGAACCAATAACCTGTGGATTGGAACTGAACTGATCCAAATTGAACCTTAACAACTCACAGATTCAAGAACAATTCAATACATTGCAATATCAAACTTGATATTCATAACTTTTTTGCCAACTATAAATTGCTGCCTAAAACCCAAATTACTAATTCTGTTCCCAACCAGAATGTCTCTCTTGCTGATCTATTTCTGGCACTCCTATCTCTCTTTCTCTCTCACTCACTTTGAGGTCATTAATATTCTACCATTTCTTCAACTTTCATGTATTTTTTAAACATAACTTTTATGGGCAATCGAAAAGCATGATGGTTAGTCTAAATTAAATTGGTAAGAAAACAGGCAGTTATTGTAAATCACTCAAATCGCATGTTCATCTTAAAACAGTGCAAACTAAACCAAGCACTTTCGAACTTAATAAAACCAACCAATGTTTTGTAATGTGAAAAGTGTACCAAAGCAACAAAGCTCCGCATCACTTTAAAGCACAAAGCGAAGTGTCACTTCTGTATACAAAGCAATGCAAAGTGGCAAAATTAAATTTCATAATCTAGAATGATATATAAATAATTTATAATGCAATTTCTATTTATAATTGACACCATTATATAACAATACAAGCATATTACATCATTAAGAGATGAAACAGCCTTTGACAAGCATCCAAAATTCTACAATTAACATAATAAAAATTAATATAATCATATTTTCATAATATTCCATCATTCATCAATCATTAATATTTATCTTAACACAAGCATCATACTGAATACATCAATTAATTAAGGTTTCATTTAAAATATAATAAAATAAAACCATTTCCTGGAGTCTGGAGAGCCCCACTGCCTACTGCCCAAACTAATTAATTAAACACAAATTAAATATCCAGAGTACTAATTAATTTAAATTTACTTTTAGAAAAAGAAAAAGGATTTAAAAAAAAAAAAAAAAAAAAAAAAAAACCCTCCCAGGGAGAGGAGCATGTGAGAGAAGTATGCTTAACTAGGAAGGGTTGAGACGGTATTATTATCATCTTCTTCCCCTGCCAACCCAAAAAAGGGAGTAATAAGCGATTTGGAGCTGAGATAAGGTATTTTGAACCCTCAATTTCATCTGTTGACTGTGTTGACCTTGCTTAATATTCAAATGCGCACTTAGGGTTACACTTTTTGTGTTGCTCGCAATGAAGCAGAGTGCAATCCCCTCAATCACGATTGCTTATGTGACAATGCGATCACTTTTTGACAAGTGAGAAACTAACAGATTTTCACTAACAGTCTGTGTTCAATAATAGGTAACAGACCACCAAAACTGACCCATGGGCATGCCCCACCAAAAGGATGTCTTTCAAAGCTTTTCATATGCATCTTAAAGTACTGTTTACATATCTGACATGCATTCTTTTGAAATGGCAAGGCAACAAGTGTCGGGAAATCTTCATAAAAAATGATGACAAAGGAAGAGTAAGAGAGAATGAGTAAAGCACACACACCTCTCTATAAATGCCAGATTGAATACTATCAATCATTATCCCTGTTTGCTTAGCTAGATCAGCAGATATGTGAACAAGTCTTTGCAGTTGCTTTTCCTTCACAGTCTTCAGAACCCATAATGGCTGAGACATGAAAGAGATAAGTTGCAGATCATATTAGATGGAGAAAATGAAACAGGAGGATGCCACTGCCAGTCATTGTTGCATTACTATACAGAGCTGGTAAATTTTTCGTAAAGAAGATGAGATGTATTTTGGGAAGACATAGATTACCAATACCTCAAATATTTATACTTAAAACTCCATTGAATACATATCAAGGAATCTATTTAGGCTCTTAAACATTCATATAGCAAAAGCACTTACTGTAACAATATTTGTAGAATGACCAAGATATTTCCGAATAGAATTTCCCTCACACACTATGTGACTGGCACCACAACCAACAAACCATTGATCCACCAAAGTAGCACCTTGGGCAGAAGCAGCCTCAACAACCTAAGGGTAGCAACAAATTGCCTGAGAGAAGCACTCAATTGCAGCTCTAATAAATTTAATTGATCTAAGTAACTAAGTTAGAGGCATTCAGCTTTATATAACATCAATTTGCAGGCTTTGGAATAACTTTTAACACATTGGCATTTGTATAAAAACGCATCTAGAATCAAACTAGCATAAAAGGATGGATGTTAAAACTTTAAATCCTAAAACAAATCTAGATGATGAACCATAATTTCTAATCATCATACAACCCAGGTATACCTTCCTACGCAGCTCATCAGACACACCAACATCTACATAAAATGAATGACCAGACAAAGGAGAGCCTGTAGTTCTTTTCATATATTCTCTTTCTGAAACATTCTGTTGTGGCTCTTCAATCATGTTGGATTTTTTGTGATGTTCAAGTGCTCCCTTGGGAAGACAAGAAGTCTGAGTGTCATCTTTCTGACCAATTCGGTTGAAAACATCCAAAGAGACACCTTCTCCGGCAACTTTGACACTATAAAGTGATTCACTCAACCTAACTGCAGCAAACAACAGCAACAAAAATGTTCATCAAATAATGGCAGAAATAGTAAAGCTTAAAAGGACATCATCATTATCACTGCAGAAAAAATGCAATAGGGATTTAGTTATTTCAGTGGCCAATTGAACCAAAATGGTACCAACAAGCTAAAGAACGGGATGGAATAAGAAGTGTATTCATCATATACTAGAAATAGAACTATGTATGAAAGATAGAACTTATTACCATTATTTCTCACACTATCAACAAACCAACCCAGTGTAACAATCAAAAGACCAATTTTGGATCCATGTTTCAGGGCATGCTCAAATTTGCGGCCACAAAAGCTGTAAAAGACATTAAGGAAGCATACAAGTACAAGCACTAAAGATGTTAACTATATAATCAGTTTGGACAGGAGGAGGAAACCAGCTAAGTGAAAAAATATACTATATAAAAAATGATAGCTAATTAGCAATTTCTTTCCACCATTTCATGCCCTCATTGTTGATGATTGCCCATCATTTGTACTTAAATCACCATTCCATGAAAAGATTATTAAAAAAATAAGACACAGTATACTACGCAAAAGAAGATAACCAGAAAAAGGGGGAAATATTTATCATTTAATAGTGTAATCAAAATGGGTAATCAAGTTCACAGTTAGAAAAGGGGAAAGTGAAAAATTGAGGAAAGAAAGGATATTTGAACCACCAAATGGGTACACTGTGGATGCAAATGTGGGCTGTATTGACCACCCAACCTCTCTGTTGCTTCCATCACTTGCATCCTGGCTTCTGCCAACCAAACATCAAAGCAAAATCATATCATCAATAAACCATTTAATCAAATTACAACAAAAAAAAAGTGCACATTATACCTCCAAACTGTAATACTGTATACCAAAGAAGCACAAAATTGCAAAACCAAACAAGTGCCATGATCCAATCATAACCCATCAGACACAAAGTACAATAGTGAATTTTATCCTGATACAAGAAAGCAGGCAATAGAATACCTTTTGATAATCCAGTGACACAGATGACAAGCCCAGAAAGTGGGCCAACGGATCGAGCTGCGACCCTCGATTCTGTTACTACAGTGTTAGAGGAAGCTGGGCTCATGGGCAATGGTGGGTCTAAAGAATGAGGTTGTAGCCCTCTGAATGAAGAAGAAATATCCACAAACAGCTTAGAACACCCTTTGCTACCAATCACCTCCACTCTTCCTACGCCACCCATCTCAACTCACCCCATCCAATAACAGACCCGCATACTGTGTTTCTGACTCTATATATGCGCCTGTATTAGAAAAGAATGGGAACAGACAAGGAAAAGGGTTTATGAGGAAAAGAAAAAGGAGAAAGAATGAATTGAATATACAGGATTCGAGGGGAAAAAGTAAAGATTTGGAAGAATGGGTTAGATGTTGAAGATTTCAAGGATCTTTCCAGTTCGAATCTTGGCAATTGTTTCATACAAGTGAGCAAACGGGAAAGAAGATAATGTAAACAAAGAAGGATTTTTTGGAATGATGAAAATGAGCGAGAGAGAGAGAGGGTGGGTTTGGGAGTGGGATTGTCTCCTTCTTCCTCTCCTCCTTTGCTTTTTCTTTATGCTTTTTGAGGGGTCAGAGAAAAGAGGGATTGGCGTGAAGACAGAAGGGGAAAAAGGAGGGGACCCTTTGGAGAAGTTCAAACGGGAAACATGCCATTTCTTCAAGGAACTCACAAATCACAATCCTTCCTACCCGTCTTCGCGTTTTTCCCACTTCGCACTTTGCAGATTCAGAGGCTGAGAACACAAACTTCAAACACATTTCTTAAATGGACGACTCCTTTTATGTTATTTCGTTCTTGCCATTCGAGTTTTATGATTTTCACATATCCATATTATTACTTCCTATTTTCACCAAAAATTTTTATTTCGTTTTATATACTGGTTATAATACCTAGATTAAATTAATGTCCAATATAACAACTAAATAATTAATTAATTAATATTATTTTAAAATATGAGAATTAATTAATAAAAAATAAAGATACGGAATAACTATTTTCAATCTTGTGATAAAAGTAGTAGTAGATATAACTATGAGTTAATACTCAATATAATCATCGATTATAGTGATTTTACTCAATTTAGTCCTAAATAATTTTTTGTACTCAATTTAGTGCTTGACTTTGATGATTTTACACAATTTAGTCCTTTATTAAAAATTATGTTAGTTGACGATTAGAAATAGGGTCCTAATAGTAATTTTTCATCTTTCGTCCCATTTTGGATGATTCCTTCTTCTTCCCCATATTAAGATCCACACAGAATGTAAATCTCTATACCCAAATATTTATTATTTACTCTAATTTATTTATTTAGGGTTGAACTTGATTTGGGTACGAAAATTTACATTTCTGCATGGATCTTAATAAGGGGAAGAAGAAGGAATCATCCCAAATGGGATGAAGGATGAGAAATCACTATTACGATCCTATTTATAATAGTCAAGTAACATAATTTTAACAAAGGAGTAAATTGTGTAAAACAATCAAAGTCGAGGACTAAATTGAGCACAAAAAGTCATTTTGGACTAAATTGAGTAAAATCATTATAGTCGATAACTATATTGGGTATTTAAGTATTATTGTAGATAGTTATAATTTAAAATAATAATCATGTTCTAACCATTTTAATATTAAAATAAATTAAGTTTTCTTAATGCGATATTAATGACAGTTGATGAGTTGTTAAAACTTAACTATGAGAGGTGTATCCAATCTAGATTTGTATGGATGAGTTGGTAAAGCTTAACTAAGGGGAGTGCACTCAATTTGGATTTGTATGGACTTTTAAAATCGTTCAAAGACTTTAAGAATCTGGTGTTATTCAATCTAGGCTTTTATAGAGTCTTTAAATAAAACGTCTATTGGTATTCAATTCAAACCTTTAAAGAGTATTTATAAGTTTGTAGGCATTCTATCCATATTTTTAGAAAGTCTCTATTGATATTCAAAAAATTATTAACAGTGTGTAGGGATGAGATCAGGTGCACAGAAGCTCCCAGGTGCGAAGGGATTCTAAATAATAAAAAATCGCGCTTGAAGAACAAACTTATACACCTAAAAAACAAAAATTATGCACTTAAGAACAATCTCTCATTCCAGATCGGAAGAGTACACTATTTCTGAAAGTGGACTCATGCACCCAAAGAATAATCCCTCCTTCCGAATTGGAAGGAACGCACTCCTTCTAAAGGTGTAATTCTAATTTTGAAAGGAGATATATGATTAACCTCTCCTTCCGAAGGCACAATAATATGCACATGAAGGCACAACAATATGCACATGAAGGCACAACAATGGTCACCCAAGACACAACAATATGTACTCGAAGACACAACAATATGCACTTGAAGACACAACAATGTGCACTAGAAAGCACAACAACATGCACCTGAAGGTTCAAAGTTATGCAGCTCAAAGTTTAAAATGATGCACCCATACATTCAAAGTTATGCACCCGTAGGTTCAAAGGTATACACGCATTGATTCAAACTTGTAGAACTAAGTAACAAGACTTGTGCACTTCAAAGTTAGAAAAAATTATCAAAATGCCACCACATTTTTTTTTTTTACTTTTCTTCATTCTGGGCAGTTGATCTGGATTAGATCAGTGGTTGAGATTGATGCGCATGTTTCACTTGGGACAAGCTCTGCATATGGTTGAAATTATCACTTTTGACTCTAGCAGCACTAATCAGTGTTTCTGATCGATCTTCCTTCTCCCTTTTCCGATGGCAGTACTATAATAGATATAGATAATTAATCTATCCACTGCTCCAAGTAATTGATAAGTAAATAATATTTAGTAATTAGTAATTTATATTTTCTAAGTAATTAGTAATTAGTAATTAGTAATTAGTTACTTATTATTGTTGTAATGTTGTCCTTACTGTCTATGACTGAGTGACTTTGTGAGACTGTAACTCTATGAGCATCTGTTAGTGGTATGTGTTGAAACCCTAAGCTCGTTTAACAACCTTTTAGGTTGATAGATTATTCATGTATAAATAGTGGTTGTATGTACAGTTCTTGGAGGGTGTGAAATATATGAATACTTTATTCTCTCACATCTTAACATGATATTAGAGCATAAACCTTAAATACCCCTTTTCTTTCCCGATCATTGCCGCCACCAGAGTGCCGCGACTCTTTCTCTCGTTTCGACATCTGCCTAGTGGTTTTTCTCCCAAACCAACACCACAGGCCTACTTTGAGCCTCATTGCGAGCCTAGGGCTGAAATTTGATCATCGTCTACTGCCGTCGCCGAGAACCTCCACTGTTTTCCGGTCAAATCTCCGTTAAAGACGCCGCTGCCTATGTTCTTAGATTCTTATTTTCGCTAGTCACCACTACTGGCCACCGGTCGCTGTCGTCAGAGTCTAGAATAGTGTGTGTTTTTCTTCCTACTCGTCATTATGGTATCATCTTCAACTACTCTTACCTCTTTTACGACTATTACCATAGATAAGTTGGTTGGGAGTGAAAATTATGCATCTTGGGTTACATCGGTGAAACTTTGGTTCAAAGGCCAAGGTATGCCTACCCATCTAGACACGAAGGTTGAGGAAATTGCAGAAAACAAAGGTGAATGGGAGAAAGTGGATGCCTTATTCTGCAATATGTTATGGCAGTCAATTGATCCCAAACTCCATAACATTTACAAGTCATATGAAACTTGCTATGATTTTTGGAATAAAGCAAGTCTCTTTACACTAATGATGTTCAAAGAGACTTGAATTCAATAACCTGATATCGCATGAGAAGACTGTTGATGGTCATGTAAAGCAATGTGAAGAGTTCTTCATGGTGTTTGCCTTGGCTACCCTTCGTTTTGATCTGGTTCATGTTCGAGATCATATTCTGGCAAGTCATACTATACCTACCTTGATTGAAACTACTACTAGCCTACTCAAATACAATTTCTAATACAATATATTCTTTCCTACACGCATCCGTGTTCCGGAGACTGGACCAAATTCGGACTAGGGTTTCTCAAACTGAGAAACACGGATCTTAAATTATCTGTGAGAGATTACAAGTTAAAAATTTGAGAAACGCGGATTTTAAATTATTTGAGAGAGATTACAAGTTAAAAAAGATTAGGGTTTCTCAAATTGAGACACCCAGAGCAGGAGAACGAAAATGACCAAATGAAATTGCCTCCACTGAGTAGGAGAACGAAAAGAAAATGACCAAATGAAAACAGTTGCCTCCACTGAGGCTCAAACCCACTCCCATCATCTATGTTGGAGTAAACCGAGACACTGGTGCCACTAGACCACAAGGTCTTTGGCAGCTATGTTCATCTTGAATATAATATGTAATTGAAAATTGTTGAATAAAAATGATTAAGTAATAAATATCTAATAAACTTATAAAATGAAATGTTTATTACTGAATGAATTCTTCGTTATTTATTTAATTGCGAGTCATTCATTGATAATTGATTTAACTCAAACATTTTATTTTTTAAGAAAACGAGTCATTGTGTAATCAAAATAATAAACAAGACTCGTTGCTCCAACCAAATATGTTCTTTGATAATGCTCAGCCGGCTTTAGAACCAGCTGTTGATGCACTAGCATTTAGTCAAGCTAATCTCAGTTTAATTGTAAGCAAATTTGTTATCTCAATAGCGTACATAACTATTTTATTTAAATAAAATGCAATTTGTAATTTTTCTTCCTTGGATATAAATAATTGCAATGGCTGGTATTGGAGCATTGTACGGTGAATTTATGGTTTGCTCTCCAAGAACACCTATTAATATGCCTAAAAATGGTAATACAACTCAAATTTAAATTATTTGTAATAAACTTTACATTTTATTATATACAAATTTTGATTTATTTGTTGTTTTAAATTATTGATTTACTCAAATTAATGTGTTAATTATTATGTACTTATTTGATTTATTATTTCTCAAAAATATTGCAGTGATTAATTAACAAACCAAATAATATATATGCAATTAATATATAAGATTTAATATTTCAAATAGAAGATGCATTCATAGTTGTGTATTTAAAGTACGAATCATTCTATAAGAATCGTCTAAATACTAATCTTTTTATGTTTTTTTTTTAAGAAAATGAGTCGGTATTACAAACAACGATTTGTTCTTCAACATTTAATCTAGTTCATTAGAAATTTAATGGTGAGCAAATTTATTTTTCTAATAGCCTACACGCCTATTTTCTTTTGTATAAAATGCAGTTATACATTTTCCTTCTTTCCTCAATCCACTTATAACAAATTCATTATTTCGTGCATCGCACGGATGAAAATACTAGTCAATATATATATAATATTTATGTGTATTGATATTTATTAAACAATATTTTAAAATTTATAAAGTATTAGCGTTGGGCGCGCAATTTGCGCAAAACGAGTAAATAGCTAGTCAAACATATATATAATTGCAGCTATCAGTTATGAACACCCAGTTACATACTTACGTATGCAGTAAACATAAATTATTGATACGAGCACCAAAACTTTTTAAAAAATATAAACATGAAGGTGTTTTCGTGGGCAGTACGATACTAATTAAACAAGTATATTAAAGCTTAAAGATATGGGTTCAAATTGTTGCAGAAACTGGAAACACATGAATATAATGACTAACGAATACGACGTCGCTTGCGTCAGAGATAAAACAAACAACATACACAAATCTCAAAAAAAAATAAAAAATAAAAAAATACAGCAGGCATGTCTCCATCACGATTAGTTGTTGGCCGTGTGGCTGTGCTATATGAAATTGTTTATTCTTTCTTAAACATCTCCAACACCACGCGTTAGGAAACTTATATAGTACAAGTTTATTATGACTTGCATGTTTATAACTTACCCAATTATTAAATTGTGAAGAGATAAAATAATACTCCGTATAATATTGGAGGGTGTTGACTTTATGATTTTTGGCTAGTAATCCAAACAACCGTTAAAATAACAAGTATAAAGGAATATCGAGACAATAATTAAGTCTATTATAATGAAAAAAGTTGAATATGTTTTATCCATTGGGAGGGAATATGTATACGAGTGGATTTCGAGCCTAAAATGAAACTAATGTTTAAGTTGCCTCATACTGTGAGTCCTTGTTACATTATGAATAAGAAGCTCAATCCAATTATACTAAGAATAGGACCAAGATGCTCATTCTTGCCGTTGCAGGGTTGTGGGGCCTACGACCCTTGCCTGTATAGCCCAATAATTTTTTGGACTTGCTATCAGCGCGCCCCAGTCTCGAACCCATGATTCCAATCACTTGTTAAAGAGTGGATCCGATCGGTCAACATGTAATCAGTCGGTTGCGCCCTATAGTGTACCCTATCCATCAGAGTGTGGCTTGCTTATCAATTAGTTCCAACAGCTTTTATGTAGTTGAGCACATTTAAGCTAGACTTTAAGTGTGCAGGTTCTAATATAATATGTCCTCTGCATACATTTGATGTAAAATTTAATATAAATTAAATGACACATTTAGTTTTATTATATCCTATATTAAGTCACGTAAAGTATTAATGCATAAAGTAATATTGCATTTTTTCTTCTTATTTTACCACCTTATGTTCATATATTTGATTGGTTATTTTTTTCTTTATATTTATTAATAAGTAGATTCATGTTTTAATATTATGTGAGCTTGACCAATTCATAAAAGTCAATGAATAAAAAAAATTATTTTCATGCCAAGAGGTGAAAATATAAAATAAATGTATATTCTCTGAGCCCCAAATATTAGATAAATTTTTTTTTTTTTGACAATCAAATATTAGATAAAATTTGTTCCCCTGAGGATGGAAATATTCTATAATTTTACCGAACATTCTTTTTATCTATACATATACCAGCCACAACTCATTCATTTTTAATTATAATTTAGGAAAAATAGTTAAATAAATTCTCAAATTATGAAATGTGAGATAAATTTTAACATTTATGACCTATAGAAAATAATTGTTATCAATAAGAGCTAATTAATAGATGTTTTTTTTTAATGACGGTTCACATAGCCATGAAGCATAAGAGAGCAACGTAACATGTGACAATAAACTATGTTTCAAACAAATTCTCAAAATCTGACATCAATTAAATGGAATTACATATTGGCATATATCTTCCTCTTAAATAGTAGCCGTAGTGAAAATTTATCTTTTGACCAATCCCCTCGCACTGTTCCATACCCAAAGTCAAGGATCGAACCCTCTTTTGATTAAGGATGAATGAGTCATTTTCACTTAACCACACCCTCCAAGTTGACACAATTATTTGATAAAAGATAGATTTTAGGGAAATAATGAAATATATAATCATTTGCACATAACCATAAATATATGCATGCATGTATAGATATTTGTTCTAAAACCGAAATACTTAGCTTTTCCGAAAGATTGTTAGACAATTTCCTGATGACCGCAAGATCATCCCACTCCTTTGGGGGGGTTTCGCCGGTTATGCCTGTTTTTTGGGTGGGATACAAAAATAGGACGGATATTATTGGGATATAAATATGGGAAAAACTACAATGTAGGGTGCATGTTTACCTTTTTAACATGCATTTTTATCTTTTATAATATTTGTTTCAAATTCGAATACGGTACATTCTACGAAGAGAATACGAAAAGAATACGTAAATAAATACATAATAATAAATACGTAGTTACTTCTATTTTTTTTTGAAATATAAGGATAATAAATACCTAAATAGAGAGTCCAAAACCACCTGTCCTAATTCTACTACATCCCAGCGACTATTGTAAAACCTATCGTAGCGACCATTGCGTCGCCGCCCACTGTGTCGCCGCCTGCCACGCCACTGCAGGTCCGTGTTAATTTTTTTTTTTTGAAAATTCTTTAGGGTTTTTGTTTTCAAATATGATGAAATTTGTTTTTGAGTTTTTGTTTTAAAGAATGAATTTGCATTAACACTAAGCAGAAAAAATTTAGTTGGTTCTTTTAGTCATTCTCTGTGTTTTGTATAATTAAAGAGTCTTTGTCCTTTATTAATTCTTGTCATTCTATTTTATTTGTTTCCTTCTTTGCTACATATATTATGCATGTTGTAAAAGTTCTCATCATGATTTGAAATCTTGAATGACTTGAAGAAACTTCTCAACTTAGAATGCACTTTGAACTCATAGTACACTGTACAGAAAATCTATCATGATAATGTAAGGGGCAAATTAAAGTTACTGTCTTTGTAGTGCATAAGTATATATATATATATATATATATATATATATATATATATATATATATATATATATATATATATAGCTTTCTGACGAAATGGAAATTATTGGTCACACATGCATGTATATGTAGGGTAATCAATGTAGCTTACCTGCATTATATTCACTGTATTGAGGAAAGAGCATGGTGAACTTTGAAGCAGTGCTTCTTAGATGTAGAAAAATAAGTCAGAAATATATATATGCAAATGATAGAGTAATTTGGCACTGGGTAGCTCTATACGTGAAGCTTTTATAGCACATAGACACAGATTGAGGACGTTCACATGCATGTTTTGCACATCCCAGTTTCATTTGAAAGGCATGCATGACATGTAGCTATAATTGTTTTCCCATTCTATTTGCATTAAACATTGAAGTTCTTTCTGTGTTCTTTTTTTTAACCAATATTTACATAACATGCTCTCGGTGAGGCCATGTTATATGTATCTAAGGAGGGCATGTTATGTATGGATTTTAAACCACGTGAATTACATTGATTTTTTAGTTTTTATGTCGTTACATTTATTCGAAAAAATGTTATAAGGAGCATGGATTGCATTGTTTTTTTTTTTTTGTTTTTTGTTTTATAAATATAGTATTATTGTTTTAGTTTTTAAGTTACATTTTTTAGAAAAATATTATATGTAATTAATATAAAATGACAAAGGAAGAAGGGAAAGAAAAAATATTATTCGTGAATTCTCTGATGATTTACAAAGACTAAACAAAGCCAAAATAAATAGATCAGGCTACAACTAACTCCATGCTACTTTGGTGCTAGACTAACACAAAACAAAAATAATAATTTAAATTAATTAAAAAATCAAGAAGTAGTCAATTCACATGCTGCTTCAATATCCCCGCAAGCTGGATCATAGATAGAATGTATGCCGAGCTTGGACTTGAACTTGTTAAAAACAGCTGGAGCGTGAGGTTTAGTAAAGAAGTCTGCAAGTTGATTGGAACTTGAAACATGCAACACCTTTAAAATTCCATTTTAAATGCGCTCACGAACGAAGCGACAATCAACACCGATATGTTTGGTTCGCTCATGAAACATAGTATTTTCAGCAATTGCGAGAGCAGACTAACTATCAGAAAACAAAACCGAAGAGGTTGATGGCACAATATCAAGATCATCAAGCAAGAAGAGCAACCATTGTATCTCACAGCTTGTGGTAGCAAGTGCTCTATACTCCGCCTCAGATGATGAACGAGAGACAGTTTGCTGTTTCTTCGACTTCCAAGAAACTAAAGAATCTCCAAGAAATACACAATAACTAATAACATATGTCCTTGTTTTAGGACAGGTAGCCCAATCTAAATCTGAAAAACCCTTTCAATTGAAAAATTGGATTCGGTGAAAAAAATACCTTGGCCTGGAGATTTTTTAATATATCGAAGCACTCTATGAATCGCCTTAAGATGTACCTCTGTAGGTGCACCGACAAACTGAGAGAGTTGTTGCATGACATAAGTGATATCTGGGCGTGTGATCGTTAAATACAACTTCCCTATAATTCTTCTAAAAAGGGTTGCGTCACTAAGAAGATGGCTATCATCATGGAGAAGTTTAGAAGAAACAACCATGAGACTATGACCTGGTTTACAACACAGAAAACCTGTTTCTTCAAGCAATTCTAAAGCGTACTTACGTTGACAAATATTGATCCCACGAGAGCTACGTGCTACTTCGAGACCCCAAAAAAACTTTAAAAGCCCCAAGTCCTTAATATGGAATACTGAATCCAAATGAGATTTAACTGCCTGAATCTGTTCAATATCACTGCTAGCAACCACAATGTTATCTACATAGACCAATAATGCAATAAAAGTCTGAACCTTTAGTAAACAAAGTATGATCCGAAGAAGCCTGTGAAAAACCTTGGGCAAGCAATTCTGCGGTCAACTTTGCATTCCACTGTCTGCTAGCTTGCCTTAACCTATATAAAAACTTAACTAGCTTGCAAACTTTTCCTGGCTTCTCAGTTTATACTCCGGGTGACAAAGTCATATAAACTTCTTCATCTAAATACCCATGCAAAAAAGCATTATTTACATCAAGTTGATGTAAATGCCAACCTTTCATAGCAGTAACAACAAAAAAAACACGAATCGTAGTCACCTTTGCAACCGGACTGAAAGTGTTCAAATAATTCAAGCCTATGGTCTGTGTATACCCTTTTGCAACCAACCTCACTTTGTACATTTGATAAGCACCAACAATAGTACATATTAAGGGTCAAAAATAGGATAAGAATGCGTAGTTTTGCCACCCGTTTATAACAATCTCATGCATTTTAAGTTCGGATGTGATCAAAATCTTCTAACACAAATTTTAGAAAAAGTTTTGAAGTGTTTCCACAGATCAAAAAGGGATTCAAGGCCAAAACTGAACAAAAAGCAAAGAAACCGCAAAGCAGGAACCTCCCACGCGGCCAACACGCGTGTGGATGGGCGTGGAACATTTCCAGTAGCTGTCCACGCCCCCCATCACGTGTGGTGATGGCGTGGTCTGGCCATAGGGGCCACTTCGGGAATTTTGGCTTTGGGTCTCCTATTTAAACCCCTTTTCCGAAAACCTAAAAAAAAAAAGAGCCATATAATAGTTTTAGATCTGAAATTTCTTAGGGTTTTCTCCCCTCTTGGGGGAAAACTTCCTTTCTCTTAGAATAGATTCAAGATCAAGATAGAAGGATTGAAGTTTCAAGAACAAAATGTAAAATAACCATTCACCATGGATGGTACTCTTCTCTTCAATGTTTATTTTGCTTTAATGTTTGTTTTCTTTGAGACTTCCATTTCTTCTTCTTGCTTCTTTATTTTAATGATAGCTTAGATTAGAAAGGGGATTGGTGGCCCTGAAACTAACTATGTGGTTGATTTGATATAACATTGCTTTAAAAATGTGAGCTTTGTGATTGTTGGATGATAAAACTTGTGTGGATGATGTTCATTATGCTTTGTGCCTAAGTGTGGCCACATTAGGTAGCAAACCCAGTGAAAGTGAGTGTGTGCGCGATAGCGGCCACTCACGAGTCCAACTCACCCACATCTCCGCCCTTAGTCCGAAAGGAAGAAGTCCGAGAGGAGTGGTAGACAAGGTGTTTGATGAAATGCCCCAATCGAATGAGGATGTGGGAGTCCAAGTGTGACGCCACTTGGTGAAGTGCCATGAACTCCCTAGTCAAATCCAAATCCTTTGCTTACAAAACCACTAGATAGTAGACCACATAGGTTAGCCACGAGCCCCAATCTCCACCTTTCCTTTTTCCTTAAACACAACCATTTTAAACCTTCCAACTTTCGTACAAAATGACCTCTAGCCTTAGCTATTCCCGTAACTCTTTCTTTTCAACCTCCTAAATGCCAACACGTATTCGCTCCAATTTGTCATCCTTGAGAGACACGATACTCGGGGAGTCTTGACTCTTCGTTTTACCACTTCCATACCACTTATCACCACCTCACCCCATAAACTACATCCTTGTCAAAATGGCGCCGTTGCCGGGGATGGCAAACAGTTTTTGAATTGTGTTGACATTTTTGAAGTAGATTTTTAAGAGTTCTTGAATTGCTTTCTTTTTGTTTGTTTTATTTTATTAATTTTGGTTACTTGATTGAAGAAGTGAGCTTATTTTTCCTTGAAAATCTTGCTACTCACTTGCAACTACTTCTAGTTGCGAAATATTTGTTGTTTGTTAAGCTTTGAGCAGGAAATTTTCTACCATCAAGCAATTGAAGCTACAAATGAGTGCTTAATACGTATCGCCATGGTTACCCATACCATGGAAGACCATATACAAGAAATATTCCACCCCAAACCTATGAACAACACCCATATTGCTATCCAAATCCTTATAAATATCCACCACCACAATATACCTACTCACCCTACCCAAATACTCTACCTTATCCTAACTACGAACCATATCCATATGCTACCTCCTCTATGCTTGATCATGGAAGAGTTGAGAGACCAACATTACGAGACAGAGAGGAATCATTGAGCTCTATAGCTGAGAGTATTAACAACCGGCTTATTCAAGTCATGAAGGAGATTGACCCAAGTTGTGAACCGGCATTGAAGGCCACAATTCCTTCAACTGTTAAGCCTCCATTTCATTATACCCCTCAATCGAACCATAATCCTGAGAGAAATTGGTATTCTCATTCTTACATCAATACTAGTTATTCGCCCCCACCACGACAAAATGAAAAATACTTCTATGAAACACCACCTTTCGTTCAGAATTTCACCCAACCTATGCCATATGAGAGACCATCTTGTGAGTATCTTCCGCCGGTCAATGACGAAATCTAGATCTTGAAAGACAAATTAGAAGTGTTCATACAAATGGCCAATGAAGATACTATCAACTTAAGAAATGAAATTAGAAGCGAATTGAAGAAGAATTGTGACACCCCAACTTTTCACAAGCTGAGATAGCTAAACTTTAACACAAAAGCTGCCTATCTCAACCATAAAACATAACATAGCGGAAGCGATTTATAACCTAAGGGGTATCATGCCAC
This sequence comes from Ipomoea triloba, assembly GCF_003576645.1. NCBI lineage: Eukaryota > Viridiplantae > Streptophyta > Magnoliopsida > Solanales > Convolvulaceae > Ipomoea > Ipomoea triloba. The sequence continues at coordinate 23,083,022 of NC_044916.1, read as the reverse complement.
ATCTAGGTAAGAAAACACGGCCTAGATGCACAGGCTAACCAAAAACTGAAACCAAGTAGTATATAAATCCTCAAACATATCCAAAAGATCCAAAATCTAAAACAAGGGTATATAGAATCTCATATTGGTGCACAGGCCCAAAACATAAGTCTAAAACATAACAAACTAGTCTAAGCTGCCTCATACGGATATATCTCTATCGCGCTCACGCTTAGACCTATTGCATACCTAGAAAACATACAAGAAACCATTAGCAAAAGACTGCTAAGCAACCACCATTCACACCCGCAAGGAAGTATAGATATAGAGTAAGTTTGTAAATAGGTTTACGCACCCATATAGAATATACACACCAACGAACTGTTCAAGTTTAAATCAGATACTCAACAACAACACGCTGAATGAATATATAAACCAAGACTCCTCATCAATACCAACGTCCAACCGAATCACAAACTCAACCGAATACTCATAAGAAACAACCAAACGGCGATATATCAAAGAATAACCAAAAATCAACAAGATACAATACAACTCAAGAGTCAACAAAGAACCAAACAGACCTCAACCCAAGGATAAGCACCAAAACCTTAACTTCCAACCCAAGTACCAATTCTCACACCAAACACCAAGCCCGAAAGTTAGTTCACAAGGGTAAGAACCCAAGCACAGGGACTGAAGTCCAATCACAGGGGTATAAACCCAAACACAGGGGCAAAAGCCCAAGCACAGGGACGAGAGTCCAATCACAGGGACGATAATCCAATCACAGGGACGGTAGTCCAATCACAGGGACGATAGTCCAATCACAGGGGTAAAAACCCAAGGCTAGTTCCACAATTAGTTCACCCTCAAACAGCCCAAGAGATACTCAAAGATTCACCACTCCATATCCAACCATAGCCTCAACCCAAGCACAAACCACCACAGTGTTCATCTCAGATTATGAACACAACAAACTCCCAGAGAGTACAACCAAGAATTCAACCAATCCAACAGACTCATATAACGAACCAAGAGATATGAATAAACACTCCAAAAGCATGGTAAAATACTCAACAAGGTATCCCAATAAAAATCCAGAATCAAAGGTGGAACAACCAAACAACAGATCACAGGACAACTCACTGGAACCAGAGTCCAAGAAGACCTGGCGGAATAGAGTAGCGGAACTCCCCCCTCCGCCACCCTTCTCCGCAAGAAGCACATGGAGTACACCGGCGGAAGACCTTCCCCCGCCAACCTCCACCACCACACTCTTGCGGAAGACTCTAGCGGGACACATTATACCGCTAGGGTGCACCGCAAGAGCAAACCCAACGCACTATTCCCAGACTCATATCAGAATACGAATGTTCATTTCCAGAATACAAAAATAAGATAAGATTGTCCAGATTACATCTCCCAGAAGCCAAATAAACATGGAATCTATACCCACAAATGTTCATAAACATCAAGATGCAAAGGATCAAGAACACAAGTTCATAAATCCATCCAAATATCTCACAGACAACCAAAATAGGCTAAGCAGCAAAGAATTTCACAGGATTCCAATACACCAAATAATATCCATAAATTAAGAGGGTAAAATAGATTTTAGTGGACATGATGGTTACCTCTTTGAAGCACACTTCAACCAAGAACCCTCAAAACTCCCTACAAAGCTTCACCTCCACCTTGATCATCTTTTCCCAAAAGATCCCCAAAAGAACAACATAAGAACTTGTATAAAGATTATGAAAATAACATGATGCAAGGTATATTCCTAAAGATAAACACTTACCCAAGCCTTATCAATCCTAAAAGAGCAAACTTGATCTTGGATCTTGAAGAAGAAAGTGTAGGATTTACTTAGGGTTCTTTAGAAGTGGAAAGAATAGGATGAAATGTATTTGCAGGAGGATGAAAAGGGAAATAGGGTTGGAAGTACAAGGCTTTTATATTAGTAAGGAAAGATCATTACATATATTATGTATGTATCAACTAGGGTAAGACATGAAATAATGGGCCCTTATAAAAAGAAATGGGTCTCACATTATGTATTATACTACTAGTTGTAGGAAATTAACCATTCAAGAATTAAATATATATATATATATTGGGCCATTATAAAATGCTCCATAGAAATTGTAAGGATTCAATAAAATAAATAAATCCCTTACAAGAATTAAATCAAGAATTGGGCCTTTTGAATAAAATAATTAATTCTGGGTTCAAGAAATATATATATCAATTGGAAAGACTAAGCCCAATTAAATCAAATAAATCACTCGGCGGAAACGATTACCGGTCTCAAGGCTTGAACGAATTTACGGGGTGTTACAAGAATCTTGTCACTCTTCGCGAGGAAGGACTTCCACTAGACGAAATTGAGACTAAAATGTTATCAATGTCGGAAGAGTTCATGAAGAAGATGCTACCACGGGCTAACAACCCATTCATAGATGACTCCTTGACAATGGAAATCGAACCACGAAGTGATGGAAAGATGGAAAGAAGGATTAATGATGAAAAGGTGAGTGTAGAAAAATCCACAGAGCTTGATGCCCCGGTACTTCAAGAAGTTTCGACTCTTGAGTTAAACACGCAACGATGGGGAGAGATTAAGAGTGAAGACGAAGATCACATTGAAATTGTGTTGGAAGAAGAAAAACCCACACAAGGTAAGACTTTCACTCAAACTCTTATTGAAAATTCTTATGATGTTTGTGAGGATGACTCCTTTACGATTTATAATGGTAATCTTGATGAGTGTGATAAAGCCTCTTTTTGCTCATGGGAGTGTGATTCCTTACCATTTTGTGATGATTTGGGGAGTGATGATGATATAAAATCTTTTTATTCTTGTGAAAGTGAGTTTTATGAATATGATGATCCTACATGGAAGGGTGAGGAGTTGCTAGAGATCATAGAAGAAAAGAAGGGACAAGGAGAGAGAATTGTCACCATTGACAATTACTATCTTTACTTTATTATGTCGAAATAACATCCGAGTTGAAATTCCCTATTTTTGTAGATTCCATATTTCCATGCAGATTTTGTTAAAGGAACATGCGAAGCACCCATCCAGGCATTTCGAGCAACATGACAAGGGATGCTTACTAGGTTATCTACCTCTTATCCCTTGTTTATCTATTCTTTGAACCTCATGTTCTCATTTTAAAGTGTGGAAAAATGCATACCTTGTTGTTTCCTTATTTTATCATATTCTAAGTCAACATCGAGGACGATGTTTGGTCTAAAAGTGTGGAAAGAGTTGTGCTTGAAATGAAAATTTTAATTAAGGGCTCTATCTCATTTGTTTGAAAAATAATCAAGCCACAAGCATGTGTTGTTATTCATTCTATCTTCGAAGAATGCTAAATCTGTGCCAAAAAAAGTTTACTCTTTGAATAACCTTAGAAGTACCCCTACTTTGACCTTTAAGAATTTTGAAAACGTTGTATGCTTGTGTGGTATTCACCTCATATTCTGTAAAGACCTTAGTTAAAGATCTCTCGAAGTGGGAGTGTGCAACCCCTAATTTCAGAAAGATAAGATTAAGCGAAGCCCGGAATTGAATAATCATAGAATAGAACATGGGGCAAAAGGAGAGCTTTCTGTGAGCATTGAGAGAAATATCCCTGCTTCCCAAGTAAAAGGCATGAGGGGTTGTTGTTCGGAGAAATGAGTAGAAAAGGCAATAAGGCCAATCCCCGAGATAAGATACGAGGAAAGCCATCTCGCTAGGTGGTGAACAACCATAGTCTTCTAAATACACAAATGTTATATCTGGAGTCGGTTGTTCACAATAAAATGGCCTTAGGAGATGAGAAAATTGAGATGAGGGAAGCCGCTTCGCTAGGATTCGAGCACCCATTGCACTGCCTTCGAAAAATAAAGCATGGAACTCCATGTGAAGTCGGGTTGCTTGACGATGTTATCCTAGGAAGTGAGAAAAATGAGTAATCGCCCAAGCCACTGGCGGAGAGAGGCCCATGGATCTATTTTCACTTACTTTTATGTTGGGCTTTGGCGATAAGGGAGGTCGATTGATTAGGTTTTGTACATCGTTCCCACTAGGAAGATCAGCTTAAGGCCTTTGCACAATGAGAGGTGAATGAAATTTTGGACTGTATGCTTGATATTGTGGAAACTAACTAACTGTCCAACTTATGACCATAAGGGGTTTCGCTTTGTTTGAATATTCATAGCAGTGTATGGCACATTTATATCATTCCTTGAAGATATTGTGAAGGATTTCACATCTCCTGGTAGATTGTGTTTTGAATGAATGTTTAACATTGAGCATACCTTTAGCTTAGATACTTTTGGCATCTAAATGAGAAGGTTTTGAATGAACAATTTGCTCGTGGACGAGCAATCTAAAGTGTGGAAACTTTGATAGACGCCGAAAGTACCTATTTTTCTATAACTTATTAAGTTGATTTCTTGCTAAAATAAGTCTTAGAGAGTGCAATTACGTGTTTACATGCTATTTTACTAACGAATTGCAAATGAGTTCTGTGTGGAGTGTTTTGTAGAATTCCCACAGGAATGAAGGCTGAAATCAACCAAAAGGGAGCATAAATCGTTGCAAGGAAGAATCAATCCACAGGGGAATACACAAAGACCAAACCGAAAACAACAAAAGGAAACAGAAATGATGAAACCACGCCCACGAGCCTCACACGCGTGTGAGCTGGCGTGGAATTATTCCAGTAGCTATCCACGCCAGTCCACACGCGTGTGGCAGACGTGGGACGGCACCAGAAAACCTGCGCGATGTTTTAGTATTTAAGGGACATTTCAGCTAGGTTTAGGGAGTCTTTTGTCACATTTTTCTATTCTACATTTTAGGTTAGGTTTAGGGAGGATTAGGGGAGAAGGAGGAGCTCCTTGGAGAAGAGAACTAGATCTCCATAGCTTTGAAGATCTTTTGGGTAACCTCTTTCATTAAAGATTTGTTTTCTCTTTGGCTTCCTCTTACTTTTCCTCTTTCCTTAAAGTTGTTTACTTTATATATTGATCTTGTAGATATGCTTTTCTATTTTGATGCTTTGATGTTGTTAAAGCCTATGAGAGGCTAATCCCTAGGATAGGGGCTAGATTGAATGGATGATTGGTGTTCATGATCTAATTTGATTATGAGTTTGATTTCTTTGGGGAATATTGAATTTGTGAGTATGTCTTGTATGATCTTGTTGGATCGAGGGCCCCGATCTCTCCAAGAGTGTAGGATCATCTCTTTGGCGAGATATCGCAAAGAGATATAGCCCAATACCCACATTTCCCGTTCTCAATCTGAGAAGATGAGATCCGGAGGGAACTTGTAGACAAGGTGTTTGATAAAATTCCCCAACCGACTGAGGATTGGGAGCTTGAGTGTGACGTCACTCAAGACTATGTTTCAAGCTCCTTCAATCATGACTCAATAGAAATCAATACTCTACCTTACACCTTCTAACCAATCTCCATGATATCTTCGCCCCATCCGCCTCTATTTCCCTTTGTTTACCTCTTCATTTCATTAACCTTTGCCCTCTTAATATCTCCTTTTTACCAAAATCCACATGATCCATTTTAATGTTATTCAAACCAACCAAGGTAGCAAAGCCGTATATTCTCCAATTTGTCATCCGCGAGAGATACGACACTCGGGGAGTTTATGACTCTTCATTTTAACACCCTCCATACCTTAACCATCCACTCACCCATACGGAAAATCCTTGTCAAAATAATATAGGAGGAACGACTTTTAATAGAGCCTTGGCAGACTTAGGTGCTAGCATCAATCTAATGCCCTTTGCATTATATCGACAGTTGAATCTAGGAACCCTTAAGCCCACGCGCATGAGCATTCAGTTAGCCGACTGATCTACCAAATACCCTAGGGGTATAGTGGAAGACGTTTTAGTCCGAGTTGATAAATTTATTTTTCCTGTGGACTTTGTGATCCTAGATATGGACCCAGATGTGGAGATTCCTCTCATCTTGGGCAGACCTTTCTTGGCGACTGCTAAAGCTTTAATAGATGTGGGAGAAGGCAAACTCGTTATCCGTGTAGGAGACGAGTCTGCTAGCTTCGACGTGACTAAAATAATGAAATATCCTTTAGATGGTGATGAATGTTTTTACGTTGATTATGTGCATGATGAAATTGATTACCTTTGCGAAGTACCTAAAGCTAAGAGACATGATTTCAATTGGAAATGTCCCATGGCGCACTTGGGAGGCATTCCCAATGTTATCTTATATTTCATTAAGTCTTTTACTTGTAGTTGAAAGGGGATTGGTGGCCTAGAAACTAACTATGTGGTTGATTTGATATAACATTGCTTTAAAAATGTGAGCTTTGTGATAGTTGGATGATAAAACTTGTGTGGATGATGTTCATTATGCTTTGTGCCTAAGTGTGGCCACATTAGGCAGCAAACCCAGTGAAAGTGAGTGTGTGCGCGATAGCGGCCACTCACGAGTCCAACTCACCCACATCTCCGCCCTTAGTCCGAAAGGAAGAGGTCCGAGAGGAGTGGTAGACAAGGTGTTTGATGACACGAGCCCCAATCTCCACCTTTCCTTTTTCCTTAAACACAACCATTTTAAACCTTCCAACTTTCGTACAAAATGACCTCTAGCCTTAGCTATTCCTGTAACTCTTTCTTTTCAACCTCCTAAATGCCAACACGTATTCGCTCCAATTTGTCATCCTTGAGAGACACGAAACTCGGGGAGTCTTGACTCTTCGTTTTACCACTTCCATACCACTTATCACCACCTCACCCCATAAACTACATCCTTGTCAACATTTCAATTGAATCGTCAGCATTTAACATGACTTTATAAACCCACTTACAACCAATGGGTTTCTTAGGAGGTGGCAAATCAGTGGTCACCCATGTCTTATTAGCATCAAGAGCATCCAATTCAACTCTAATTGTTCGACAACAACATTCAGACTTAATAGTTTCATTATAACTCCTTAGCTCAGAAATACTACATGTAGCTAGTGCAAAATTTTTATGTGAAATAGCAAGATTATCATAATTTATCACTTTGGAAACAGTATGCGGAGTATCTTACAATTGAACGCAAGAGCTAGAAGGAGCACCTCTTTTCAACTAACAATGATAATCTCTCAAATAAGCCGACGGAACTCGAGTACGTGTAGAACGCCCTAACCCATTTTGATTTACTCCACCATGATTCTGTAGATTTACGCCGGAACCCCTCATATCATCTCTGGAACCCCTCATATCTACTTCATGAAGTCCTTCTTGATGAATAAATATAGAAGGGTCATTCTGAAAAATAGATGGTGATGATGACGGGGTGTCTGCATGTTGCTCATTACCATTGTCCATTGTTGGGGCAGGGAAAAACTCATTTAAAAAATTTTGACTACCTGCAGAAGGAGATGATGAAATGCCATCGCATGCACCATATTGTGGAAAATTGCCATCGCATGCACCATATTGTGGAAAATTGCCATCTGTACCACCTTGTTCACTATTACCAAGTCTAAGACAGGACTGCTGTACTTGGTTTTGACGTAGTGAACTGAAATCATCTCCAAGAAATCGGACTCCAATTGGTAGAGGAGCATCATTATGTTGTAGCTGTCCAGTAGTCTCTTCTACAAAATGAAAAAGATATTCGTAAAATATAACATCTCTGGAGACAAAAATTTCTCCTATGTTGGTATCATACAACTTGTAACCTTTGGTGCCTTTTTGATATCCAATAAAAAGACATCGTCGTGCACGGGGAGAAAATATTTTTCGACCTGATACTTGCATAAGCCAGGCAACCAAACACCTTTAATGTAGTATAGACCCGTGGTTTATGAAATAGTACTTCATAAGGTGTTTTATTGCAAATAATTGGGGAAGGCAAACAGTTAATAATATAGACTGCATGTGCCACACAATCAGCCCAAAATTCTTCTGGTAAATGTGCTTGGAATCTCATTGCCTGGGCTACATTTAAAATGTGTTGATGTTTTCTTTCTACTACACTGTTTTGCTCTGGGGTTTCAATTCACGAAGTCTGAAGTTCAATTCTCAGAGAATCATAAAAAGTCTGCATATTAAATTCTTGCCCATTATCTAACCGAATGCACTTGATATTAACTCCAAATTGATTTGATACAAATTGACAAAAATTTTGCAAGGAAGGACGTGTTTCTTTCTTTGTTCGCATAAAAAAAACCCAGGTAGCTCTACTGAAATCATCAACTAATGTCAAGAAATAATAATGACCATACAACGAAGGAATACCATAAGGCCCCCAAATGTCTGTATGAATAATATCAAAGCATTTCGTAGTGACAGTGACACTAACAGGAAATGGTAAACGTCGTTGCTTAGCAAAATGGCAAACTTGACAAAATAAATTTGGTTGACAATTTATTGAACTATCAAGGTCCTGCAAACCTTTTATTCTACAATAGGATACATGACCTAATCTAAAATGCCAAATATTAGAATTAGTGACAGAAGCGAATACCAAACTATTTTTAGGATGCAAACTCGGCCTGCTCCTTACCCAATGGTACAATCCATCATGTTCCTTAGCTAAGCCAATCATCTTCTTGCCACTTTGAATTTTACAACCATTAGCACAAAACACCATGCAACAACCCAGATCCTTCGTTAGTTTACTAACTGAGATTAAATTAAATTCAAATTGTGGAATACATAATGCATCTTGTAGTACTGTTTCAGCAGATAAACACACATCACCAGCATGAGTTACCATGGCATGATCACCATTTGGCAACATGACTGAAAAATGATGCACTTCATGAAAATTTGAAAACCATCCAACATCATTTATGATATGGTTAGTAGCACATGTATCAATTATCCAAGCAGAAAGGGAGAACTTACCATCTTGAGCAATAGGCTTGAAAGTTGTAAGACAAGCATTTGCTCGTGTAAATGCTCCTATTGGTCCTTCACTTGCATCACATGGCCTATCATCCAATGGTGTATTAGGAAGTGGAGCAACCGTGTTGTTTTGACACTCACCTATATTTGTGGTAGCAACCTGCCTAGAAACACTAGTAATGGGAAGACTAGTAGAATAATTTGAAGGAAGACCAGATGTTAGTGCTGAACCAGGGAAAGTTTGATTATAAACTGGTGTGACTATGCTAGCAACAGAGTTTACTGTCGCGAGTATGAAATTTTGCCTAGAAATGCTTGTTGTGCTTTGTTTATTTTTTCTTTTCCAACCCGGAGGATAGCCATGAAATTTGTAACATTTATCTACTGTATGCCTAGTCAATCCATAGAAACTACAAATAGATTTCTTATTATTGTATTTATGTTGCATTTAGGCCACGTTACTAATACCGACATTCGTACTCCTCGCAAGAAAAGAGCATTACAATCACCATTAACCAAATTTAAAGTCCCTAGACCTCCATGGAAAATTTGACGCTCTTGTTGTTGAACCAAAGAGCATGCTTTACAAACTATAGGCAACGACATCATAAACATAATTTGAGATTTAACACCTGCATAGCTTTCATTTAAGCCTTTTAAAAAAGTGGTCACTTGTTCCATTTTATAACCCTCCTTGATTCTATTTAAGCACCCACAATTACATCTTGGTGTACAAGTACACGTAGGCAATGGCTTTAAAAGCAAAAGTTCATCCCACAATAATTTAAATTTAGTAAAATATGCACTTAGAGAAAATTCCCCTTGTTTTATGCTATAAATTTCCTCAAGAAGATTCGCAATACGGAAAACATCCCCTTCATAAAACCGTTCTTTTAAGTCATCCCAGACTTCTTTAGCGGTGTCGAGCCATAAGACACTTTGAGCAATTACAGGTATCACTGAATGTAGGAACCAGGACAAAACCATATTATTTGCCCTTTGCTATATGCCGTGAAGCCAGGTGATGTCACCTTTGGAGCAATAATTGAGCCATTAACGAATCCAAGCTTATTTTTGGAGAGTAGCGCTATCTTCATTGCTATACTACAAGAGTGGTAATTTGTCCCATCTAAAAGAACAAAAACAAGAACCAAAGATTGACTTTCGCTAGAGTGAAGATAGCATGGGTTTCCAGCATCAGTTACATCAAAATTTATCCCTATCCCAGGAACAACAAGACGTGACACAACTGGACGGACTTGTTCTCCAGTATTTTCAGCTATAAATAAAACAAAGCGGGAGCAAATCTAAAAAGGCTTTGATACCATAATAGAAAATGACAAAGGAAGAAAAGGAAGAAGGGAAAGAAAAAATATTATTCATGAATTCTCTGATGATTACAAAGACTAAATAAAGCCAAAATAAATAGATCAGGCTACAACTAACTCCATGCTACTTTGGTGCTAGACTAAACACAAAACAAAAACAATAATTTAAATTAATTCATAAAACCAAGAAGTAGTCAATTCACATGATGCTTCAATAGTAATCCAACTATCTAGTTTCACTCCATACGATAACGTTCTCGAGGGAGAGGATTTTTTTGTGTTATATATATATATATTTTTAAAAATGTATTAGTTTGGAATATTATTATTAAGTTATGGAGATGTCATTGCATTTGTTAATAAATATTTGTTTATAGTTATGGAGATGTCATTGCATCCGGGACCGATTGATCCAACGTTGCTAGTATGTCAACAAAACCATCATTCTCGAGCCATTTGGACAAACCGGGACTCTTATCCCCGACTCAATGTCGGTCGATATGATATGCAGACACAAAGTAGAGAGACTCGCCATCCGAGAATGTTGCATTATCTACGTGTTGCAGGATTTTACAGAGTCGCTCACCTCACAAATATTAAGTTGGACCATGCATTAATTGTCGCCCTTATAGAGCGTTGGCGTCCAGAGGTCACACCTTTCACATGTCCTTCGGCGAGGTGGGCATAACACTTCAAGATATTGAAGTGTTATTCGGATTGAAGGTGGATGGCCTACCAGTTATGGGAAGGGATAAGAGGTCTGTCGAAGAGTGGAAGTCTATTTATTTCGAATTGTTTGGAATTAAACATCTAGATGGATTCGTTACAACTACTAAGCTTTTTTCTACAGTTGTACCCAAAGTTCCGCAACTAACGGAGAACAACTCAGATCTTGAGGTGCAAAATGCCAAGTTGATACATATCTTTTAGTTATTAGGAGGATTTGTATTCCCTGGAACAACGAAGAGGATATGAAATTATTTTTGTTAGAATTAATTAGTGATTTTGAAGTGTGCGGTCAATATAGTTGGGGATTGGCAGCTTTAGCGTACCTATACAAGGCGTTGTGTAGAGGGGCTCATCACGAAACTTAGACCATATGCGGATGCTTACTGTTGGTTCAAATTTGGGTATGGGAGAGACTGCCTATGGTTACGCCACAGGGCGTTTTGCCTCAAGAAATGCTTGGAGATTTGTTACTTGCAGCAAGGTTAGTTGCAAAGTGCCATAAAATTTGCAATTAAATTTAAGAATTTATATTATATTGAAGTACTTATTGTTCTATTTTGAAATATAAGTGGAACTGCCCGCATTCATGGCGTTTTATCTCCGGACACGTGGTACGAGTTTATCGGGACCAATTGGATCGAGTTAGTGCAAGCCGGGTGAGTTACCTTGATGTTATGTTTATATTTTACAATTATAATAGATATTTACATATCATAACATAAAAAAAAAAACATTAACATTACGACATTGATTTTTTTTTAGTTCAATTTCACTCCATACTATAACTTATTGAATAACTTCCCGTATTATTGCAAAGCTGGGCAAGAGTATTGGATAGCTCGGGTGCCACTAATTTTCTTTTACATTGTTGAGCATATTACCCTGACCGATTTTGCAGGCAATTTCATGGTCTTCAAGATGTCCCGATTCATGTGCAATATAGTCAAAAATTGCATGACACATATGGCCGTTCGGATAATACAAATGTTGATTGGAGTGTAAAGTATGAAACGTATGTGCAAGAATGGAATAGTCGAGGTTTATTTATTATAGATATACCTATTATTGAAGAACCAACGACTACTAATGCATATCGAGTTTGGTTTTATCGGTACGATCGATGGCTCATTGGCAACCCTGAACATAAACCAGATGAGAGTTATTTGCAAAGCGCTGCTTTAGTTAATAAATTGGTTAGTGTCTTAATAGTTTTTACAATTAATTTAGTATTATTTTTGTATTATTATTGAGACTAGTTTTTTTGTTTGATTTTTTTGTTGTGGGGTAGATGCATGGGATGCAAGCAATTAAATTAAGAACTAATGCAACAATTGAGAATCCTGTCGAGCAGGCTAATGCAATAAGGGATGCAAATATTATGGCTCGGCAATATATGGTGGGTACCGAACTAATTGCAACACCGCTTCTGGAGATATAATAGGTTGCTCATATTTAGCAACCGACCTCTCAGCCTAGTTTCAGCGACTGAGCTACTGACGCAGATCAAGGGGTGGTCGATTTAACTGCTGTCCTAGGTCTCCCACAGAAGCGTGGTCGACTTCCTGAGGAGCAATCACGATCACATTGCCGTTAGCGTTCCCGTTCGCGGGTGCATTTGCAGTAGCATGAGCATTCGGGTTTGCGTGGCCTGAGTGACAACTACGTCGAGTTAGTGCCATGTAAACAGCTTAGAGACGGGACTTTGCGTATCGATCCCCATAGACGGCGCCAATGTTGTTTTTATTGTTGCGCTACATCCATTACGGCTGGCCAACACTACCGTAGAACTTAGAGAAAATATTGAAAGAATAATATGATAACAATCACGAAGAATATTTAGGCTTGCATTAAAATCATAACCCTTAACAAGGTAACCCCAAGGGGGTATTTATACAAGAATAATAAGATTAAGTAAGGAAATATGAGAGAATCTTAGGAAATATAATTTAGGAAGGTTATTTAAGCTACTAAACCGCCACAGTAGTTGCCAAAATCGAGAATAGGAAAGATTCCCCAAGGATTTGCAATAAATGCTAGATTCTGCTCAATCACCGCTACTAAGTCGAACGCCGCCTCCCAACTGCCTGCACCACTCGGGCCATCTAGGTATAACCCGAACCGCGAGGTGAAAGGAACTATTAAGTCAGTGGGCTCCAAATACCGATTCTTTCAGGTCGGGTACCCCATTTGGGGGTATCCATCACTTATCAATCTGCTACTTCCTAAGCGTGTTAAGGTGGTATTACATACAACATTATTTTCTAAATATTCTGGAGAAATTTTGAATAGTTTCTCCTAATGCAAAAAAGATTCTAGGGGTTTCAAGGACAGGACAACAAGTACCCTAGTCGCTCAAGAGATTTTTAACGGATTATACGTTTTTGAATTACTCTCAAATTATATATTCGTCAACTTCCCTTACATAGTAAATACATGCATGCATGCAAAATAAGTTCCTTGAGTCAACACAAGATGCAAATAAATACCGCAAGAAAAATGAAAATCACATATACATTACATAAACAAATTGTGCATATAATTATTTTCAAATCAGTATAATTTGTTGTATACAAAGGCATTATCTATATTCATTGATGGATATATGATGCATTCTTGATAAAACATGGGTAATCATTTCTTAAAAATTCTTCTAGAAAAAACCTAAAACCTAAAATATATAATAACAGAGCCAGAAAGATTAGTCATCAGTCAAGTATCACCATATTTAGGAACAAAAACTAAATATCACCATCTTGGGTTCGATATTGTTGTGACGACGTTGACTTATACCACCTGTAATATATATGAAACAGGTATAAAAATTTTCTTTTAAGCTATGATAAATTGAGTATATGTAACACTCCTCGGGCCGGCTTACCGTACATCCTGAGGAGTCTGGCTTGCCGTACAACCCAAGGTGTTACCGCCACACCCAAAACAAGTTCTATCATCCCCTTGACAGACCCCGCTTCAGGTGCACAGGCTAAAAGAAACTTACTCAACACACACAGTCACTCATTTTGAAATAACATACAAGATATATATATATATATATAAATATTTACAAAGTAAGTACCGGAAATTTTGCCTAACGGCCAACATAAGTTTAAAGCCCTACATGTCCCCACTAACCAAGATCAGTCACTCCCCTGGCTACAAAATATATTTACACAAAAGGAATAAACCCCTACAGACCTTCTGTGCATCCTGCTTACACGATCTGGAGATACGTCGGACCCGTAAACTCACCCCAGACAAGATGCCATTCCCCTTCGTACCATGTGATATGGTCTAGGAACCGGGAAGCGACTATGACCATAGACCACTCCTCCCAACTCTCGGGAGGACTCGGGTCCCAAGGGTAAGGATAATAAACTATAAACTCTAGGGGGTTACTTCCTACCAGCACCTCGATGGGGTAAAAACCAAAAGTGGCCTGTACGTCAGGACCCTCAGGAATAGGAAGAACACTATTTACTGCCGGTGAGCTATTGGGAGCTGTAGGAGCATAGCCAGGCGCATAAGGGTCAGCGCCACTCATCTGCTGTACAAAAACGTCGTAGTCCATGCCACGACCTACACCTTCCGACGAACTAGGGGAGTTCGTCGGACTGCAAGAACTAACGCTGAACTCCATCTGAAAGCAACACATTGAAGTGTAGTTAGCGCGACGGCTAAGCAAGGAGATCCGTGGATCGCCCAAACTTAAATAAAGGTTTTCTAAAACATATATTTTTGATTAAAGTATAACAACACAGTGAAACATATACGTACGTAGAAGAAATCATATCACTTAGTCAAATTGGACTTCTCTTACAAATAGGAAATAATATTTTCCTCCAGTCAAACCTGTAGTTATTCAAACTAGTTTTCAACCGTTCCTCTCAAGGAGCTTTCCATCAATTTCCATCTCATCTCCGCTACAGAGTAGCCATATCTCCTTACAAAAATTCACTTAGTTTCTTCTTCGAAAGTGTGAGGCCTTTGGAGCACTCTAATTGTCTCCCTCTTTGACCACTTGGATCATTGATCGGGGTAGTGGTCGTTCCCCGATCTAACGCTGATCCCTTGGCACCAGGTACGTTAAAATGATTCCCAGTCGGCCTAACCGGGTCCGTTAAAACGAAACCTGCCCGCAATAATCGGGGTATCTATACCTTAAGTGTGCACACCCCCGTGGGAATACCGCATCCGACGAGTTATATAGTACCCAGCGACTAGACGTCGCATAAGTATGAATTGGATGTCATACGGCACAACATTTAATATGTAACAACCGCTGGGCAAGGGCACTTCATGCAGAGCATATGCCACCCGTGGGTTAGTCAAGGTCCTCCTCCTCTTGCTCAGAAACTAAGGTTTTCCTTCTCTTTTCTCTTTAACGACATTGGTTTTAACCATTTCTTTTCAGAAATTTCAGCTTGGCGCAGTCTGAAAGATCGAGCCGGTAAGAATAGTTCCCGAACTCTTTTTCACTTGAAATTTTTTTGGTAGAACCCTAACTCATAGTACTTGATGTTCATAAAAAGTTTTGGTCATCTAGGTTCACGAATTTACACAGAAAATTCCCTTTTTGCCCTTGGCAGTGTGCTGTCCGGATTTTTCTTCTCTCTGGACCAGTTTTGGAAAATAATTTTGAAACCACACTTATACTACTCCAAAAATTATGAAATTTTTATGGTAGCATCTACACGTATAGAACTACATGTATAAAAAAATTGGATCAAAATACCTTACCGATTTGTCCCAGAAATTCACGGAAGTTACTGCCAGAGACTAGTTAAATTTCTTGTCAATATTTTCACAAGTGTAAGCCTATATGGGCATAAATATGATTTATACATACACCTTATATACACCATATACAGGCAACTTATACTAAACATTTTTACTAAATTTCACCAAGTCACAATCAACCATCAATTATTCAAATTTGAGCAATCTAGTCCAACTT
This sequence comes from Ipomoea triloba, assembly GCF_003576645.1. Lineage (NCBI taxonomy): Eukaryota > Viridiplantae > Streptophyta > Magnoliopsida > Solanales > Convolvulaceae > Ipomoea > Ipomoea triloba. The sequence continues at coordinate 23,067,141 of NC_044916.1, read as the reverse complement.
AAGGGAACTCCTTACCTCCAAAGTAGTTAATATTGTCTTAAAGATGCTTTTGGTGGATTTTCCCCAATTCCTTCTTGAAACCCTAGCTCCCAATTCATCATCATAACAACAAGATTCAAGAAATCAAGACTTAGATTCTTAATCTAGGAAAGGAAATAAAGCTATCTACCGAATAAAATTAAAGTTTTACCGAATCTTTGATGAAGTTGTGAAGAAAGATTGGCTATGGAGTCCTTGAAGCTTGAGGTTGAAGATGGAAGAAATTCACTCCCCTTTCCCCTCTTTTTTTTTTCGGCCAAATGGGAAAATGAAGACCAAAAATTCATTTCCCACTTATATAATAATATTTAAGGGTGGATTAAAGTGACAAGTGTCACCATCCTAGAAATCTTGGGAAAAAAATATCTTAACATGGACTGTTTGGGGTTAAAACAGATGAAATTTCGGTAGGAAATAATTTAAATAGAATATTCTTGAAACTAAAATTTTATTCCAGTCAAAAGCTCCAATTTGGGCTAGGTTCGGTACACCGCAGAATCTTCGCGATGTACGATCAAAAATAAATTTTTGCTGCTATGGGCTAATTTAATTCAATAGGAAATTCAAAAATAATGGTATGGTGTCTAGAAATCCCTTTTCTAGGACAAACGAGTCCAAATACTAGTTCCTAAATTTAAATTTTTTTTTTTACGGTTCGTGACCGGCACGAACGATCACAGCTTGATAACAACTATATTTCCTTATAAAAATCCTTTTGACGCATCGGTCACTCATCTCAGGTATGTCTTAGCTTAAAACATATTTCTCGAACCTTAATCTGATCCGGAAATGACGAGGGGTTACAGTATAGATGAGAGTGTCTTTGAGAAGATGATTTGTCAAAAGTTCCAATGATAATATGAAAATTAGTTTTAGAAAAGGTAACAGATAATAACAAGTGTGTGTGTGTCTAATGTGCTCAAGACACCAACAATGTTTCTATTGGAGCAGGTTGAGTAAATTACTATGATGGTTAATAACTGAAGTTCAGATAAAAGACAAGAGAGACAAAATTTCCATTAATGTTACATTTTGGTATATCTTATCTATGACAAATTTTAATGTGGTTTACACAGTTCTGTGGACCATGATCCAAAACGATGCAATTTCTTTTAATGAAAAGAAATGGCACTCGTTACGTACAACTAATCCTATTTTGATGACGTATTCAATTTCGTTTTATTTACGTTGTAGCTTCATTACAGTCAACTAAAGTATCATTTTAATTTAACTACAATTTCATTTGACAATATGCACTCAATATGTGAGACCTGAATTTCATTTTATATACACTGTTGTTTAATTACAACACCACTAAATTAAAGTATAATTCTAATTCAATTGTGGTTTTATTGGCAATATACATTTAAAATATGTGAAACTTGTTATTCAATTTCATTTTATACACACTAGCTGTAGTTTAATTACAGTTCCAGTAAAGTATCATTATAAAATCAATTATAGTTTCATTTGACAATATGTACTCAATATGTGAGACTTGTTATTCAATTCTATTATATATACACACTGTAGTTCCATTGCAAATTTACAGCACAATTAGTTTCATTACACTAAAGTATAATTCTAATTCAACTACAATTTCATTTGACAATAATTAATGTACACTCAATTAGAGCTGTCGAAACGGGCCGGCGGGGCGGGGCCCGCCAAAGCCCGCAATATGGTGGGGGCGGCTAAAAAGCCCGCCATATGGCGTGGGCGGCTAAAAAGCCCGCCAAAAAATACGGGCCTATGGGAGGTCGGCCCGCCCTACCTTAAGCCCACATGCCTTTGCGTCAATCGTTATACCCTGCACCACGGTGCACATAGCAATGTGCACCACGTACGTAAAACGACGTCATTTCGATATTAGTGGACGCGAACGCGAATGACTCCAGGGAATTCATTATCTATAATACATATAATCATTATCTAGAATACACAGACCGTTTGCCTAGGATACACAGAATGTTTGCCCAGAATACACAGAATATTGACACAAAATACACAGATGTTAGTGGACGCGAATGACTTTAGGGAATTCATCTATAATACACATAATCATTATATAGAATACACAGAACGTTTGCCTAGAATACACAGAATGTTTGCCCAGAATACACAGAATATTGACACAAAATACATAGAACTCATCCTCCTAACATTCGAATGCACAAACACATCACAACCTGTGTTAATAACATGAATACACAGAATATTGACACAAAATACACATAACTCATCCTCCTAAACATTCGAATGCACAAACACATCACAACATGTGTTACTAACATGAATACACATAACGGTTGCCTATAATACACAGAACGGTTGCCTAGAATACACAGAATGATTGCCTGGAATACACAGAATATTTACATAAATACAGAGACCAGTCGAAACGGGAAACGTGATTTCCAAAAAAAAACGGACGATTAGTTTATAATACTCAAAATGACGTCGTTTAGGTACGTGGTGCACATTGCTATGTGCACCATGGTGCACAGTATAATTTGCCGCTTTGCGTGGGCCTGCCAAATTTTTAAAATTTTAAATTTAAATAAAAATTAATATACAAAAAATAATAAGTGTATACTAAAATAATTTGGATAGTTTAAACATATATTAATGCATTTACAATTTTTTAAACACAATAATAACAAATAAATAATCAAATACATAATGTATAAATCCATAAGTAAATAACAAACACTAAATTATTTTGAACTTGACTATATATATATATATACACTAGTGCTTTACCCGTGCGATGCACTAACAAAATTATATTTTTATGAATTTAAATAAAAATTTTGAAAAAATATAAATATTTTAAAATGTACAAAGTGTCTCCTAATTCTTGGACATTATTTTTTTTCGCACAGACAACGCACACTCGTGCATCATTCGTGAGACACCCGTGCAGCGCCTGTGCAAAGTTGACATAACCACCTCCTAGCTATTTTTCACCATTTTATTATGATATGATCGATGAGCGCGCAGGCACACACGCATTTAGATAAATTTATAGAGAAAAATTTACATACTGTCCAATTGTAATAGAGAACATCATTCTCGTTTGATATGTGGTCGATACTGAAATCTTTACTTCTATTATTGTGAGTGGGAGAGGATGATTTCATCACATCTAACCAAGTGTTCGACTGTAAGTCATCGAGTATTACTGGCTTCATCCTCGGGATTGTAAGGAACAGCTTATGAGAGAAAGTTGTACCGGCAGGAGAGTAAGGCAGAAGAGACGCAATATGCCTATCCTTGAATTGTTCACGGGAGCAGCATCAGCAATAACAGGGGATTTATGATTCGAATTTAGGTCCATTATGTCCAGAACTATCGATAGATATAGATAGAACTACAAAATTACTTCGCTTCAACAACTCTTTTAGACGATGCAAAGTTTCCTTCCTTGTATAAGTGAAAAAACCAGTTCTTCAGAGTATCTCTACTGCTACGGGCCAGAATACAGTCCATCAAGCGAACGACTCACAGAAACTATTGATCATAAGAAGATTTTTAAGTGAAAGAATTAAAGAAAGTTAAAGATATGTTAGTCCATCCATCAATACATTCGTTAATCTTACTTGAACATCCTGCTCCCTTGTTCACCGCAGTTTTTTAAGCAGTCGGGTGGAAAACAGTACAACTGCAAATATAACCATGAAACGGGTCGGAACGGGTCGAGTCAATATGCAAATATAACACTTATATGCACAAATGCCATACTTATATGCTCAAATGTAATACTAATCAGGAATAAAATTTTTGTTACTTATTAGGGTAAATGTAATACTTTTAAGTGAAAATACAATACTTTTGCATTTCGATTTAAAAGTATTACATTTTTCCTCAAAAGTATTATATTTGCCTTTATAAGTGGGAGACACTTGTCAACATTACTTATTATGAAAAATGTATTACTTTTTCTCTTATAAGTAACAAAAATTGTATTTTTGATTAGTGTAATATTTGAGCATATAAGTGTGAGATTTGCACATATAAGTATGACATTTGCATGGTGCTTTGACCCGACCCGATCCGTCTCACGAATAAGGATATGTGAGACGGTCTCACACAAGTGTGACCCTAATATATATTGATGAATTTATAATTAAAATAATCACATTTTAATTTTGTATTATTAACATAGTGCATAAATATAAGTATGTATTTTAAAAAGAAACAACAAAAATATATATTATGATTCAATTAGTTCATATCAAAACAAACAAATAGATAAATATATAAAAAAGAAACAACTGGAGTGATAACTTCATTAATTATTATCAGATTGAAGCGATAAAAACATAAGAAGTGGATATATATATGTGTGTGTGTGTGTGTGTGTATATATATATATATATATTATATTATATTATATATAACAATATGTAAAGAACATATATCTCCACATCTTCCATACAGATTCTAAAGTTTCTCCTCGGTTGTTCTTGACTTCGTAAAGACGAATCAATCGTACTTTAATTGCCCACGCATTATTAAAGGCGTTTATCTTATTTAGTAAAACAAAAATAGGAGCCATTGTATGTAGATTTTTTTGTGTGTATGAAACTAAAGTGGTAAGATGGAGTGAAGGAAAGATGTGAAACTGGTTGCATGATTTATATACTGGTATGGAATTTATTAGATAGAAATTTATTTGGAAAACTTTAAAAATAATTGATTAATAATAATTCTTGATTATTGATTGATTAATATTAATAATAATAATCACTACGGTTATTATCCGATTATTATTGTTGTTGTTATTATTATTGTTATTATTATTATTATTATTATTATTATTATTAAGAATTAAGAATTACTCCGTAATAACTTGCAATTTGCCTTTTATTAATAATAATTAATCCTGTTATTATTTTAAAGTATTAATAATAATAATTACTCATGTTATTATCGATATTATTATTATTATTATTATTATTATTATTATTATTATTATTATTAAGAATTAAGAATTAATAATTTGTAATTTGCTTTTGTTAATAATAATCAATCTTGTTATTATTTTAAATCAATTTACCGTTTTCACCGATTAAGAATTATTTCATTTTCTATATTGTAATAATAATCAATCCTGTTATTATTTTAAATCAATTTACCGTATTAATAATAATAATCACTCCTGTTATCATCCGATTATATTATTATTATTATTGTTGTTGTTATTGTTGTTGTTGTTGTTGTTGTTGTTAAGAATTAAGAATTAATAATTTGCAATATGCCTTTATTAATAATAATCAATCCTGTTATTATTTTAAATCAATTTACCATTTTTCACCGATTAAGAATTATTGCTTTTTTTATAATGTACATTAGCATGCAATTTCTATTTTATTGTATGCAATTTGCCTTTATTAAATCATTGCAATTTGCCTTTATTTATAATAATCATTCCAGTTATTATCCGATTAAGAATTAAGAATTTTCAATTTGCCTTTATTAATAATAATCACTCCTGTTATTATTTTAAATCAATTTACCGTTTTTCAACGATTAAGAATTATTGCGTAATCAATCCTGTTATTATTTTAATTAAATTACCATTTTTCACCGATTAAGAATTATTGCCTTTTTATAATGTACGTTAGTATGCAATTTCTATTTTATTGTATGCAATTTGCCTAATAATTATTGATTATTGATTGATTAATATTAATAATAATAATCACTCCATTGATTATTGATTGATTAATATTAATAATAATAATCACTCCTGTTATTATCCGATTATTATTATTATTATTATTATTATTATTATTATTATTCCGATTATTATTATTATTATTATTATTATTATTATTATTATGAATTAAGAATTACTCCGTAATAATTTGCAATTTATCTTTTATTAATAATAATCAATCCTGTTATTATCTTAAATCAATTTACCGAAATAATAACAATAATCACTTCTGTTATTATCCGATTATATTATTATTAATTAATTAATTAATAATTAATAATTTGCAATTTTTCTTTATTAATAATAATCAATCCTGTTATTATTTTAAATCAATTTACCGTTTTCACCGATTAAGAATTATTGCCTTTTTTATAATGTAATAATAATCAATCCTATTATTATTTTAAATCAATACTGTAAGCAAATAAAGAAAATAGATATTACTAAGAACACGATAACCTCCATACTACACTCTTAGCTATTAAAATTAATATGTATGAAGTGTAATTATTAAGAACAAAACAAAAAAATAAATATTCCCATGTCGTGCAAGTGGACAACTATTGGTGTGCGTGTTAATATTAACAACACAATATTATATTAAATATATCACAAATTATATATCACCCATCACCAATCAATATTAACAACACAATATTACCATATTACTTTATGGTATTAAATTATTAATAAATATGGACAATTAATAAAATAATAAATAAATAAATATTAACAATATTGCCATATTAGATATATCACAAATTATATATCACCAATCACCAATTAATATTATTAATAAATGTGAATAATGGCGTTACATTATTAATAAATATGGATAATAGCATTACATTATTAATAAATATGGATAATTGATAAAATTAATAAAATAATAAATAAATAAATAAATAATATCCATTATGTTGTTACTAAAATGCCCTCCAGTTTTGGGGGGAAAACTTTTGATAGGCACTTCTATCATTATATATATATCTAAAAACATAATAAATGTGAATGAAGGTTATACCCCTCATTTATGTCCGTTTTTTCCGTTAAGTTTTTTTGTACATTATGCTATAAAAGTTGTACTACATAATATTTTGGACAAATATACCCCTACCGTTATAACTTCCGTTATCTTTTCCACTATTGTTACTGTGCACATGCATCCACCATATATTTTCTTATCTTCTTCAATAATAATAATAATAATAATAATAATAATATATACACATTAACTATTAGAGTTATATGTTAGTTATTTTTTAAAATATAAATATCCAATTTATAAAAATATTTTACATTATTATTATTATTATTTACTATATTAAAATTTAAATAAATTTAAAATTTTAATACAAAATACTAATATTGGGCACCTATATTTTACGCATCATATATATATATATATATATAATTTACTTTTACCAAATTCAATTAGAATTGAATTTGCTTTACTGTTTATTGTAAACTGTAAAGGTAAATTATATAAATATATATATTTCAGTAACATTTTTATTTTAATAATTTTTTATTATATATTTGGCGTGCATCCGCCGGCCCGTCAAGCCCGCCCCACTAAGCCTGCGGGTTAGCCGAAAAGCCCACCAAATACGGGCCTAAAATATCGAAGATCGCCCCGTCCTTTTCGCGGGTGGGACGGGTTAACCCGACAGGCTTAGCTAGTTTTGACGGCTCTACACTTAATATGTGAGCGTAACAACGATTATTTCTTTTCATTAAAAGGAATGACAGTGTTTTTAACCATGGTCTACACAGATATATGGACTATGATCCACTATATAATGATTGCTTATGCATGTATTGGCATGCAGTTTGTGGGCAAAACCTAACCTACAAAGGGTTGTCACGTTGAAGAAAAAGAGGAGGTCTGATAGTGTTGTGTGCTTCTTTCTTATCAATCTACTACTTCCTAAGCCTGTTAAGGTGGTATTACATACAACGTTATTTTCTAAATATTCTGGAGAAATCTTGAATAGTTACTCCTAATGCAAAATGAATTCTAGGGGTTTCGAGGACAGGACAATAAGTACCCTAGTCGCTCAAGAGATTTTTAATGAATTGTACTTTTTTGAATTGCTCTCAATTATATATTCATCAACTTATTTTACATAGTAAATACATGCATGCATGCAAAATAAGTTCTTTGAGTCAACACAAGATATATATATATATATATATCGAAAATCACATATATATTACATAAACAAATTGGGATTATAATTATTTTCAAATCAGTATAATGTGTTGTATACAAAGGCATTAGATATATGATGCATTCTTGATAAAACATGGGTAATCATCTCTTACAATTTCTTCTGGAAAAAAAGCCTAAAATATATAATAACAAGAACCAGAAAGGTTAGTCATTGATCAAGTAGCACCATATTTAGGAACAAAAACTAAATATCACCATCTCGCGTTTGATCTTGTTGTGACGAGGTTGACTTATACCACCTGTAATTGGCGTAAAAATTTTCTTAAGCTATGAGAAATTGAGTATAGATGAGAGTGTGTTTGAGAAGATGATTTGTCAAAAGTTCCAAAGGAAAGATTGCTGAGAGAAATGGCATATACTCTCCCCATCTTCATACTCAATCTCATAGTCGTTTGGTGGCACGTAGACGTCACCGTGAAATAGGCCAAAATAATTATTACTCGTGAAAGGGGCATCCAAGTTGTCGAGAAACGACCAATCAATCCCCTCCAACTGGACCCCACCACTTGACGAGGTTGACGTGTCATTTATTTCCACCACGTGCGTATTATCATCATCACGAACGCCGCCGTCGCCGTTACCGCCGCCACCGTTCTCAGGCAGCGGTTCGAGCCGGTAATTGTTCCCGGAGTGGGCCGCGACGTCCTGTATCTCCGCCGGCGAGAGCCACTTGCCGCCGGGGACGTCCGGCGGGTCGTCGGGGAAGTTGAACCGAGCGGTGGGACCCCGCAGGCAGTACTGGGCGACGTCGAAAGCCCTGGCGGCCTTCTCCGGTGCATTATAAGAGCCCAACCAAATCCTCTCCCGGCTATTCGGCAGCCGAATCTCCGACACCCATTTCCCCCATTTCCTCTTCCTCACTCCCTTATACTTCGCTTCCATTTGCTCCATCGTAGACCAAATTAATAAAGACAGCTGAAACAACAATAATAGATCGATTTTGATTTTGATGTCTTTCATGAATGTAATGTTGTCTGGCCTGGTTATATACATATATGATTGGGATAGTGAACAAAGAAATTTCAAACGACAGAAGGGGTTATAGGTCTAACGCCTAGTAATCCCCGTGTTCAACTGAAGTTCAAATGAGCGTAGAGAGAGCGTAGAGACGAAGATGGACGGATTATATTTTGATGACATACCACATGATGTGATGAGGCCTTGAAAGAATGGAGGTCAACGCGGGTGGGGTTGTTGTTGACTTGTTACATTATATTCTGGCTTCACACACGTGGGGGATTATATATTGTAAATATGAGACAACTTCAACGAGCAGATGCTCAATATTTATTCTATATTTCATTTAATTATTAGTTTGACATTGTTTTATTACATAAAGCATTTCTATTATCGGGCTTTAACAAATTGATGGGGTTGGAGCCTATGCCAAGGAGAATAAGAAATATTACATATATATATATATATATATATATATATATATATATATATATATTTGGTTAGGGAGGTGTTAGGAAAAAGTGTAATTAAATTTTGATAAGTCAAATCATATTTTAGGATTAGATATTAGGCCTCCAAAACTTTAAATATATAGGCTAGTTATTTAATTTTTTGTATGCTACAAAAAATCGCTAAGTGATAGAGTCTAGGGGAATTCATTACAGTAAGTCTTTGGTGTTGACATCATAAGTGAAGTTATCCGACAAGAAGAGGTAGAAGCATGAGTATAAAATATAGCATAACTAGCTACTTGACAACAAGAGTTCTTTGAATGAAGTAGTTGTTGAATCATCAAAATAGTAGAAGCTTTGCAAGTAGTAAAAGTTCTACAAGCAGTAGTTTTTTTTAAGCAGCAAAACTTTCATGAGGCTGACATCGACAAAGATTCTCAACAAATCGCAAGGTTTGAGAACAACAAGGGTTTATGCATACAGGAGAAGTATAAGTAGCAAGACTTTTACTAATCAACATGACTTTTCTAGGATCTAGCAACAGAGCTTTTTGATGATAAGCAACATGACTTATAACGAAAAACAACAAGATGAGGATCTTCTTGACCAACATTCTCTGATCGTTCATTACTTTTTTTTGGATCATTAGCACATTATCTCAGGTGGATACCTGTCGTTTTAAGAAAGATTCTTGAAAATAGCAACAAGCCAAATTTCATTGAAAAGTTGCGAACAACTATTGAATGTATGTTTTCTCTTCACACATCAAATCCGTGCACAATATTTTAATGACAAGTGGACTAAAAAATTTGTTTCACTCCAACGGACATATTCGAAGTCTCATTTATAAATAGCAAAGATGTAAAGAAAAAGACACATAGGATGTATTCCAAATTTCAAATAGTGTTTTCAAAACTCACAAGCGCATTTCATCTAGTTCAAGAGAATTAAAAGCTCAACAAGATTCATTCAACTTTCTTTTAGTCTCTTAGTTGGAGTTTCTTTCAACCTTTGTGTTGGAATCTTTGTATATTTGTACCAAGGGGTATATAGAGGAGGAAAAATAAAAGAGTATATGTGAAAGCCTTATTGAAGTAATATTGATTATTAGTGATCAAAGCACTTGATTCATGTGATTCACTGCAATTGTATTGGAGATTGATTATAGTGAATTTCCTACTAGATGATTAGAAAAGAGTGGAGTAGAAGGATTACATCATCTTAGAACCACTACAAAATTAATTGTCTCAGTTACTTATCTTGCACTTTAAATTCACTATATCTAATCTCTCTTTCACTTGAATTATTTTGTTGAGAAATCATTTTCCACTATACAAACCTTTGTTTAAAATCTTTGACTATATGGTTAAGTAGTCAACATCACCTTACTAATCTATTAATATCAAAGCCCGAGTTTGTTTATTCGACTATTGTAGTATTGTCACATTTAGTCATTCCCTTTTAATTTTGCCACATTATATCCTTAACTTTCATTTGTTTGCCACAGTTAGTCATCGTTTTAATTTTTTTGGGGATAAAGGTTAAATAAGCCAGCCATTCAACTTTTACCAAAATAACAATTAAGCTATTGAACTCAAAAAAGCTCCAAATTAATACATGAACTTGGAGAATAGATGCAATTGAACCACTTTTACTTGCTATAGCAAGTTAACATCCGGTCAAAACTTATTAGGATGCCATGTCAGATTTTTTAAATAATTTGAGGTATCCAACTCACTATTAAATGCTTATGTATGAAACAATGGCAGCACATACAGTGCACATTGTCTTCTTCCATGTAAAGTAATAAGAACCAGCACACATTGGATCGAATAAGATTCCAAAGTGGGCTCTTCACAAGGCTCGTCACTACATTCTTAAAGCATCATTGGTGGAAGGAACAGGAAAGGACAATAGGAAGTTCATTTAATAGAGGAAAGAATTATAGTGGCCCAATCACAAGGTCCAAGTCCAAACATTTAAGACAACTCTTCATTGGTTAAGTTCAAATTAAAGATGGTGGAAATCTATGTCAAGCCCAATTGCAAAAGATGAAGAAGAACTCAAGGCTTTGTATAATTGTTTAAGTGTTGATTTGGGAAATTAAATTAAGCCCAAATCAACCCTATTATTTTGGGTCATCATTAATTTAAAATGTTTGGCATGAAAGAGAAAACACTATTTTGTATTTAGAAAGGATTTCTTAAATCCCTTACTAAATAGGACTATCTTTACTTGCTTTCTAGATTAGGTTTAAGACTCTTTTTCCATTGTATTTAGGACTATAATGCTGCCTCTATACCTATAATAAATAATAAATAGGGCATAGTCATAGCAGCTTTAATCACGTACACTTTTCTTTTAATAAAACTCTTAAGTCTTTCTTTACACTTGTGTAATAAATAAACCTTATTGCTAATTGTGGACTCAATTAGTGGCTAGCTTGTGAACTCAACTAGTAATTGATTCGTGGACTCAAATTAATCTTCCTCTCTTAAACCTTAGATTTAGGTTTGTGGACTCGTTCTTTAATCGAAGGAAACTAGATCCTATAGCTAGAAATTTGAAAAATCCCTGAAAAATGGAAAAATAAACCTACAAAAAGTTTAAACAATTTTGGAAAAACAAGAAGGAAGAAAGAGAATGATTTTGGGTAGGTTGCAAGTACGAGTCGAGTTGCACTCTCTCCTTAAAACCTTATTTATCGTCTCCCAAGGTGCAAGGAGCGTTGCGGTCTAGACTTCCCAGGATAAAACGTACTAGGATTCTAAGTGTTGAGCACTCAAACTTAGAACTCGGCGAATGAGAATGTGGGATGAACATAGATGGCTAGAAGGATGGGAGAGTTGAGTTTCAAGAGGAATGCATAGAATTTCTGTTGTGTAAAATGCTACTGCTCAACTTGGAATATATAGGAGGAGAGGATTTAATAGCATATTAATCATGGCATTCAAAACTGGTTTTAATAACCATTTTGTAACCTTCGTAACAATCAGCCACTAACATCACTAACAGGAGATTAACTCTAAAAAATAATGATTGGAATTAATTTGAAATTAATCCCCTGAACGATCACAGTGGAAGTGAATCAACCGGTCCAGAGACTGTTTGCGAGAGGTCACTCTGAGTTACGTGCAGAAGGTCACTATGAGTCGCGTGTAGAAGGTGAGCTACTTTTAACGTTTCGCAGAACGTAAGCTTCTTCCAACATCCAGCCGCAGGTAAACTTCGTTTTACTTTTCGCGGACAGTGGTTCAGAGATAGGCAGAAGGTCACTATGAGTCGCGTGCAGAAGGTGAGCTACTTTTAACGTTTCGCGGAACGTAAGCTTCTTCCAACATCCAGCCGCAGGTAAACTTCGTTTTACTTTTTGCGGACAGTGGTTCAGAGATGGAAAACTGATACGAAAATTTGGCATAAAGGAGTGTGGGACTTCGTTTTACTTTTCGCGGACAGTGGTTCAGAGATGGAAAACTGATACGAAAATTTGGCATAAAGGAGTGCCCACAGGTTTTTGATTTGCACTCCTACGCGAGAGAGAGAGTCTTTATGCTATACAAGTCAATATACCTTAAAAAGGCTCTTGTATAAATAGTGATCCAAACCCACTTTCCTAACCAATGTGGGACAAAAAATGCAATTTCAATCTCAAATGGGTCTACTTTGAGAACTATTTTCTCATTCACCCATTATCCATTTTAAGTGTACAATATATCAATCTCTTCGTCTAACAATGAAGAACCCAAATCCACTTTGACCCGACCCAAACCAGAAGTGGACCCCATATATATTTGTACAACAAAATAGCCACTTAAAAATTTCATTTTATGCTATTTTTTCCAACAGATCCCACTATAGTCGATTGAAGATTTCATCATCGATGTACTTGAAGCTACAACGGGATTCTTCCTAAGTTTTTGAGGATTCGGGACTAAGGGTTTCACGTGAGGTCTAATGTATTTTGATTCATCTCTATCCTTGCATTGATAGCTATCTTGGGACAATACTCTATTTTATTTGAACTTAGAACTAGGCTCATATAATATAGATTCGGGTTCTCGTTGTCGACTTGTTGGGCCACGCTGATGATCAATCTCTTGTATTTTATCTCCAAAAGTGGCATTTTTGCATATGACTCCTCCATGGACTGGTTCGGTGTTTGACCAAACTAACCAGACCCTCCGCCTCGACATGTTCACTGCTGCAGACCTGTAGTGGTCGACTTATTTCTCCCCATAGCCTATATTTTTTAAGGCACGCTTTTTACTTACTAGGGTTATTAGACCAAAAATTTCCATTTGAAGTTGCAACGCAGTCTAATTGGGTGGCATAATGTTCCGGTATAGGTACAAGTTCTTCCTGTTGACTTGTTGGGCAACGCTAGTGATCAAGATCTTGTGGGTCAAGACAACTCCTTCTGGATGTCGTGTATAACGGCAGAGCCACTACGTCGTCGGGGGCGATGTCCACCGTCATCGGCATATCTTATTCATTAGCTTATGACAATAGTGAGAAATACAAGCAATTTTCCAATGGAGAACCCCCCCCCCCCCCCCCCCCCCCCCCCCCCCCCC
>NC_044916.1:23013259-23053032 GCF_003576645.1 Ipomoea triloba | reverse complement strand
GAACCCCCCCCCCCCCCACCCTCCTTCCCCCAAGTTTGGGGTATTCCTCTCCGGAATCGCAGAGCTTTTTTACGTGTAAAGATTGGGTAATGATAACCTTAGCTTGGCCTTAAAACACTCAGCTCACACAACCATATGGCATGTGGGTGATGGCTTTAGCTCTAGCACAACTTGGCAGGTGTGTTGCGTTATGAAATTCTGTTCCTTATGAGTATGAATTCTATACATGCAACAAATTAGTAATTGTGTCTTATGTTATGAATTTTTGTCTTTGTGTTGTGAAATTTTGTACCTATAAACACAAATTATGTACCTAAATCATATTTGAAAGGGAAAATTGTAATTTATGCCTCTTCATAATATGTCAATTATCAATGTCACCCTTGAATTGTTAGTGGTATAAATGTTTCCCCTCAATTTTCAAAATGGTACATATATTGCCTCTCCTGTACAGTATGGGAGGGGCAATATATATACCATTTTGAAAATTGAGGGGCAACATTTACACTTGGGAAATGCAATATATGTATCGTTTTAAAAATTGAGGGGCAACATTTACATCACTAATAATTCATGAGTGACATTGATAATTGACATATTATGAAGGAACATAAATTACAATTTTCTCTATTTAAAAAATAAGTAAATATATAACATGTGTATGTGTCTTATGTTATGAAATTCTGTATCTTAGGAGTATGAATTATGTACCTCGTTGTTTCAATCCAGCTGGGTCCATAATGCTGTGTTATGTGTCTTGTGTTGTGATTTTTATGTTTTGTGTTATGAAATTTTGTACCTTACAAGTATGAATTCTGTACCTTATTGTTTCCATTCATGATCCATAATGTTATGTAAACCATGGTGCATGATATAAATTGCGTATTTATCTATTATAGCACAAAAGGTAACTTTTGCGGCACATTTTATTATCCAATTCATTCCAAGTATTAGTTTGTTGCCAAAATTACTCCAAAACTCAATTTTATAATGTCTGTAGTCCAATAAAATATTATTAAAGTTAATATAAAGAAAAAAAAATTCATTAAAAAACTTCTTGAAAATTATATAAAAGATATGTACCTATTAAATTTTTTTTATGTTGTTACTAAAAACATACGTAGTAATCCGTATAAATTAAGCAAAATATGAAAAATAAAAAGAAATAGAAAGTAAAATATTGGGAAAAAAAACCGCTAATACAGAATAATTAAAATTCTTTTCCAATGAAATTATTTAAACTTCATTGTTTAGTTGGACAACTCCCTCTAACCGTACCATTCAATTAAAATTTCTATGCCCCCCTCCCCCTCCTCTGATCCCTCTATGAATATAATTGGAATTCCACAGTACGTACGTGGATGGAAAAAGGAAAAAAGAGGGAATTAATTAACAAATTTGCTCATTATTATTATTATTATTATTATTATTATTATTGCTATTGTTATTGTTATTGTTATTGTTATTGTTATTGTTACTACTATTACACAAGGATATTTTAGTCTTTATTTTACTTCTTCTCTTCTCAATTCAATAATTACAATATTCCTACTTACCAAACCATAGAATTTCTCGGGGGCTCATTTTACTGGGAAAGTCTCTGTCCAACCGTCCAAACGGGGTGTCCATCTTTATGGGTGAGGTATTGGCCAAATAAGAATAATAAAAATCTATTGGGCTAAGGAAAGAATGAAGCATGAAGCAAAATAATATAAGATATGTTGTCGTGGGATTCAAACGTAATCTACAATTTCAAGTATAACAACACAAGTTCTAGACAACCAAGCCACTCAAGATCTTGTATACTAAAAGGCAGGAAGCTCCACTTATGCATGTGAGTGTGCTGTAAGCAAAGTAGTGGGGGATATGTGTGTGGCCAAGAATGAAAGCTACTCGTCCATTTGTCAACCATCCGTGACTCATCCAACAATATAAATAGGGTGTCTTCCATCCCCTTAAAAATCATCCCTTGGCTCACCAAACCCTTTCTGTTCCATTGTTTGAGTCGTTTTCTCTCTCTTGTCGACACTTAGGGTTCGATTCCTAGGGATAACATTATTATTTATATTTCATTATTAGGGCTATAGCTTGCATTACTTATTATTCTTAATCCATTATTTGGATTATAGCTTGCATTATTTATTTATTATTTGGATCGCCGTTTTGAGCCAGTATCTCGACTTTGTACTTAATTCTTTTGGACCTAGAACCCCAAACTAATAATATTATAATTTTCCTACCCTCATTTTATTTATGATGGAGCGGATTCTAATAAAACTATCAATTCTCACATTATTTTTTTCTTGCAAAATTATAATTTTCTTTCCTAATTCTTTTCTACCAACCAAACATCTCGTTAATGTTTCATAGCGATGCATAAGGAATTACGGAGTACAAAATCTAGTATTCAGAAAAGTAATAGTACTCCGTATTTTCTTTCAGAAAATGAAAGGTGGGCCCATTGAGAAGACTGCTTGGCCCCCTTTTCACAGCTCGAAGTGACAAAATTAAAGGCAGCAGTGAATGCATTATTATGGGTGTACAAATCCAGATGGGCATAGGGTTTTTTTTTTTTTTTTTTAGAGAATAAAACAAGGGGTGTTTTAAGTTAGACTACGGGCTAGGGCATATGCTCGCCATTTGCAACACTTATATTATACTTATATTTATTTAAGGGATAAACTACAAATAAATCACCGTACCATTTAAGAACAAACAATTAGACCATCGAACTCGAATAACTCCCAATTAAGTCACCAAATTCGAAAAACAAAGCAATTAAGTCACTTAAACTCAAAAAAAGAGCAATTAACTCATTTTAAAAATTCGTCGCAACAATTTCCGTCAACAGGCGACCATTTCCGGCGAGGGCGACAAGAAATGGTCGCCCAAGGAGAAGGCGACTAGATCTTGGTTGCCTTCCCGGCGAGGGCAACTATTTCATCTAGTCACCCTCGGCAGATATGGCGTCGTCGCCGGTCGTCAGAAATGGTCGCCTGTTAACGAAAATTGTCGCCGGTGTCAGAAATTGTCGCGGAAATTTTAGAAATGGGTTAATTAATTTCTCTTTTTTCGGGTTTCAGTCGGTTAATTTCTTTGTTGTTCCGAGTTTGGTGGCTTAATTAAGGGTTATTTGAGTTCGATAGCCTAATTGCTTGTTCCCAAATAGTACGATGTCTTATTTGTAGTTTATCTCTTTATTTAAAATGTCAAACACACCAAAATATTTTAATGATGGAATAAAGATATGGGTCCAAACCTTTTTAATTGATCTAACACTACATTCATCCCCAACTAAAAATTAAAATTGTTACAAAAAATATGCGTCTATTATTTTATATTATATATTCTCAGAATTTATATAGTGTGTATGAAATAGTACAAGTTTCTTCCAATTTAGGGAGAGAAAGTTATCTTTACTCTCTTTCTAGAGGTGAAGAATTTTTAGAACATCTCTCTTCAATTCAGGTGGCCTTCAGGCCCATCGGAAAGGGTATGTAAAATTTGTGGCATATATATGCCAAGAGTCTTGATTATTTAAGAATGATCTAGGTGTTAATTAAATTGTTAAGTAACATACTCGGTGAAGTGCTTAACATTTCCTAAATGAACACTCACTGAATTAGTTCCAGAATTATCAGAATATAATAGTTTGCGCAATTAAAAGGCATTCAACCAAAGAAAACAGTAACGAACGCTCATGATTTGGTAACCCAGTTCGAAGTATTCGTACTCATACATCTGGGTGTGGAGGGGGAGGGGGGGGGGCATTCCATTGAAAAGACTGTCCAATTTACCATTAAACTCATAAAATAGATTCAACGAATCAACAAGAAGAGTACGAAGAACTAAATTGACAATCACAAAGGACCTAGCTTGATTGAGTTCTCGGTTTGGTGAACTGGCTTGCTATCTCCCGATCTTCAGAATTGAGACTCCTCCGCAATTGCAGCTTACTTTGACTTCCCTCAATTCCATGTGGATTATCCACCCTTGACGGCCTTGACCAATAAAGGTTGACATGATTGACTTGATATGATTTCTAATCAGCTCCAGTGAACATGATCAAGTTCTCAGTTTAGCTTGAAAGGATTTATGAGTGTATTAGCTTCTCTCTATAAATTCTCTATACACTTCAAGACGAATAAGATCGCCCTTATATAGATGATCTCCGTAAATTGCTCTGAAGCTGTAATTGCCTTGAACTAATCTTTGAACAATCTTCGAGCTGGTTCAGTCTTCATTCTTCAAGTCTGGGAAGTGAACTACTTCTTGCTATTATAGATTCTAGTTTAGACACTAACTTGCTTACTTAATACAATGACTGAACTAAATATTGAACAACTCTTTTGTTCCATAAAACGTTAACATATAGAGAATTGAAGTAAAAAGAATATCTTTATAACATCTTTTTTGTAACAATCATTTTATTTCCCTCCCAAAACGTTGAATCCCCAACCCTAAGGCCCCCCACGCCCGGCCTCACAAAGCATTTGGGAGGATATAAATCATGGTAACTCAACTGAACATAGAGGCTAGACCTTTGTAATAATCATTTTATTAACGTAAGGGTGAATGCCCACTATTTTCTTTTGCTTTTAAAAGTTGTTAGTTTGCTACCCTTACCGGTTGAAAATGAGGCTTTCTCTCTTTAACAGGGCGTTTGGTTGGGAGGAATGAATTATGAGGAAAAAGAATTGTAATTCGGTGGAATTGCAATTTAACGAATAAAGTAGGAATTGAAATTACAGTGTTTGGTATGCAGGAATAGTAGTACATGGAATTGAAAGGTAAGAAACGATAGAATGACTAAAATGCCCTTATGTAGTGTAGTAGTAGTAGTAGTAGTAGTAGTAGTAGTAATAATAATAATAATAATAATTCTTTCAAATAATAATAATAATAATAATATTATTATTATTATTATTATTATTAATTCTTTCAAAAATAATAATAAGTATAATAATAATAATAATAAAATTATTTTTTCAAAAAAAGTATGAGAGGAGGGGCAAAATTGTCTTTACACTAACAAAATTACCCATCCTCTCCATTGAATTGCAATTCCTCATTTGGAGGGAATTGCAATTCTCTCTAACCAAACAGTGTAATTCGACAATTCATTGAATTGCAATTCCTTTACACCCAAATCCATCCAAACCAAACACCTCATAACTGTTGTTGGCCAAAAGTTTTTATAGCCTTAGAGGAGGCACTGGTTTCGGAATTGTTGAATATTTACCATATCAGAGTGGCTTTTAACTTGGCTCCAAAATTGATAAATACATATATGAATAACTTTTATACATTCTCAATCACTCGAAAAGAATAAGTCTATCCCTTAAGCTAGATTCACTTTCCTTATATATTATGAAATTAGATTTCTAATTGACAAAAACTTTCATAAACGTGAGAATTATTTGTTCCACCTCTTAAATTCTCAATAAAATTTGATCTTAGCTATCAAACACCCTCTAAATTCAAATTGTTAGGTTAGTGCAAGTTTGTAAGTGATCAAATTAGCACGTATGCATATTCTAACTAAAAATATGAACTCAATAAACATTAAATAAGTCTAATAAGTACGGAAAATTAACTAGCATAAGGCCAAAAATGTGCCTACAAGAGTTGTTTGCAACAATAATAAAAAATTTTCTATAATTTTTTATAAATATGTGTGAAAATAAAAAGATAAAAATCAAAAGTATATGAGTATTTATGAATATTTTGAAATGTACCGTAAAATTTGATAGGAATAGAAAAAAAGTTTGTCTAGTTTAGACAGAGAAAGAAAGCTTGTAGAGAAAGTTAAAAAAGTTTGGGGTTGGAGGGTTTGATTTCAACAATTTATATTTGTAAAAGAAAAGCCTACAAATCTTATTATGATAGAGTCTATAAAAGTTAATAAGTTTTTGAATATTGCCAAAGACCTTGTGGTCAAGTGGCACTCGGTGTACACTCCTATGTGGAAGGGAGTGAGTTCGAGCCTCAGTGGAGGTTACAATACTACAATGTAACTGAGTTCGTTTTTGAATTTACCAGTAAAGACTTTTAGGGGGTGTATTCAATCAATATTTTTATATACTTTTAAAGACTTTAAAAGTGATGGATTTTAAATGACTCCGTACTCTTTCCAAACTTTCATAGAATCTTTTAAACTTTCATACCTCCTAATGGGGTGTTTGGTTGGTGGAATTACAATTACATTCCCACCTAATTCCGAAAGCAACTAAATTCCACGGATTTTAGGAAGAAAAAATATAAAATTGAGACAAAATTATCCCTTCCTTTTTGTTAACCTAAAATTGATATCTGACATTCCCTTCTAGATTATAGTATGTATTATTCTTCGACTACTATCAACAAAGAACTTCATTCCTGAGCAATAATCATTTTAGGCCAACCTTTGATGGTTTTATGATTTTTTTTTTTTATGTGAGCTTATGAAGCTTAACATTTTATAAAGTATTTACATGAAAATTAATTTCAATATGTCTAGTTCGAGAGATACGGTTGATGAGTGATATTTTAATTTAATATGTTATATTTTTTTTTATGTTTAAATATGCAAATGGGTCCAAGATCTACTTGTCATTTATCATTTAATAATAACAATAACAATAACAATAACAATAACAATAACAATAATGGACATTTTGGACTTTATACTACTTATTCCCTTTCAATTACCTTGTATACCAAACATTGGAATTGAAATTCCCAGTAATTTTATTCCTGCCAACCTAACACTGGAATTTAAACTCCACTTTATTCCCACATTATTCTTTTTCCATGGAATTACAATTCCTTTCCCACTTAATTCTTTCCCTCCAACCAAACGCCCCGTAAAAGTCTGTATGACAAATATTTATAAACTTTTAACAACTTTTTCATATATAAAAGTCTACAAAAGTTATTAAAATTCTAAATTATTGAAAACACCCTTACATACAACTCATTACTCTCCTCCAGTGCCCAAAATGCATAATTTTCAGGGTCAATTAAACCCTCAAACTTGTCAAATTGAGTCAATCAAACCCTAAAACAGGCAAATGACCTGTTGGTCATTTGTATCAGTCCGGTGACCGGCGACAACTTTTGGCGTCCGGCGAAAATTTTCGGCGACCCGTGACGATTGAGTCGCTGGTCGCCTTCGTTGGAGAAGGTGACCAAAAGGTCGCCTTCTCCAGGCGAAGGCGACCATTTTTCTGGTTGCCTTCTCCGGCGACTTGCTAGAGAAGGCGACCTTTTTGTCGCTTTCTCCGGCGACTCGCCGGAGAAAGCGAACCGGTGCCTTTTTCCAGCTATTTATTACCGGTAAGGTAAATTTGATGTATTTGACTCAATTTGGCATGTTTGAGGGTTTAATTAACCCTTTTAAAAGTTTAAGGACCTAATTGACTTTTTGTTTAAAGTTTAGAAGTCTATTTGACCAATTTTCCCTAATTTTCACCAACTCTAATTTTTCTTTTACTCTTTCCTTAGTGACTATCTCCCATTTATAATTACTATAAAGTAGATGAGGATTGTTCAAAAATTTAAAACTATTTTCTTTTTTTTTTCATAACTTGAAAAATTCAACTTAACACAAATACATATATTAATTTAATAATCCACATGTGGCTACATAAACTTAAAAATAATGATACTATAATTCTGCTACGAATAACAATTAATAATAGACGTATGATTACATAAAATAAAAAATAGTTGTATTTAAAACTTTATTAATGTTGCGAACAATATGTGTAAAAATAAAAAGATAAAAATACAAAGTATAAGAATATGTATGAAAGTTATGAAACGTACCGTAAAATTTGACAGAAATAGATGAAAAGTTTGTCAGGTTCAAACAAAGAAAAAAAAGTTTGTAGTGAAAGTTGCAAAGTTTGGGTTGGAATGTCGAATTTCATCTATTTATATTTGTGAAGAAAAAGTCTATAGAAATACTAATCTGGTATATACGTATAGTCTATAAAAGTTAATAAGATTAATTTTGAATACCAGTAGACTTTTAAAGATTCCATATAAGTCTTAATCGAATACCAATATATTTTTAAAAGATTTTTTAAAAGTCTGAATCGAATACCGACTGATTTTTAAAAAATCTTTAAAAGTCGAAATCGAATACCACCAAACTTTTAAAGTCTTTAAAAATTTATAAAAATCTTGATTGATTGCACCCTTTAAATACTCTATAAAAGTTTGAATCGAATACCAGTATACTTTCAAAAACTCTTTAAAAGTATGAATCATCAAACTTAATTTTAAAAACTCTTTTAAAGATTCTTTAAAAGTCTATACCGATAATACCAATATACTTTTAAAAACTCTTTTAAAAATTCTTTAAAAGTCTATACCGAATATCATCAAACTTTTAAAGTCGTTAAAAGTTTTTAAAAGTTTTGATTGAATACACCTCTTAGTTGATTGGTTAAGAAAAGTGGAAATCTATAATCTAACAAATGACAAAAAGAAAAAAAGAATTGTTCCAAAAATATATCAACATCATTCCATAGCGTGGCAATATAAAATGAATGAAATTGATAACCCCGAATTGAAGTATGTCGCATGTCTTGTTTATAAAAGTAGCTTTTGTTGCTTAGATAGGTGAGTTTGTACAAAATATATAGTAAATGAACACGGACAGTATTTTTCTTTTCTTCATGCACAAATTAAAAGGAACGTGAATGTAGTGACTTAATTTTCAAAATCTGAGTTTTAAACCCAACGAGAAGAAAGAGGAATTCAAGTTTTGTATACTCACATTTTTCTTTAATTCGATTCACTACCCCCAAAGGTGTTAGTAGTGTTGTAGCGTCAGTCTCTCAGGATAAAACAAATTACGACTTTAAGTTTGAGCGTTCAAATGAAAGGTCCGACGAATTGAAGAAGAACACGAGACGAGCATTCAGTACACTTTACAGAATTGTTGACAGAATATTTTTGAAGAAAAGAGTTGAGGAAGGTTTTTATAAAAGATGAGGAAATTAATAGCATTAACAATTGAAATAAATTCAACTTTGTAACCTTCATAACTGACAACTTAATCTAAAGTTTAAGATAGCTATTACGGTCTTTAATTCTTTAAATATAAATTGGAATTAATTCAAAATTAATTCGTATGAATCATAATTAACAACTTTCAGAATGGTACATTGAAGAGTAGTTCGAGCAATACCCACGAATGATAATTCGTGCAGTTAGTTGCCTAAAGGTTACGAATGGTCAACCATTCGGTCAAACCGAATAGTCACCATAACCGAGCCATCCGAATGGTAAGGTTTACGCTTCAGATTTAGTACTCGAACAGTGGCTCTGAGTTGGAAAACTATACGAAAATTTGGCATAACTTAGCCCGCAAGGCCAGCCAATTTTCTGGACAACATTCGTGCCCAGGTACATGAGTCAAGCCTTTTTCAAACTCATTTTGGGATTTGATTTGCACCCCCATATGCGCGAGAGAGAGTCTCTATGCTATATAATTCAATATGCCTTTAAAAGGTTCTTGTATATATAGTGGTGCAAACCCACTATCCAGCCAAACCAATGTGGGACAAGTGCTTTTACAAAATCTTTTCACCTTCATTTTCTAACTCAAATGGGTATACTTTGAGGATCAATTTATCATTCACCAATTATCCTTTTTGAGCGTACAATATATCAATCTCTTAATCTCACTACGAAGAACATAATTCACTTTGACCCGATCCAAATTAGAAGTAGATTCAACATATATTTGTACCACAAAATAGCCACTTAAATGTCATTTTAAGCTAAAATTTCAACAGTACTCACCTGAACCCTCCCCTATATATAGATTAAGGTGGGAACATTATATGCTCCCAAATAAAAAGTGATGAGGACGGATATTACCCATCTATTTAAGTAGATCAACGATTGAGGGTTACTGAAAAATAAGGAAAAATAGGTGGGTTATTATTATTATTATTATTATTATTATAATAATTATTATTATTATTTTATAAATATTACAAACTTGAAAGCTTGCAAGGATATAAAATTATTGATCATTTTTTTTTATTTAAACCCTAAACCATTGATGAACCCAAGTAAAAACTAAAATTAAAATTCATCGTAGATGTTGACCTAGGGGAGACCAATGACTTTGAAGCAAAGGATAAAGCGAAAAAAATGCAATGTAATTTTGGTAATTATTTCAAATTTTAAAGCGCACTATGTTAAACTATAAGTGTATCTAATGATAAAAAAAAGGAATGCATTCAAGAGGTTGCACTTTATATCATACGCTTTGTAGTATTGTTTGTTGCACGTTACAATTTTTTTCGACGTACTTTAAAATTTGAGACATTTATCAAATACCACCATATAGTTTCCTATGCTTTAGAGCCTGTGGTCATCCCCAGATCGACAGCTATAGGATGAGTAATCAGTTTCGTGTGTGTGTGTAAGATTTATGGTATTCAATATTTAAAATTTTAAATTACGGTTTATTAATATTATATGTTTAAATATTTTAGAGAAAATTTGTTTCAAATAATCTAACGATCCGTTTGAAAACTTGAAAAATATTTTTTGAATAACGATTTCAAGAGAATAACTTATTTTTTAGAAAATATTTTAATTTAATGGTGTTTTTCTAAAAGTAAGAAAACTAATTTTTTTGTTTGGTTTATTATCTATTTAAAAATGAACATATTATTTGTTAAAAGTAATAAAAATAATGATAATAATAATTATTATTATTATTATTATTATTATATTATTATTATTATATTATTATTATTATTATTATTATTATTATTATAAGTAGTGGTGGTGGTGTGGTGGTGATGGTAACAATAATAATTCTGAAACTAGCTTGAAAAGAAACCAGAGAAATGAAAATGTCTTCCGACTACAAAAATTAAGAAAATATTTTTCACCAAATTAAACATTTTTCCTTTGACCATAATATTTACTTTTGACTCTATTTTCTTTGAATACCCAAATACGAAAAAATCTAGAATTTCCAAACGGACCATAAGATTACTAATAATGTATTAATGTAATGTTGCATATTGGAATGTTACACCACAACATGTGTTCGCCTCATGTTATTTGAAATTTTAAGAGATGGGTAATGGTGTATAGTGCATTTATTCCCACTTTTTACTCCATTTTCTACTTCATAATAAGGTATCATGATCTGATTGATCTTAGAAAATATTAGGCCACTTTTCTTATTTATTTACTTTTCTTACCCAATAAAATTTAGAGAAAATTGCCATTTTGGTCTACTGACTATAGGGGTCCTGTTAATTTCAGTCCACGACTTTCAAAATTGTTAATTGCATACCAGGACTATTCAATTTTTATCAATTTTGGTCACTCCGGCCAAATTGGCGGCCAAATGTCGCCGGAAAGTCCAAAACCCTAAAATAATGAGGGTATTTTAGTCATTTCACGCTTCTTTATTCTTCTCCGGCGAGCTTCTTCTTCTCCGGCGAGCTACCATATTATTTCCGGCCACCAAATGACTCCGCCAAGCCGGTTTCGAAATCTCGATTCAAGAGGTTCTTCGATCGGCCGTTTCCAAGCGTTCTGCAGAATTCATCTACGTCGGAGAAGCTCAACGCGGCCGTCGTGGCTGGTGTAGAGTTGCCGTACGCAACCGCTGCAATTGTTTCAACGGCAACGGCGACGACAGTTCCGATGACGAGTTCGATTTCTCTACCTTTGGCTTCGCCGATTCTCTCTCAATCGGAGGCAGACCCAGGTGAGAAAGAAGGAAAAGCGAGAGCAGGAATGGGACGTGTTTCCGAAGCGGTGCAGCGTCATCCTAGAGGCCTCGACGTGCTCCGACGAAAGCTGCAGATTCTTCTGGAGCTCGTCGATCACAGCGCGGCCGCTAGCGTGGATGCAGAAGTGTTCGAAGGCCTGTTTGAAGTTCGGAATATAGGGTTTCCATTTGGGATTGAAGATTTTACGGCCGATTAGGGTGAAGAGGAAGAGGATCTGCTCCGATATAGGGTGTGAAATGACCAAAATGCCCTCGTTATTTTAAGGTTTAGGAAATTCCGGTGAGATTTGGCTGGCAATTTGGCCAGATTGTCCAAAATTGACAGAAATTGAATAGTCAGGGTATGCAATTAACACTTTTGAAAGTCATGGACTGAAATTAAGAGGACCCCAATAGTCAGTAGACTAAAATGACAATTTTCTCTAAAATTTATACACCTAATGAGAATTATTTATCGTTTTCCTTAAAAGAATGTTATATGTTTATCACATAAGTTGTTTCTCTTATCATGAGAAATCTAATTCCAATGGGTCGTCTTAAGTTATTTAAAATTGGAAAATGCTTTTTCCGTTCTTAAATTTTGCCTCTCGATGTGGCTTCAATGGATGCCCATAAATTAACTAACTCAATCACTAATTAAAAAGAGATTTTTTTCTATTGCAGAGTGTAGCGCTTAAACCCACCCCTCCAATGTGAGGGTGCAACCAGATGTCACTAGACCACAAAGTCTTTGGCGGTTATTATTGTTGTTATTGTTATATATTGTTATTATTATTAATTAATTAATTAATTAATTAATCAATCGAGTATAAAGTAAAATATATAATATTGGGATATATATATATAAAATATATCTTCCATCAAACATGTTAATATTGTACCCCTCAATTTTAATTAATCAAGTAAGATTTGAACATTTCTCAAGAAATTTGACATTCCTATTAATTTAACATTATCTAAAATAATTTGACATTTCTCATGATAAAATGCATCTTTTATGTTATTATATTTACATTTTAAAAATCTCTCTCTTTTTGGTATATGACATTCGATATCTTGAATTCACCTCAAATTATACCTACTTGTAGTCTTGTAGAGCTCCTTCAATAACTATTATTTTATTGAAGATTTAAAAGACTTGACACCTAATTTCAAAAAAATAATGATAATGAACGAACCCCTTCAAACTCGTATACAATATTCATTAAACATGCAGGAAAGGATTCATTCAGGCAGTTGTATGTTCGGTGATCACATTTACTATCCCTCACCCACTCTTCTCTCTTCCCTAATAAATACTCTTCAATTCCAACTATTATATTCACTAGTCACTACTGTCTTCTTCCTCTTTTTTTTTTTTTTTTTTTTTGAATACTACTAACTCTATTATCAGCAATGGCCGCCGGAGAACAGTGCCTTCTTTCCACGGAGATAGTGAACCGGGGCGTGGAGTCCTCCGGCCCCGACGCCGGTTCGCTGACGTTCTCCGTCAGGGTTCGGCGGCGGCTCCCGGATTTCCTGGCGTCGGTGAACCTCAAGTACGTGAAACTAGGGTACCATTATCTGATAAGCCACGCGCTGTACGTGGCCGCCGTGCCGCTCCTGGTGGCGGCGGCGCTCAGCGCGGAGGTGGGCCGCGAAGAGGCGTGGAGGAAGATCTGGGATAGCGCCGTCGCCACGTATGATTTGGCTACGCTCTTGTCTTTTCTTGGCGTTGTGGTGCTCACTGTTTGTGCCTACTTCATGTCCAAGCCTAAACCTATTTATCTTCTTGATTTTGCATGCTTCAAACCAAGTGATGATTTCAAGGTAAGACTTCACCATTTTTTTTAATTTAAATTATCTAATCATTTTGAAGATCTAAATTGTAATGCAAAGTAAAGTAGCTTTGGACAAGGTACACACACCTCTTTGCATGGACCACGATCCAAAACGACGTGATTGAATTTTATGAGTTAAAATAATGTACAGTATGAGTTAGAATAATGTACATTATGAGTTAGAATAATATACATTATGTGTTAGAATAATGAAATTTCTAGGATAATATAATATACTTTATGAGTTAGAATAATGTACATTATGCTTTAAAATAATGTATATTATGAGTTATAAAAATGTATATTAGAGTAGATCACGTGAAAAAAAAATGTACAAAACGACATTCTTTTTGGACCGTGGTCCACACCACGCAATAATTATTGGTAAATGAATATAATTATTTACCAATATGCTTACTAAAGTTGAGATAACTCGGAAGTTTATTAATTCATCATCTGTAGTCAATGAATATAAATTTAAAAATAAAATGTGATATATATTTTAGTAAAATGACAAACTATATTTAAGCTTCCGGAAAAATTGTTTAGGGTTGACCCTGGCTGAACCTAAGTCAATCACATGATCTAGAGAGATCAAGCTAGCTTTCTAAAAAATTTGCCTAAAGCAATCATTATCCGTCATGGTCGATACAGTTGTATAGACCACAAATAATAAAAAATATATTATTTTGTATACTATCGAATAATGTATATTCAATATACACATAATATACTTTTAATATTTTAAAAATTTATCTTGTATTTAGGAACAATACATTATTTGAGTACTAGAAGTACATTATTTTGTATAATGTACATTCAGTATACAAATAATGTACTTTTAATATATTAAAGATGTACATTTTTATGGTCCACATAAAAATCAACCATACTCAAATCGATCCTTTTTTGGCACCAAGTTGGTGAAATTAAGGGGCAAATTAAGAAAGTAGTTTTGAACTCCTTGTCTCTTTTAAGAGAAGAGAGTGTAGAACTACTTGTGCCAATCAAGCTAATTATAATTTTAGACCCTGTTTGGTAAATGGCTGTTGGCTGATTGGGTTGGCTGTTTGGGTTAGAAGGTATGATTTGTTAATAACATTGGCTGATTGTAGAAAGTTGTTTAGTAAAATTAGCTGTTAGCATCAGCTGCTTGATATAATTTCTTTTCTCAAAAACTAATTGAAAAGGCTGCTTTGAGTAGCATTTTGAATATTAGTATTTTGGAGTTAAAAGGAGACATTGAGTACATGATAGTACATGTACGTACTAGGTAGTAGCTAGGATGTTTGGTTTTGGCTTACTCCGATAGATCCATCCATATGACTCATGTGTGTTCTTGGTCTTATCAAAGGTGACAAAGGAACAATTCATCAACATGGCCCGGAGTTCTGGAAAATTCGAGGAGTCCACCTTGGAATTCAAGAAAAGGGTGCTGGAATCCTCCGGCATCGGAGACGAAACCTACGTCCCCAAGTCAATCGGGTCGGCGGAGAACACCGCGACCATGAAAGAAGGCCGAGCGGAGGCGTCGACGGTGATGTTCGGCGCTCTAGACGAGCTGTTCCAGAAGACCAAAATCCGGCCTAAAGACGTCGGAGTTCTAGTGGTGAACTGCAGCGTTTTCAACCCCACGCCCTCGCTCTCCGCCATGATTATTAACCACTACAAGCTGAGGGGAAACATCCTGAGCTTCAACCTCGGCGGAATGGGGTGCAGCGCGGGGATCATAGCGCTGGATTTGGCCCGTGACATGCTCCAAGCTAATCCCAATAACTATGCGTTGGTTGTTAGCACTGAAATGGTGAGCTTTAATTGGTACTCCGGTAAGGACCGCTCGATGCTCATCCCTAACTGCTTCTTCCGCATGGGCTGCTCCGCCCTGCTCCTCTCCAACCGCCGCCGCGACTACGGCCGCGCCAAGTACCGCCTCGAGCACATTGTTCGGACTCACAAAGCCGCCGACGACCGCTCCTTCAGGTACCTTCCATCATATCAATTCCTTACTTTCAATTTCTAAAATCTGTTTAATTTGATGATTGTCCATGCATGCAACATGTTTCACATAATCGTGTTTTGTGCTTCACTTTAATGTGTATGATGCAAATTAAGTGTGTGTATTTAATATTTGAATAATAATATTTACACTGCACTCACTATTTTATAGTAACTTGAATAATTATATTCATATATATATATATATATATATATATATATATATATATATATATATATATATATATATGCACCTGGCCCGTTAGTCTTGAGGATGTGATGTGTACTTGAAAATAACTGTGGTTGGTGATACGATCAATGAAAACAAAAGTTGTTGAAACAATTTATTCAAGATTGCCACTCACCCAATGCCAACCACCTTATTATCATTATTGTTAGTATCATAATTAATGAATATCGTACTGATTTTACAATGAGTTATTGTTAGTATCATAATTAATGAGTGTCATACTGATTTTGCTATGAGCTATAACTTTAAAAAATGTGATGATATATACAAAAATAATAAAATTATGTTTTCGTTGTGAGCTGACGTAGTTATAAATATTTGATCCTTTAATGAGTAGGGCTATCTATCAAGAAGAGGATGATGAAGGCAAGAAGGGTTTGAAGATCAGCAAAGACTTAGTCCGAGTAGGGGGAGAGGCACTGAAGACCAACATAACCACACTGGGCCCACTAGTCTTACCGGTGTCGGAGCAGCTCATCTTCTTTGCAACGCTGGTGTGGGGCCACCTGTTTGGCTCCTCCTCGCGGCGGCCGTACATACCGGACTACAAGCTGGCCTTCGACCACTTCTGCGTCTACGCGCCCAGCAAGGTGGTTCTGGACGAGCTGCAGGCCAACATGGGGCTGAGGGACAGCGACATGGAGCCCAGTCGCGCCACGTTGCATCGCTTCGGCAACACTTCCAGTAGCAGCATATGGTACGAGCTGGCGTACCTAGAGGCCAAGGGGAAGGTGGGCGGCGGCGACCGCCTCTGGCAGATCGTGTTCGGGTCCGGTTTCAAGTGCAACAGCGCCGTGTGGCGGGCCGTGCGCCGCGTTAGGGTGCCCACTGCCAACCCCTGGCTCGATTGCGTCCACACCTATCCTCGGACCATCTAGCTAGGGTAAGCTACAATCCGAGGTCCTCTATATATAATGGTTTTGTTACCTCTAGTTCTAAACTTTCAAATTGATCACCTGTGATCCTTGAATTTTTAAATTTTTAACATCTATTGTCCAAGTTAACCACCCTTGTTCTTAACTATCAAATTTTAACCACTCATGGTCCTTCTAGGGGACTGCGACTAGTTAATTTTGAAAATTGAAGAACTATGGATGATTAATTTAGACCACGGATGGTAACAATTTGAAAGTCGAAAGACTACAAGTGGTCAATTTTAAAGTTTAAGACTAAACGTGACAAAACTACAATACTCGAAGGATCCATATGACATTAATTCATTAATTATTAATTAATTAGCACGTTCTAAGTAGGTTGTTAGTTTCAATTTCGCTGTGGGAAGTTTGTTTAATTAGCATTCATCATATTATTAATTATGAATTGTGTATGGGGCCATTTGGGTTTTGGGATTGATTAGGGATCGGATATGCAAATTGCAAATGCCCCGCCTTGAATTTTAGTATTCAGCAACATACAAGACAGGGGCAGGGGTTCGACCAACTTCGAAGGCGACCAGAAACAATGTCGAATTTAATCTCATTTTAAGAATGTTTGTATTTGTCATTATATTATATATATTGATTGCATTCGATCGGCATAAAATTTGTATGTCATTGTAATACTAGTTGTAAAATTATAATAATCATATAATTTTTTTAAAAAAGCTACATATAACAAAACATATTATTCATTATGACACACTCTGACCATAAAAAAAAAAAAAAAAAAAAAAAAAAAAGTCCATGGTTTATTAATTAATAACTAGTTTTTTTTTTTTTAAATAACACTTGAAACATACAGTATTATATATGTCCATGTTGAATGATTGAATTATGTTTTATTAATAATGAAATGCTTATACTTACTCCAGATAATAATTTAAGAGACTTTTTATTTGAAAAAATAGCTTAATGTATATTATACAGTTTATTATGACACACTATGACCATAAATAATGAAATGTTTATTTATTTATTTTTTTTGAAGATAAACGTAGCTATTCCATTAATTCATAACATAAAACGTTTACATCAATTATCAATGAAATGGTAAACCATTCCTTACAATCAGACATAGAAACAACTTTTCTAACTATGCTATAGAAAACTTGAATCGCAAACTGTTTCATAATTATGAAGCTATGTTCCTTCAGGCAGCTTAAAGCTTCTTCAAAAATCTGGGTCTTCGTCATCATTCTTTTTTGCTCGCCCAGGATAAGATTAACACTTGTCGAAACTAAACTAAACGATTTATGCTAATGAAAATGAAAAGCTCGTGAAAGTAACGAGAGGAAAAATGCTCGTGAAACTAACGAAAGGAAAACACAATAATAGAGAAAAAAAAAGTGGGTAAAGTCAAAGTATGGTTGGGAGTTCAAGACTACCAACACAAACCCCAATACCTACCTACTATTATTTTATTCAAAGGGAGAGAAAACGGAAGAAGAAGATCTGTGGCGGTGGTCGGAGGCGGACGGAACTGCGACGGTGGTTGGAGCAGAAGAAGAGCGAGAGCAAACATGGAAGGTGACCAAAACCGCCAGCTCAAAGCTCCATTAGAGCTCCGCCCGGAGGCCGGCGGTGAAAGCCGAAGTTGAGCAGCAGGGAAAGGCTTTTGTTTTAGAGAGAAAAGGGAGGCAACATTAGGGTTTAAATAATGAAATGTTTATATGTTCTCCTTATTGCATTATGTAAAGAAATGTAAGGGTAAATTAATTTCACCTATTGTCAGCCACTACCCGGAGGTAAACCAGGTTTGGTTGTCCATAAATGATTGACTCAAACCAAGAGGATTGAGATTTGAACTCATGACCTCGTGAAGCTCCTTATAGTACAATAAATAATAATAATAATAATAATAATAATAATAATACTAATAAATTCTCACTCAGTACAAATCTCAGCTTGGGGAGAAGGAAGCAACATAGTAATAATTTCTTCCTTATGTCATAATATTATTATTACTATTATTATTATTATCATCATCTACCGCCTGTCAAATTATTAAAAAGAAGAAAAAATATTTATGAAAAAAAAAAACTGAGGGGCAAACAAAAATTGGCAGGCTAAGATTTGATTATGAAGGGAAAAAAAGGGCCGTCAAAATCAATCTTCTCAGAGCTTAGGCAAGCCACTCCACATCCATTCCTTCAATTTCCTCAATGTCCATGCTGCAAACCATTTCAAGGATGAATAAAAGCAAGGTGATATATATAAAAGAAAATTTTAAGGTGTCTGATCAACACTGATATTATGTTGTACCTAGTAAAAATGGACATAGTAGCAAATTTTACTAGATAATGTCTAACACTTGTGATAACATCTGGATAATAGATTGTGTGCATTCATGTTGGTTCTCACATTCTCACCTAAATAGTGATTCTCATTTGATCATTAATCTATATATATATATATATATATATAGCATGAGATGCAATCACAAAAATAAACAAACAAATTGAATAGAAGTTGGAACAAGAACAAATAACAAAATGATAAGTGAAGCTTTCCAAGAATTGGGAATGTTATAACTTAATTGGTATGTATGCATGTATGTATGTAGATTGTAGAGTTGAGACTAGGAAAGAGGGAAAGGCAATCTTATTCCATTCTCATTCATTCCCACACTCAAATAAGTTTACCATTCCAATGCTTCACAAACCCTCCTTATGGCTATGGCTTTGCTAGTTTACTTTAACATGGTAATTTGAAAGCACTTATTAGGAAAGTTTTGACCTGAAAACAGCAGTTTAATCACAAGAACAGAGCATCCAGCTATACACCTTGCACAAGAGGGAGGGGGGTAGGTGGAGGGATGATGTGGGCCATGCCCTTTACTTTCCTGTTTCTTATCCGCCGCCCTAAAGGATCAATCCTGGCAAGACCCATATTTCTGATTCTAATATGTTGAGATGACAACATGATGTTGGTGGGGACTCTGTCTGGGCTTGCATCATTTTCAGACAGAAAATTAAGAACCCTCCAAACTCCATTAAAACCCATGTTTAAAGAATTAACAAACAACAATGACTCTGTCTAGCAATTACAAGTTTCTTGTTTTGAGAAACACTATGCAAAATCAATACAGTAAATATTGGCACCTATTAATCTAGTCTGAAATTAAACTTTTTACTATTATGAGTAAAGGTGTTTTAAGTGTGATTATTGGTGTGCTGTGGAGGAAAGTAAAATCATCTCATAGCAAGAAATATTTAAACACAATAATGATAAATAAATCCACATATCCATCTACTGAAACAAAGCCTATGAACAAAAAACATTTCTCATTTAAGTGAAACAAGCAAAAGAAAGGACAGATTTTTACCATGGCAAGCCAGGATCTTGCAAGTAAGCATCAGAATAGGCATCACTCAAGCAGTTTTCATTTGCGTTCAACCAGGCTGGAAACTCCATCACTTCATGAAATGGATAGCACCCATAATCTTCACCATTTTGCTCCTCACCAGGGCTGATTTCCATTGTCTTCAAGAATTTGAACCACCATGCAGAAGTGACGAAATTCAATGCGTCGTTCCACTCCATCTGGTGCTGCTCCCCAATGGACCTCATCTCAGCCATTTCCTTGTCATCCATCACTGGATGCAACCCTGAATCTGGTTCATTGATTAACCCAGTATTCACCTTGTCTACCATTGGACACACTCCTGATAATCCGGTACACTGGATATCCTCAATGGGAAAGTATGAAGATGATGGATAAATTGGAGGATTATTATTGCTAAAATAAGGTGTAGTGTCCAAATTGTTGAAATCATGCAAATTGAGATTCAAGCCTAAGGTTTGGTTTGGAAGTGGGAAATTGAGGCTTTCTTGAGGAAGCGGTGGAGCAACTGAAGAAATTGGGTAAGAGTAAGGATACTGAGGAGGACAAGATATTGGGAAGCAGGAAAAGTTATCCATGAAACTTGGAAAATTGTTGGAGGTGGGATTGGAAGCATATGTTCTTGGATTTCTCCGAGATTTTAACTTCCCTTCTTGTTCTAATGGTGTTTGTTGCGAGGTCTCTAACAACTCCCTCCCCAACTGTTGTTGCTTTTGTTGTTCATTTGCTTCTTGTTGTTTCATAGCGGCTCTATGAAACTTTAGCGCAGTCACAATCTCTCGTCGAGCCTCAGCCATATTCAGAAGCCTCTCTTGATAAGGCCTGCTAGTATGGAGTCTTCTCCGGACTTGCTTTTTATGCTTAGGTTGTTGTTGTTGAGGCACTGGCTGAGAGAATTGCGTCTCACTATTATAAGAGTCGCCAGGTTTAGCTGAATTTCGGGTTTGGCATGAGATCCCTCCATCTCCAACTAAATCATCAACATCTTTGGAATTCAAGGGATCTTTGGTTCGTGAAGAAGTAAGCTGTTTCACAAGGGTCCTAATATAGGCACCAGAAACATGGGGCTCTTCTTTTAGCTTTTCTACTTCCAATCCCACTTCATTTACTTGTTTTGAAGATCTTCCTCTCATCTTTTCTTCTTTTTTTTTTCTTTCTTTTTTTCAATTGTTTTTGGCAAATTTTGATCACTTTTAGACAGAAGTGAGAAGGTGGAATGTGGGAAGGAGGAAACACATGTGATTCAGACAGAGCCAAAGTACACTATGCAGACAGGGGCAGAGTTTGGGAAGGATTCATGGGTGATATAAATAGGCTAGCAAGTCTTAGGCCCTGTTTGGCACATGAGAACCAACATGTATGGAAACACAACTTCAGCCTTTAATTCCTTTCCCATTTGGTATGTTCATTCCATTCAAATTGTAATTAATATGGAATCACCACTTCATTTCATTCAAATTAGTTCTGTATAAATAATATGAATTCTCTTTTCCATTCCTACCCAAACTTCTTTGCATTTTCATGTGCTGCAACAGTATCAAACCGAGTCCTGGCCTGGGGTTTAAATTTATTTATTTTTTGGAATATCCTAGTTTAGGCATATCACTAGGTTGTTCCATTTTTTTATTACTAGCCTTAAATGGGTAGTTACCATCATTTCAGTTTCCTAAGTAACTGGTCCTAAGAGGAAAGTTGCTTCACAACCTTGTAAAACATGATGCATCTCATCCTCAAGGAATCTGTTAATTGCAGAACTAAACCTATCCCATGATTTCACTAGAGCCGTGTCTTAAACATGCAACCATATAAGCATAATTTTTCCTAAGGGGAGAATGATCAATAACTTAAAACTACTAGGAGATTTTAATCACATAAAATCTTTTCAGGGGTTAAAAACATCAGTGTAGGTAAATAAATTTTCACAGAATTCATGCAAGCAGTCATCACAAATTGTGTGGAACTGGAGATCGTGTGAATTTGATGTGACCTTTCAGACTGGTCATTGTTCATTTGGTTGAGAAAATCTTACAGCTGCATCCTTCATACAAGGAATCCAAAGAAGCCAGTAATTGATTAAACAGCTGGAAGACCTTAAATGCTCAACCTTCACAGCATAAGTTCGTGACTTTGTATGTGCCAAATAGTCCAAACTTTACACATCCAATAGGTACAAGATGAATTAAATGTCATCCATCAAGAAGCAAAACCATGCCCTCAGGTCACAAATTTTACCAGTGACAATTTTGATGGCATCCTAAGTTTTATAGAGGTGAGACAAGAAGAGCATATGATCTCAGGGGCATACTTAAGGTCTTACAGAACAGGAATTCATATTTGCATCCAATTCAGAACTATTTGGACCTTCTACAATGTCATGATTTTGAATATCCCTTAGAGATCTAAAATATCATTGTCCTCTGCTTGGTGTGAAAGGTTTAATACTGCATGAAGAAAAGAAAAATCCAGTCTAAACATTTTACTTATTGCAACTTAACTCTTTTAGTTACATACACAAATAACAGATATGTTGCCTTTTCACCATCAACAACAATACAAGTAATTTTATCTCAATTTTGTGCTTGTTAGAAGATTATCTCAGGAAGGGTTTAACTTTACAGTAGAACATTCAAAATCATACACTATTTGTGCAAGATTAATACAAAAATGAATACTATAGAGATAACATCAGAAAAAATGTGCAATCATGGGCAGTATATCATGACATACACCTCAGGTATGTTGAAAGACAATAAAATTTAATTCCATTGAATATATATACACATGTTGAAAACATTTCCCCCAATAAAACTTATTCAAAGAGAGCTGATTATTTAACTAACAAGAAATTTTTACAATATTCATATGTTTTCATAATTTTTTACAAAAAATACAAATGAGAAGGTATGTGGCAATGCCATTGAACAGATGTAGTGGTGTGGGTTGGTATATGGGGGTGAGAGTAGACAAACTGTGGAGGTAAAGTAAGTAATAATTGTAATGAATGTAATGATTGCGGGGGATAGATAGCTAGGAGTTGGGAGTACATGGTGGTAGTAAACTGTAAAAGTAAGTAGGTAGGTAGTGGTGAGTAGAAGGAAGTCGTGATTGTAAGAGAGTTAGTCATGATAGTGGGATAAATAGGTGGTGGCGAGTATAGATAAATAGCGGTGGGTAGGTAAGTAGGTTGGTAGGTGAAAGTAAGGGTAAATAAATAGGTGAGGTGAAACTTATGAGGTAATTATAATTTATAAGTGGAATTGTATATACTTGTTGTATTTGAAACATTTTTTTTTAGAGCTATTGACTCTATTACAATGCAGTATTTGTTCATAACTACTTTCTCAACCTACTGAAGCACAAAGAGTCAATACCGTCTCTACTGAGGCTTAAACTCACAACCTCCCATATGAGAGTGTAACTTGGTGCCACTAGACCACAAGGTCTTGGCTATTTGAAACATTTAAAAACATTAAAAATTTGTTTTCCAAAATCCAAATCCCTTTACTAAGTTGGAAAACAATGTTTTATATTTTCCATTTTCTAATTTGGAAATAGTTTATTTTGAACCAAAAAAAAAAAAAAAAACTATTTTCCATTTTTTCATAAAAAAAAAGAAGCTGGAAAATTCTCCATTAACTCAATATGCAATTTTATATGGTTTCTCCATCATTTTCTCCCAGCTTGCAAGTTTTAACTATAAGGGGCCAGGCTCTACAGACGTATTCGGCAAGGCAACAGAAACTGGCAGGAGAATCTCTATTACTTTTGTAACCTTCTTTGATTACAAATATATAGTATAAGACATAATTTCATTTAATAATATGACAATATCCATATTCCTTTTCAAATTTGTTAAGCATGATTAGAGCTTGTTATGGAACAGAGAATTTGGACCATTTATAAAGTCATTATATGCCTACTAAAGACAGAAACACTCCATACCTTGTCTTCTGTTGTTGCATTTTCTTCTTCCCTTCCATTGCTGATTCCGTCTTGAATGGTCTCTATTTAACTTCTAATGCTACTTGGACCTGCAATGGGCATGGCTCCTGAGTCTTCTTACCAGAACTCTGTACCAGCAAAGAAGAGTGGATTAGTGCTGTCCAAAACAATCCCTGGTCATTAAAAACATGAACGAGAAAACATTCAGGAGAAATTCCAAAATGTTATGTGTTCAAGATGATATTTATTGTGAATTTGTGATTTTAAAGTATCCATCCATTGCTTGTGAACAAAATATTCATTAACTTTGAAGTAAAATTTAATTGCACATGAAGGCTCACCAAACTGTGGTTCAAAATATACCAATTGGTGAAATTCTTACATGCTCAAGGAGTATGTTTTTACACTTCAGGAATAGGGTTTCCCATTTGTTAGCTCGGGAGTCCCTTTCTTTGTCTGATTGTAGGGAGTGGTTTGACCAACCCCCCCTCCCTAATGTTTTATCTTCGGATCTTTGTTAATGAATTTCCTAGTTTGATTTCAAAAAGAATAACGCATTCCACTTTTAAAAGAGCACGTAGCACTTAACTAAAGGTGAAATGTGAAGTGGTAAAGTTCTGCTCCAAGAGCACCTAAGTAATTTTCTACCAATTTGTTCAGGATAACATCCATTAGAGTAAATAATGCCATGTACACAGGGAACAAATATAGGAATTTGTCCAGGAATCAAAATTTGAATTTATTGAGCAACTGTGAGAGGAAACATGCACAAACCAGATACATAAAACACTTAAATCTTGATTAATATATTTGGACAGTGTGGCAAAACAGAAAAAGGTAAAGCCACTTTGAAATAGTAATAACCAGTTCACAGAATTTACTCAAATTAAGTAGCCTGTTACCAACTTATATTAAATCATTGATTCACTTGTAGAGATATAGAGAGTTGGTGAGTGTTTTTACTTTTCACAATATGCAAAATTTTTCCTGATTTGTATTCCAAGTAAGGTGAGGATAACTGTGAAGGTTGCTGCTATTGCTTTTGAAAGGTCCAATCAAGAGCCAGCACCAACAGAGCTCTTAATGGTATTCAACCTTTCAATAACTGCCTATGTTAAAGAAGCTGGGCAATAAATTATTGATGATTGCATTAATTACCCGATAAATATTAGTCAAAGATTACAGTTTCTAGAGATAGTAAAACTTCATTTATTAGCAGATTCATTCGTACTTCCAAGCATAATTCACTTTATTAATTATTTTATTTATCAAGTTTCTAAAATTATAAATAATACCAACATCATCAAGGAAATCAGGAAAAGACATAGTTTGAAAACCATGAACCATATACAGAGATCAGCAGAGTCCACAAGCATACCCTTCATTACAAGGAGACCTAAACACTTTTAAGCATTACTTAAGAAACAATTAACTGACTAAGTACCGTCTATAGGACATTGCACCATTGAATGCCATTTTGCATCAAAACCAATCTTAAAACTATCGGGAAAATAGGAATAGCCTAGAATTGCTCTACGATTTCTTCATTTATATGTTAATGACTGCCACGTTGTACTTGAAATAAAGAAAAGGAGCACTAACCAATCTCCTTTCCATTTAATTTTTCATAAGACTATGCTAGACGAACAAATAAGTGCAGTGTATCTAGGTAAACGATTCATGTGCTGGAATTTTCTATTCTCCACCGATATGCAACATAATGCATCAGAAAGTTCTTTCCTAGAATAGAATTGCGTCCCTTGATGTAATTATTTCACGGATAACTTGTAAGGTACAATGTTTTTCATAAGAGGAAAAGTCATTGCTTTCAAATTAATTATATAATTAGTTATCTTTAACATATACCTTAACATTCTTTTCTCATTTGCATAACAAAGTGTAACAACAATCTATTTTAATATTTGATTCTTCATAGATAAAACATCTCCATTTGTGAAGAAACAGACAAAAATCCTTAGAAACATCAATTGCATTGTTCTTTGTGGAAAGGGGGCAGCATGACAATAGTTTCACTGTCAGTAATTATCCAAGAATGCTTCACTTTCTACTTTTTATTTTAAAACTTGATGTTAAATTTACTTTAAAAACTAAAAGACACATATCCCAGCTCATGAATTTTGGTTAAAGAACTTTGAAGTTTATATTCACAAGTGCATCCTAATTTACCAACAACTCTGGTTAGACAACAAAGTCTGGGTAAAATTTATCAGAACTAGTGTCAATTTTTTACCATATTCAATAGCAAGGAAGTCTAACAAAGAATAACACTAGTAATATTGATGTTGGAAGTTGGAACTCCAAATATGTTTCAA
The DNA here is from genome assembly GCF_003576645.1 of Ipomoea triloba. Taxonomy (NCBI): domain Eukaryota; kingdom Viridiplantae; phylum Streptophyta; class Magnoliopsida; order Solanales; family Convolvulaceae; genus Ipomoea; species Ipomoea triloba. Next base: position 23,026,647 of record NC_044916.1, on the reverse strand, counting down.
ATGGATTAGTTTATCCAAACTTTCTGACCAAAAATATGCATTGACACTCCAATTTCCAAGAATTCTTAAGACTTTCTAATAAAACCCACAGTTTACCAATCGAGTAATAAACAACATAAAGCTTTCAAGATCTAGGATTAGCAGGTAGAAATAAAATTACCCTTTCAAGGGAAAAAAAATTAAATAAAAAGGAACTAAACAAATCACCAAGAATTGGAAAGGGAATTGGATAAGAATGTGAAAGGAAGCACAGGACAGACATTTGGAAATTTCTAACTTTAAAAAAATGAGTAAATAATGTGAACAGAGCCACAGAGGCAGAGAAAGCAGACCTGAGTGGTTGAGTGAGTGGATTTTTGGATAACAGGAAACCTGATTCGACCAATCCTATTTCTTCCTCACAAAAGCTTGCCTGATCCACCCACCCCCACCCCACCCCACCCCAGGAATACTGCAGAAAGTCTTGATTGACGAATGCCACTCTTCCACCACCCAAGTCTCGATATTGGCTCCATTCACACCATGGTTTGTGAAAAAAACAATTCCTCAGTTTTATCCTTTCGATGATTACGCGATGAATGATCATTTCACTTGCGAGGTTAGCAGATGGAATCATGGAAGTAGTAGGTAGACTAACTGCTCTCTCCATAAAAGTTGGGACCATCTTCCTCCCAATTCTAACATCAGTAAAATTTGGCAAAAAAAAAAAACACCAGTAAAATTGGCAAAAACTTGTGTACTGTTAATATGAAAATATACTATTTATATTTGAACAATGTAATGCTTTTTTGTCTCATTTATATGTTTGATTCCATTGATTAGGTTTGATTCAAGTTATTTTTAATTTAATTTTTCATAATATTAAATTTAGTATTATTATACTCAATTTATATATTTAAAAACTATACAAAAAATACTATTAAGTACAACAAATCAAATTTAAAAATAAGAATACTAAAGAAAATAAACAAAGGAAAAAAAAAAAACAACGGTAGGTGAATACGAAAATGAACGGAGAAACGCTCTCGTCCCGGCGAAACAGCGAAGAGCAAGACCAACGGGAGCGAAGCACGAAGAAAACGAAGACGTCAATGAAGTCTCCTATGGAGGAAGCCCCACCGACTGGTAACGTGCAGTGGTTACAGAGGAGGCAACGAGAAGTGACAAACAGGTAAGTACGTTGTCGTTCAACGATGAACGATGAGATCGATCTCGTCTCTAAGGACGAGGAAGAACCGGACGATGATATGGGTAAAAGCTGTCCAGTCATCAGGCTAACTAGGGAGGAGAAGGTGCGGTTGAGAAGTAAATGGAAACAGACCCTGATAGTGAAGGTAATGGGCAGAAACGTTGGCTATGGGTATCTTCTCAAGCAACTCACATCTTTGTGGAAGCCAAAAACGCGAATGGAACTGGTAACTGTTGATAACGGGTATTTCCTGGCGAAGTTTGCCTCTTGTGGATGTTTATGAGTTCGCTAAGTATGGAGGACCACAGATGGTCCTTGATCACTATCTCATAGTCAAGGAGTGGGTTCCAAACTTTGATCCTTTTACAGACAACACGAAGAGCATGATCGTGTGGATTCGTTTCCCATGTCTGCCAGCGAAATATTTCGATTACAAATTCTTGATGCGAGTTGGGGAGAAGATTGGTCGTCCGATAAACATAGACATTGCAACCAGTTTGGTCTCGAGTGCAAGCTTTGCGAGGGTCTGTGTTGAAGTAGACATCACAAAATCGTTGCTTGCGAAATTTACCCTGAGGAACAGAGTCCGGCCTATCGTGTATGAAAGGCTACATCTTATTTGTTTCAACTGCGGGATGTATGGACACAACGCTGCGGGATGTAGTTTGAACTAGAAGGGTGAAGCCACCCAAGATGCGAACATGGATGGCGCTAACCAGCCGGAAAATTCCTCCGGTGCGGGTAACGGTCAAAAAGAGGGTGGAAAAGGTAAGGAGATATCGCTTAAGGAAGCTACCTTAATTAGGCCTGAAGTAACAGGAGACTATGGTGCATGGATGATAGCATCAAAACCAAAAAGGAACTATACTATAAATCAGGGATATAGGAGTCAAGAAGGAAAGGAAAATGGAAATAAAAATCAATATGGGAATGCTAAAAACAAGGAAAAGATTAGCAAGGGATCAGGTTCGAGATTTAGCTCATTAAGCGAGGACTTTACGCAAGAGAATCCAGGAGAAGAAAGAGAGACAGAAACTAAGAACGAGGAAAATGTTGAGCTTAACTTGAATAAGTAGGGCACTAAGGCTGCGAGCTTATCTAAAGGAAAGAGACAGGTTGTCCAGGTCTCTGAAAGACAAATTGATGGTAATAACATGCATGGCATGCACAAATAGAATATGGAAAAAAAAATGCAGAGAGGACAAACCAACCAGGCTGCGGCTGTTTTGGAACACACATTTGTCAAAGGGGATAAAAATGGTGAAACCTCTTCCCAGGTGGTTGTTCTAGAAGATGACGAGATCCCCAAAACCTTGCATACAAATGAGGTGCTCAGTCCAGAACATCATGGCGATCCTCCAAGGTCCAAAACGGGGGGAGGCTCTCACGTAGCTGATGATGATTTTTTTGAGGACAGCCTCGAGGCCCCAGGTGGGGGGGGGGAGGGATATAGAGATCGAGCTCTGAGGTGCCTGCGGTTTCCTCAGCTCTGCTCGGTCTGTTTTCTCTCGCCTTTGTGTCTTTTGTTTTTGTGTTGTTTTTTTTTTGTGCTTTGGTTTTGCTCTGTTGGTTGTGTTTTTCTGCTTTGTTGTTTTCCCATGAAGGTTGTTACATGGAATTGCCAAGGTTCAGTGTCTAAGAGTTTTCTTAAAGCTGCAAAATGGATCATTCATTGCCAGAAGCCGGATATTCTTTGCTTATTGGAAATTAAAACTTCTAGAAGCAATGCCAGTGAGGTGTGCATAAAGTTGGGTTTTGAAAATTGGGCTAGGGTGGAAGCTCTTGGCTTTAGCGATGGCATTTGGACTTATGGAACAACGAAGTACATGTGGAGAATATGATGTCGCACCGCAATTTGTGCATATGAAAATTAAAGACAAGACTGGGCGTGATTGGAATTTTTCGGCTGTGTATGGGAGCCCCTCTCTCCATCTTCGTCGTCGCCTCTGGAGTTCCTTAAGGCGAAGCAAAGTAAACATTAGTGGTCCCTGGCTGGTTGCTGGTGACTTCAATGTAGTGGTGAATTATGATGAGATCACTAATACGGAGAATCCAGGTAACCATAGGAACAATGATTTTAAGAATTGGATTTTTTAGGAAAATTTAGTTGATCTTGGTTTTTTGGGACAGAAATTTACCTGGAAAAGAGGAAAGACCTTTAAAGGTGCAAAACTTGATAGGGCTCTCTGTTCTCTGGACTGGCTGGAGCAATTTCCTAATACGAAAGTTGTTCATCTCACTACAGTGAATTCAGATCATTGCCCCATCTTAATTGAGGTTGACCATGCTCAAGATAGGAACCAAAATACGTTCAAATTCCAAGGTGCGTGTACTAGACATCCGAATTTCTTGGAAATGATTCGTGAAAATTGGAAAATGGAAGATACTGTGTGGGACAACAAGGACAATATGACTATGAAGCTCATGGATTGGAACCACACCACCTTTGGTAATATCCATCATAAGAAGAATAGGCTTTTAAAAAGATTGGATAGGATCCAAAGACACTTAGACCACGTGCATCACTCTGGAATCATTAGACTGGAGAACAAAATTAGAAGAGAACTAGAGGAGGTGCTACACCAAGAGGAGATCATGTGGTTCCAACAAGCCCGAGAGAATTGGATTGCCTCAGGAGATAGAAACACGAAATTCTACCACGCGGCCGCAACCATCAAGAAGGTAAAGAAATCGAGATTTCAACTGTTGGATGACAATGGTGTTCCGCTCACTAACAATAATGAGATTGAGAAAAGGATTTATGATTACTACTCTATTCTGTTTGCTAAGGATAGGGAGGTCGACTGCGATCAAGCCCTTAAAGGTAAATTCCCGGCTCTCAGTGAGAATGAATGACACATAGTTAATGAGGAGTTTACAGCAGAGGAAGTCAAAAAGTCCTTTTTGAGATGGGCGTGCTTAAAGCTCCGGGCCCCGATGGATTCCATGTTGCCTTCTACCAGAAAGCTTGGCAGATAGTCGGCTCCTCGGTCATTAGTCAGATTAACAGGTTCATGGATACCAGCACCCTGGATAAAGGTATTAATGATACCCTAATTGCCCTCATTCCTAAGGTTGATTGCCCTAATAATGTGAGCCAATTTCGCCCAATTAGTCTTTATAATGTAACCTATAAGATTATTACCAAGACCTTGACTAATCGTATCAAGACAATCCTGGGGAAGATTATTGGCCCCGAACAGAGCAACTTCGTCCCGGGGTGCCAAATTACTGACAACACCCTTGTCTACCAGGAGATGCTCCACTATATGAAATCTAGACAAGGAAATGTTGGTCATATGATCTTAAAGATTGATCTTGAGAAAACCTATGACAGGCTTGATTGGGATTTTATTCGGGATACTCTTAAAGAAGTGGGCATGAATAATAAGTGGGTTAATAACATTATGGCTTGTGTTGAGTCCTCGAAATTGAGAATTATGTGGAAGGGCAAACAACTTGACGAGATTGTGCCCACCAGGGGCATTCGCCAAGGGGATTCTATTTCTCCTTATCTTTTTGTTATGTGCATGGAGCGACTGAGCCATATTATCAAAGAGGAAGTGCAACATGGGAAATGGAAAGAGATCCGACCCTCCAGGTATGGCCCCCTCTTAACTAATTTATTTTTTGCTGATGATCTAGTTCTCTTTGCTGAAGCTTCTCATGAACAAATTATGGTCATCAGGAAATCTCAGATTTTCTACTCTAAGAATGTTACTACCTCCGTCCCATTTTATGTGTCTGATTCGGTTAACGAGGCTTGACTGAAGTTATTTTTAATTCATTTTTTCATAATGTTAAGTTTAGTATTAGTATATAAAATTTATATATTAAGAAATTACATTAAAAGTACTACTAAATACAAAACATTAAATTTAAAAATAATTTAAAATATTAAAGAAAATAAGCAAACAAGAAATAGTTGGTTTGACCCATGAATAGTAAATAGGACAGGTAAAATGAAACAGAGGGAGTAGTAGGGAAGAAGCCCAAAGGATCACGGAACTTGCTGGCATGCCGAATACGAATAATTTAGGCAAATACATTGGGGTTCCCTCTATCCATGGTAGGGTTACTAACAATCTCTTCAACACTATTTTGGATAGAATCGATGATAGGCTGGAGGGTTGAAAAATGAGATACCTCACTCTAGCTGGAAGGTGTTAGCCCGTTCAGTACTTCATACCATCCCCTATTACACCATGCAGACTATGCTAATACCTGCTGGAATATGGGGAGAGATTGATAAGAGAATTCACAAGTTTATTTGGGGTAGAACTCCAGAGAAGCGCAAGTGCCATTTAATCCGTTGGGAGGTGGTGACTAAACCAAAAAGGGCAGGAGGACTAGGCATTCGAACTTCTAATGAGATGAACCTTGCCTTTATGACCAAACTTGAGTGGAGACTTCTGAATGATAATGAGAGCTTATGGGTAAAAGTTATGAATGCTAAGTATGTTTATGGCAAGCATGGAATGGAAATTTTTACTGCTAAGCAAGAGAGCTCCAATGCGTGGAGGGGCATTACCTTGTCTTCCCTGGCCATTTGATACATCGATCTAATTCCTGACCTCTTTTTAGCCCCCATTTTAACCAATTTTAATTTGCTAACAAAGTGTTTTGACTTGAGTAGAATCTATGACTTGTTTGTGTGATTTGATGTTCTTAGATAAAATGGGTCACAACGAGTCATTATGAGGCTTTTTGGAGCATAATGGAACAAGTTTGGAAGCCAAGATGTCACTCAAGGAGGATCGGAGCAGTCGGACGCGAAGCGGGAAAGAAAAGCTGGAAAATAACCTCACACGGCCGTGTACAAGGCCGTTTGCCCCCATCGCCAATTTGTTCAGCAGCGACACCACACGGCCATGTACATAGCCGTGTGGGAGGCCGTTTGCTCTGGTTTCTGCACAATATTTAAGCCAATTTTCTGCATTTTGTGAAAAAGTTCGAACCCTAGCTAGCTTAGAACTACTTTTCCTCATTTCTATAGCATTTATTAGCCTAGATTAGCTTAGATCTATACTTGAAAACACTTGGGAGTATTTATTTCAAGGATTTGGAGTTGATTACAACAACTCTTATTCATCATTTAATAATAAAACACTCATTTCCTCTTCGTTATATCTTATTTACTCTTATTACACTTTTATGGTTTCTTTGCTTGATATAGCTATGTTTACCTTAAATATGAGTGAATAGTCCTTTTTATGGGTTAGATTTGGTGTTTATTGCTTTATTGATGCTAGCTATGTAATTATTGCATAAAGGGGATAAACACCATTTAGAGTTCTTGAGTTTGAGTTGAGTTTTAATTCTATCTTTCAATAATTATTGCACAGTGATTGTTGTTAGTTTTTGGAAAGTCTTTCATCACAATGGGAATTGGATGAAAGACTTGAGCCTTCCCAACCTCAAACCCAATTTCCCTTCTATGGAAATATAGGTAGATTGGGGCTTACAAAACTTTTGTTCTTAAAGAATTTGGGTTGATGCACCATGGGAATGGGGCAATCCTTGTTCTAATCCTTGTGGAAACTTGGATTCTTTAGTGCTTGCCTCAAGAACCTAGGGTTAATGTTTTTCCCCCAATCTAAGTGTCAAATGCATCAATAGAGCAATACACCTAATTTAACCCATCTTTCCCAATTAAATTATCTCCTAGCTTTTAATCTTGTTTCCCGTTAATCCAAAATACCAAAAACAATCTAGTTTTAACTCCAAACCAATTATGATTTACTTGGATCCTTATGGATTCCAAGACCTTAGTGCCTAGAGTTTAGGTAACGGCTTTCTACGTGCCATAAACCCCAATCTCTAATGGAACCAAAAATTCATACCCATTTTCATATCACCGCTAAACATACATCACCATTCAACATGGCTCACATTTCACTATAAGAAACGACAAAAACACTAGATTCTGAGAGGATGCTTGGATCCAGGAAAGAACTCTTAAGGATTATATGATTGAACAAAACCACTACAACAGTGCCAACACCAAGGTCTGCAACTTATGGGATGTGAATACAAGTTGGAGGTGGGAGGAGATGACCAATATACCTGACATTGTCAAGCAATGCCTAGAGCTAATAAGTGTTGAAGATGGAGACCAAGCTGATGAAGTCTCCTTGATGATGGAAGCATCAGGTATGTTTACTGTTAACACAACATACAATATGATTAAAGGAAATGACACTAACATGCAGGTCATAGTGTGGGATAAGCTGTGGAAAATTAAAGTCCCAAGTAAAATGCAAACCTTCCTCTGGATTGCTTTGCATGATCGTGTCATAGGTAATGCGGAGAGAAAAAGAAGTAGCAGCAATGTTGGCACTGCCCGAATGGAGGGCTCTGCTGCTCGATTTTAGGGAAGATATACACGTTGACCTATTGCTAGAGGTCATGGCGACACTGTAGGTGGGCGGGGGCTTTGAGTTGGCATGCGTGAAGTACATATCTTTTAGGGCGGGTGGCATCGCATTCCACCTGAGTGCCGACGATATCAGTCGATTGATGGGTTTAGATGAGGTCCAAAATTTGACTAAAGAGCAAAAGAGCAACAGGATTTAGAATGTTTATAATGACCATGCCTTTTGGGAGGAACTGACTAATGGAACCATTGTCTTTAAAAGCCCCCACAACAGATCTACAAGCTTCACGAACAAAGCGCACAAGTTTATGCACCATGTCTTATCCCGATCTGTCTGCGGGCGCTTTGATTCTAGTGGCACATTGACACATGCAGACATGCTTTGCCTTTATGGGATGATCAAGCAGAAATGGATCCATATGGGGGGGGGGGGGTAATTGGAAACCTGTTTGTGAATCAACAAAACCCCAAAGTGCGCACAATCTTCCTAGGTCCTTATGTCACTAGAATTGTAAACAACTCCATTTTGGTCTGCATCACTAAGCCCAGTCAAGGAAACATGCAAGAGATCACAGTGGCCCTAATGGACAAACTCTACAAACAAAAGAGATCTGAAAAAAGGGCCTGGGTTGAAGGAGGAAATGAAGAAGCAGAGGAAGAAGAAGAAGAAGCAACAATAGAGGAGCCCGCTGGGGGCGAAGTAGGTGAAGGGTCGTCTAGGCTCACTTTTCAGCAGCAGGTGCTGGCCCAACTGGGCGTGATGCAGCTCCAAATGGGGCAAATCTACCAGCAGGTTGGGGTAGTTCAGACAGAGCAGCAATAGATTAATGCCGGGGTGTAAACCCTGAATTCTAGAGTCTACAATCTAGAGGGTGTCGTGGGCCATATTGAAGAGTACCAGGCTTGGCATCATAGCCAATTCCCACCTCCAAGAGGGCCCTACTACCCCCATGATCCTTCCGCTGGCCCCAGTTTCTGATTGCAGTGAGGGTGTTGTTGCCCCTTTTTATGGACAAGATTCTTGAACTCTCAAATTTTTATTTTTCTACTTTTTAATTTGTTTTCTCTATGGATGTTGAACTGCTTGAATTCCTGATCTCATTTCCTTAGTTAGCTTTGCTTTTAGCTGTCTTTTTAGTTTACTTTGCACTTTAAGTTCTTTATCTTCCGTTTATATTTATCTTTGGCTTTGGTTGCTCCCCCAATGTGCTTATTTTTGGTCCATCGAGAAACATTTTGTGGGTCGAATTTTTGATTGTACATAAAAAATTGTTTTTCTTTGCTTGGATGATTCAATGTGCATAGTTCTTGAGTAATTTGCTTTCATTGCGTGAACGTGCAATCACTTCCTTTTTGTGGGTTTGTGGACTGATTTGGTGGTACTTGTGCAACCTGACTTGTGAATAGATGATTTGAAACTAAACTCTTGATTGATCTAGTCTCCTGCCAATAGCCTTGTTAGCACCCTAATAATGAATAAATTGACTTTGTGTGTTGTGCTTGGCTAGTGACGACTTATGTTGGATTCCGGTGATATGTGTTTTGCTAGAACCTGCCTCATTACTCCCCAAAGTGATACCCTAGGAACGGCATGATTTGAAATGATCTTAGTCTTGCAATAAAGTGCTTTGCACTTATTCCCTATTTTGAATGTTTTTCTTTATATTAACCCTCATCAATTAACCCCAAGCCCTTAGCCTAAATTTTTCCATTCCACCCTTTGAGAGAATGTAGCACTTATTCCTTAGTTTAGGAGAGATTTTTCTTTTGAAGCTCATTGTTATTAGCATCACTCTAGATAGTTTTGTCTTAGTGTGGGGGTCTTTTGTAAATAATGTTAGATATTGGTTACTTTGAAAAAGTCAAGTCTTGAAAAGTAGAAAAAGAAAAAAAAAAAAGAAGAAAAAGAATCTTTAAAAAAGTTGAAAAAGAGAATCAAAATGTTGAAAAGAGAAAAAGAAAAGGAATAGTTGAATAATAGTTAAAGTTCTTCATNAAACCTGTTTGTGAATCAACAAAACCCCAAAGTGCGCACAATCTTCCTAGGTCCTTATGTCACTAGAATTGTAAACAACTCCATTTTGGTCTGCATCACTAAGCCCAGTCAAGGAAACATGCAAGAGATCACAGTGGCCCTAATGGACAAACTCTACAAACAAAAGAGATCTGAAAAAAGGGCCTGGGTTGAAGGAGGAAATGAAGAAGCAGAGGAAGAAGAAGAAGAAGCAACAATAGAGGAGCCCGCTGGGGGCGAAGTAGGTGAAGGGTCGTCTAGGCTCACTTTTCAGCAGCAGGTGCTGGCCCAACTGGGCGTGATGCAGCTCCAAATGGGGCAAATCTACCAGCAGGTTGGGGTAGTTCAGACAGAGCAGCAATAGATTAATGCCGGGGTGTAAACCCTGAATTCTAGAGTCTACAATCTAGAGGGTGTCGTGGGCCATATTGAAGAGTACCAGGCTTGGCATCATAGCCAATTCCCACCTCCAAGAGGGCCCTACTACCCCCATGATCCTTCCGCTGGCCCCAGTTTCTGATTGCAGTGAGGGTGTTGTTGCCCCTTTTTATGGACAAGATTCTTGAACTCTCAAATTTTTATTTTTCTACTTTTTAATTTGTTTTCTCTATGGATGTTGAACTGCTTGAATTCCTGATCTCATTTCCTTAGTTAGCTTTGCTTTTAGCTGTCTTTTTAGTTTACTTTGCACTTTAAGTTCTTTATCTTCCGTTTATATTTATCTTTGGCTTTGGTTGCTCCCCCAATGTGCTTATTTTTGGTCCATCGAGAAACATTTTGTGGGTCGAATTTTTGATTGTACATAAAAAATTGTTTTTCTTTGCTTGGATGATTCAATGTGCATAGTTCTTGAGTAATTTGCTTTCATTGCGTGAACGTGCAATCACTTCCTTTTTGTGGGTTTGTGGACTGATTTGGTGGTACTTGTGCAACCTGACTTGTGAATAGATGATTTGAAACTAAACTCTTGATTGATCTAGTCTCCTGCCAATAGCCTTGTTAGCACCCTAATAATGAATAAATTGACTTTGTGTGTTGTGCTTGGCTAGTGACGACTTATGTTGGATTCCGGTGATATGTGTTTTGCTAGAACCTGCCTCATTACTCCCCAAAGTGATACCCTAGGAACGGCATGATTTGAAATGATCTTAGTCTTGCAATAAAGTGCTTTGCACTTATTCCCTATTTTGAATGTTTTTCTTTATATTAACCCTCATCAATTAACCCCAAGCCCTTAGCCTAAATTTTTCCATTCCACCCTTTGAGAGAATGTAGCACTTATTCCTTAGTTTAGGAGAGATTTTTCTTTTGAAGCTCATTGTTATTAGCATCACTCTAGATAGTTTTGTCTTAGTGTGGGGGTCTTTTGTAAATAATGTTAGATATTGGTTACTTTGAAAAAGTCAAGTCTTGAAAAGTAGAAAAAGAAAAAAAAAAAAGAAGAAAAAGAATCTTTAAAAAAGTTGAAAAAGAGAATCAAAATGTTGAAAAGAGAAAAAGAAAAGGAATAGTTGAATAATAGTTAAAGTTCTTCATCTTTTTTAAAATTTGTGCCTTTACTCCTCAATCTAGGGTGTTGTTCTTTTCCCTATTGTAGATTGCTCCTTGTCCATAATTGTAAGTCTCTTCTAGATTAGTTTGTTTTTAAGTGTGAAACTCTCTAGTTTTAAATCCAAACCAATTATGATTTACTTGGATCTTTATGGATTCCAATACCTTAGTGCCTAGAGTTTAGTTAACGGCTTTCTACGTGCCATAAACCTCAATCTCCAATGGAACCAAATTCATACCTATTTTCATATCATCACTAAACATGCATTATTGAACATGGCTCACATTTCACTATAAGATACGACAAAAACACAAGATTCTGGGAGGATGCTTGGATTCAGGAAAGAACTCTTAAAGGATTATATGATTGAACAGTACCACTACAATAGTGCCAACTACGGCCTGGCCTACTTAAGGCCTGACTTGTTTATTAAAATGGCCAGGCCTAGGCCTATTTAAGAGCCTGTTAATGTAAATAGGCCCAGGCCTATATGTAAAAGCCTGGCCTACAAGCCTGTTTATATATATATATATATATATATATATATATATATATATATAAAAGAGCATTGTCCCAACATAATAATATTATCTCCGGCAATAATATATGCACTTATTCATTCATTCCCAAGCATCCATTGCTCCAATGATGTACACTCACACAATATTATCTCAAGCAATTTACACGCATTCATTCCCAAGCATCCATTGCTCCAATGATGTACACTCACACAATATTATCTCAAGCAATTTACACGCATTCATTCATATATACACATACACATTCAATTCCAGTTACTCAAATCAAAGCTTTGGAAGAAGAGATGTTAGTTTACTCTTTTCTACAAGTTGGAATCAAACAATCCTGTCAGGAGGGAGGGAGATGGTGTCGTTATGGGAGGACAATTAAGAGCGGCATGCATGATACGAGTTTAACAGATAATAAGATGACAAAGTCCCTACACATTAACATGACAACTTTAGGTAAAATCCAGTTTCCAACTGCAAAATAGTCTTCCAACACTGCAAGGGTAGAAGTACAAACCATGTAATGTATGTAAGGTAATTTGTTGCCCAATCCTTATTTCCCGTGTAGCGCATATTTCCCCTTCATTATTGATGAAACTGGATGCAAACTTCAAACTTCATCTGCGGTATGGTATCCTGAAAGAAGGGCAACCATATAATACTGACCATAGGTGCAAATTATATCATGGACCCCTGCCACGAGTAATGTCCGTAACTCAAATTCTCATTTCTTCTCAAGTTAATACTCCGTATCTATCATATTATAACACTGAAATGGAGAGCACTCTATGCTTGATGCACGAGGTCCATAACATACCATTTTTGTTTCCCCCTTTTAGAGGAAAGGAGATTGAACCTGAAATCTCTCACATGGAGTTTTGGGGTTATGATGGTCATTGGCATGGAATCTCTCATTAACGAGATTGAACCAGAAATAGAAATCTCTCATTAACGAGTTCCAAAAGAGCCATTCTAGCTTTGCCAAAACCCCAGCTATCATCTTACTCTGTAATACTAAAATTTGGAAATGTTGCCACACATTTATCTTTATTTAGCCAGAAATTTACAGAAGACTCACACATATCATGTCATCAACTTTCAGATGGGAGTACATCATAACCTTATGAAACTAGTAAATTAATGAATCAGCAAATGAAAAGACCAAAGAGTTATAACCCAAAGTCACCTTTATTATGCCAATCATAGAGTACAGGGTCAGATCAATTGAAAAGAAATTTGTAGAGAAATAGAGAGTATTTTGCAATTTACTTCACCGAAAGCCTTACCCTGGTAACCTTGAACAAGTTTGATAGAGCAGTAAGTCTTTGCAAATTCACATTTAGTCTTTCCAAATAAACCTGGCCTTGAAAAAGCATATACTGTCAAAAAGAATGAGCAGGGAAAAAGAGCTTCATAATTAAAATAATAAATAAATCTATTACAGCAAAGACAGAAAGTTACCATAGCATATTTATCTGATGAAATACCTAGGAAAACATTCAACTTGGATGTAAATTAAAAGTGGAAGAGTTACAGTATACCCAATAAGGACAACAGTTACAGGAAACCAAATAGATTGATCTTGAAGAATGAGAAAGAAATGACAGGGTTTAAGCACTTAGAAATCGGAGCTAAAATAGAACTATCTAAATTTCACACAACCTTAATAAAGAAAGAGTTCCTGACAATAGAATTAAATGCTTGATATTTGTTGCAACATCAAGAACAGC
>NC_044916.1:22988259-23008259 GCF_003576645.1 Ipomoea triloba | reverse complement strand
TCTTCTAGGATAACGTCGTTGGGACAACCGACTTCACGTAGAGCTCTACGCTTGTTTGAAGACGATGCAATGGTTCTCCCAAATCCTAGCAAGATGGCTCACCTCGGATCTTACCTCTAGGAGTGACCATTTTTAAGCCTTTTTTCTTTCTTTCTTCATATCAACCCCTCATGCCTTTTTTTAGTGATAAGGGATTCACTCTCAAACTCACCATAGGCTCACCTTTTGCCCCATGCCCTACCAAGATTATTCAATTTCTGGGCTTCGCTTACATTATCTTTCTAAAGTTAAGAGGTGCACACTCCCACTTCGAGAGATCATTGACAAGGTCCTAACAAAATAAGAGGTGAACAACATGCAAGCACACAAGAATTTGAACCTCTTTGGTTCCAAGCATTTCCATTTAGGTGCAAAAGGTAGCTTCCAAAGGATATTTCAAGAATAAAAACTTTATTGGCACATGATTAAAACTCTTCCTAGATAGCATGAACAATAACACACTCTCCAAAATCAAACACACCCATCAATCAAGACCAATTGACTAATTAAACAATCAAAAACAATTCAAACACAGCGTGCGTCATTTCCACACTTTAAACCAAACATCGTCCTCGATGTTTCCTTGAGAACCAAGTGGAACAAACTAGCACGGGTCTTTCAAATCAAGCAAACCCCTTTCTACACTTTAGAAGTGTTTCCGGAGGTGTTGGGAATCAACAACATAACCCTTTGTGGTTTACAATGGCATGTGCTTATCAAGTGTGCAAGGAACGTGTACAACAACTCTTTTTTTCCACACTTTAGAATTGAAAAACAGGACATTCAAATTAGAAGGGATAAGAGGTTTACAACCAAGTGAGCATCCCTTTCTTTCCACACTTTAAGCTTCCAAACATCTATTTTGCCTCCGTCCTCCAAGCTACATGAAATAAGGTTAGTGCATGAAGACAACCAATTGAACTGCAGTGGAATAGAAAGCTACTCCCGTTATTCACAATCTATTTTTCTTTTTCTCTCTTTTTTCCACTTTTTTTTTCATTTTTTTTCAAATGCTTGGGGTGCCTCCAAAGAGCGCCACGTTTAACGTCTTTAGCCCGACCGACTCAATTGTAAAATAAAAGAAAACAAATGCAATGCAACAATCTAACAATTGAAAGAAACTACAATCCTAACAATGAAAGCATCAAAAGATAAATTCTAGAACAAAGCAAGTAACTAAGACAAAGCAAGAAGAAAGAATTGTAAAACAAGATAAATGATGATTCTTGGCAAGGCTAGACTTTAGAGCTCTCAAAGATTTGAAGAAAAATAGCACAATCCACAACACATTTTTTATTTCAAATTCCTGTCCACGAGCTCGTCTACGCGTGGACTTGCTCGTGGATGTTTCTGTTTCAAATCAACGAGCCCATCCACGCATGGATTGGCTCGTGGAAGTGAAACAGTACACTCCCAGAATTTTGCCCTGTTTTCCTTAGCTATTTTCTCCTTTCTTGATCATTTGTTGTTCAATTTTTCCATGGTACCGCACCAAGATCACCTGCAATGTTAGCTCAAAAATGAACCAAAACAAACACTAACAAGAAAACAAAAAAAAAATATTCACAAGATAGACTTGGGGTGCCTCCCAAGAGCGCCACGTTTAATGTCCTTGGCTAGACTCAACGAAACTATCCAACAAAACATATCAAAATTGGGACCATTTCATGCGTCCCATCCACCTTTGAGTTTAGGTATGCCCAAAGGTGCCGGGCACCCTCAAACTCGAGCACAACCATTCTCAAGATCAATCCAAGAACAACCTTATGCATCGTGCTCAATCCTTCACAAACACTTAAAACGTTATTTTTCATTTCCATTCCCCCTTCATTTAACTTATCC
Organism: Ipomoea triloba; assembly: GCF_003576645.1. NCBI lineage: Eukaryota > Viridiplantae > Streptophyta > Magnoliopsida > Solanales > Convolvulaceae > Ipomoea > Ipomoea triloba. Next base: position 23,006,378 of record NC_044916.1, on the reverse strand, counting down.
TCTATGAGGTTGCCAAAAGTGACAACCCCACCCATATGCCAAGTTCCCTTTTTCTCAACTTCTATCATCCCCACACCCCCCCCCCCAAGCAAGATTATCACAGTCAACCAACCCATCCTCACAAGAATAAAGCAAGATTATCACAGTCAACCAACCCATCCTCACAAGAGGGATTCATCCTCACAACGACCACAATTGTGGTCATTAAACAACACACCCACACATTTTTTTGAGCACAAAGAGCCAACAAACCAACATACCCACACATTTTTTTGAGCACAAAGAGCCAGTTGCCTCCACTGAGGCTCGAACCCACTCCCATCATCCATGTGGGAATGTAAACCGGGACACCGGGTGCCACTAGACCACAAGGTCTTTGGCACACACCCACACTCATTAGTAGAGTCATTATCACAAAGATCTTAGGAATCATCTTCCCAAAAGTAAAAATAAGTGTTCTCGCACACATCAAGATCATCATCACAAATCAAAAGGGAGTCATCCACACAAGAATAACAAGTATTTCCCACAAGCGGTTGAGCACAAGAATTTTCAAGAATAGAAACACAAGGAGGGTCAAGAGTATTACCTCGTGTGGGCTCTTCATCTTCCCACACAATTTCAATGCTTTCATCATCTTCACTCTCAATCTCTTCACCTTTTTTATTTTCCGATTCAATAGTTGGAACTTCTTCAAGCACCGGGGTGTCATCTAGCATGGGGTATTCACTATCTTTTCATATTTCCTCTCTCCTATCGGGGTATTCACTCCCATGGTTTCCTTTCTCAGCCCCTCTTATTCACTCTCAACAATATCACAATCCACCATAACCTCTTCAACACTCATAATTTCAGTATTGTTTTCTTTTTCAACCCCATCCCCTTCTTCATTTCCATTCACAAAACTTGAATTCTCCTCGAATACCGGGGGATCATCCATAATTGGGTTGTTAGCCCTTGATGATATTTTATTTATGATCTCCCCGGTCATAGACATCACCATGGTTTCAAAATCTTTCAACGGTAGGCCTTCCTCCCGGAGCATAACAAGATATTCATTCACGTCATTCTTAAGTTGGGCCTTAACGTTGGTCGTGTCCTCCTTGGCCATCTCTATGAATGCTTGCACTTTTTTCCTTAGGATCTCAATCTCATCTTTGGCCGGTGGGGGTTATCACAAGGTGGTTATTCACAAGGATTGGAAGTAGTGGGATATGGAATGGGGGGTGGTGTTTCACATGAGCATGTAGCATCATTTCTTACATAATTTTGGGGTGGTGGTGGATAGTAGGTCTTGGGGTGGGAGGTGGGATATGAATATGGTCCATGGGTGTAGTATTGTGGAGGGGGTAAGTATTGATATGGTGGTAGTGGTTGTGGGTAGTGGTATGGAGGTGGGGCATATATGTAGGCGAAGGGTAATAGGGATATGATGCATATGGTTTGGATGGAAGATGTCTCCATGGATCTTCCTTATGGGGTGGGTAACCATGGTACATATGAGCACTCATTGATAAGCTTTTTGAATGTTTTTCACCAAGAATTCCCTACACAAAGCTTTACCAACAACAACTCTTGCAACTAAAAGGATATCACAAGTATGCTCACTTCTCAATTCAAGTAACCAATTGTCAAAATGATCAAAATAAGAAAAAGAAAACAAATAAAAAAAGAAAAGCAATTCTAGAACTCTTAACAATGAACTTCCTAAATGTCAAACCACACTTAACTCATACACCGTTTGTCATCCCCGGTAGCGGCGCCATTTTGATGTTGTAGTTTTAGCGGTGGTGGAAAACGTAAACGGAGAATTCACGCGTGGGAATTCGAGTGGAAGTGTCTAGACTATTTCCACGAGAGATCCACGCGTGGGCGGCTCGTGGACTTCTGAATTTGCCTTTGCTGTCTTCATGAAAGTTGTATCCCTTGAAGTTGTCGTTCCTTGGCCACTTGAATCACCTTATTTGGACACTCCTAGCTCAAGATATGCTCATTTTACCAAACTGTCACCGAAATTCCTTGAAAAATACAACTTTTGCTATCTTTCACAAATGCAACCACAATTAGTCCTTGTGCCTATCTTTTATCAGAATGAGCTATTCTAAGCATGTTATAGGCTCAAGGGACTCCATTTATAGCACAATATGTATCTTAAATACCCCACAAAAGGTAGTATCTTTGGCACCTATCATGAACATACTTCTTAAAGGTAGACGTAGGTAGGGACTTAATGAACAAATCTGTCATATTGTCACTGGAGAACCTTTTTAACAAGTATTTTACCACTCTTTCGGAGTTCATGTGGGTAAATGAATTTGGGTGCAGTATCTTTCGTAAGGTTCCCTTTAATGTATCCACTACTCATCTGTGTAACACATGCTACATTATCCTCGTATAGGATAGTGGATGTATCATCTATACTCGCTAATCTAAACGAGCTACGAATTTTATGTACTAACGGCCTCAATTAAACACACTCTTTTGTGGCCTCTTATAAAGCAATAATCTATGAATAATTAGATGAGGTAACTACTAATGTCTATTTAATGGACCTCCATGAAATAGCAGTACCTCCACACAAAAATACATATCCAGTCTAGGATCTGGCATTATAAGGATCAGACATATAACTAGCATCCGAGTATCCCACTAATGTGGCATCTTGGTTTCTTTCAAATAGAATACCAATATCCTTTGTACCTTGAAGAAATCTGAGGATATGTTTCATGCCATTCCAATGTCTTCTGGTTAGAGCAGCACTAAGCCGAGCTAACAGGTTTACTAGAAAAGTAATGACGGGCCTAGTGTAGTTGTCAAGATAGAGAAGTGCCCCAATTGCACTTAGATAAGGGATTTCTGGTCCTAGAGTATCCTCATTATCTTCCATCGGTCTGTATGGATCCTTATACACTTCAAGGGATCAGACCACCATTGAAGTACTTAGTGGATGAGATTTATCCATATAAAACTTCTCCAATAGTTTATTCACATATTTAGACTAGTGTATAAGATTCCTTCAGGGAGGTGCTCAATCTGCAAGCCAAGATAGAACTTGGTTTTTCCCAAGTCTTTCATTTCAAATTCATCTTTCAAACATAAACATGCTCTAACGACATCTATGTGTGCCTCGACAATGTTTTTGTCATCAACATAAATAGATATAATACAAAAACCATAAGGTGATTTCTTAATGAAGATGCAAGGGCTAATATCATTATTGACATATCTTTGTTTCGAGAGGAATTCACTTAAGCTACAAAACCACATTCTACCTGATTGTTTTAAGCTATATAATAACCTTTGTAGTTTTACGCCATACATGTCACGATTTGCTTTGTCCTTCCTTCCACAAAGGGTTTTGAATACCCCCAGGTACTTTCATGTATATACCAGCTTCTAGTGTCCCATATAAATAAGTGGTCACTACATCCATTAGCTGCATATCTAAGTTTATATTTAATGCCACTGATATAAAGTAGCGAAACGAAGTACCACCAGTAACAAGAGAATAAGTTAGCTCAAAATCAATTCTGGGTATCGCTCGCTTTGTATCTAACCACCTCATTATTCTCATTCCTCTTTCGTACCGAGATCACATCTTTCGGGGTAAGTACGGGAGGACCAATGACTTTCCTTTTATTAAGCGAGTTAAGTTTTTATTATAATTATCTCTTGTGTCCATAAAATTTATGTCAGTTTCTATGTTCACATCAACTAAATCTTTATCATTGACCAATATATCTTGATAAAGGCGTTCCGCATCCCCAGTATTAATTTTAGTTAAAGCACATGCATCTTTATTAGGTTCTCCGTCTCTAGAACGGTCATCTTCAGGATGAGAAATATTTGGTGAATTCTGGAATGACTGTGATTGTTTATTAACTTTTTTTTTCGCATATTTAAATCTTTTGCACCGATTGGTCTCCCACGCTTCTGACAATGGAAAGTATCAGTGTCAATACTTAGTCATTTGGGGAAAATTACTCTCGACGGAGCATTTTCTGCATGAAAATATAAGACCTAGTCACTCCTCCATAATCAATAAAGGCATCTGGCAGGTTGGTTGCTAATTTTTGCACGTTTATTATTTTTTGAATTTCTAGTTCAGTCTAACTAGTACGTGGGTCAAGGTATGGGTATATAGACCACACAATCAAAGACACGTAAATGAGATATGTCCAGCTCAGTGCCACGTACTAGTTGTAATGGGGAATATTCATGATATGCAGTGCGTTGGAGTTGGATTAAATTAGCAGCATGTATGTAATACTGCCTGTCCCCAACATATAATCGCCAAACTTGACCGTTGTAATAATGGTCTAGCAATTAACTTAACCCTTTTAATCGGGGATTCAGCTAAGTCATTTTGGGTGTAGACATAAGGTACATGATGCTCCACTTTAATTTGATGCCCAAAGTCATGCAATAATCGTCAAAAGTTGATGATTAATCACCTTCATGTATTTAGCCTGCTGGTACTTAATCGTTAGCTTTAGTAAAGTTCTTTCCCTTCCAGAGCTCTTGAATTACACCTTGACCTTTATTTAAATTCTCATAATTAGGGGTGAGCATCGGTTGGTTACGGTCAATAACCGACCGATAACCGAAAGCATTTTTTGAAGACTCATAACCGACCGAAACTGACCAACTATACACACATAACCAACCAAAACCGAACACGTCGATTTCGGTAACCGAAAAACCGAATATCTGTAACATACTAACATCAACATAAATATTATAAAATTATTTAAATTCCATTCCAAACTGCCACACTGCAAAGTTCAAACTCCAAACATATAATACGACACTGCAAAGTCCAAAAACCAAACATATAATACTAAGTAATAAGTATGTTTAACTAACTTAAAAAACTAAAACTTAATAAACTAAACAGTGCACTGTACTAAAAAAAAAACAAAAACAGTGCACTAAAACTCAATAAACTAAACAGTAAACTGAAATTGCTTACTGTGTAAACTTAATAAACTAAATAGTAAATTTAATAAACTAAACAGTAAACTGAAATTGCTTACTCTGTGTAATATATATAAAATATTTATTAATATATATATATATATATATATATGGTGTCGGTTATTCGGTGACCGCGGTTTTGAACTAGCAATAACCGAAAAAATAACCGAATGGGCGAATAACCGAAATTTTTTTTCCCTTATAACCGATAATCGAAATTTTCGGTCGGTTCGATTATCGGTTATTGGTTTTCCGGTTTTTTTTCTCACCCCTACTCATAATGTCTTTCAGTTTTGGTAGCAAGGAACTTATTATCAAATAATTGATGAAAACTTTTAATGTATTATAAAAATATTTTGTTGGTAAATATAATGAATTGATACGAAATTTTAAACAAATTAACCATTTAATTAAATTAATTGTACGAAACTATGGTAATTTTCTATTTATTTTGATAATGTAATTTTACTATTTTTTTCATTGAACATTTATTTACTTGTGTGCAATGAACTCAGGGCCGGCCCTGGAGGAAGTGCAGGGTGGGCACCTGCCCAGGGCCCATCTCTATAAGGGGCCCATAGATATATATTAGTTTATACAATTATACTTAGTATATATTAAAAAAAAACAATACGGTTAATTGTTTGGAAGTCAGATTCGAGAAGACTGTCTGACTTCTGAAAGCGACGTTTTCGATTTTAATAAACCGCACACCCCTTCTGAAAGCGACGTTTTCGATTTTAATAAACCGCACACCCACCGCTTAAGCGACGTTTTCGATTTTAATAAACCGCACACCCACCGCTTATAACTCACAAGTCACACCGGCTCACCGAGCCTTCGCAAAATTCACAGTGCCTTCAGCCTTCGCAATTGTCTTCGGCCCTTCCCAATTCGCAGTGTCTTTGACGGTTCGGCCCTTCGCAATTCACAATTCGAAAATCGCAAATCACAAATTCGCAATTCCAAAGTCAAAGGTATTTAAGTATTTTAATAATTTTATGAATTGACTTATTGGCGATTTGGCGAAGTGCCGAAAAATGCTAGAATGCATATTATGTATATTAAATTATTAATATTAATTATATTATATTCTGTATAATGTATTGTTGACTAGCTTGTTCTAATGTTTAAGAGTTTGGAATAATTAGGAATTTTATTTTGATTGCATAAATTAGGAATTTAGTTTTTGATTGCAGATTAGGTTGTATTGTTTTTTAGGAATCCTAATACAATTCTAAATTATAATTATACTGTTGTTTTAATGTTTAAGAGTTTGGAATAATTAGGAATTTTATTTTGATTGCATAAATTAGGAATTTAGTTTTTGATTGCAGATTAGGTTGTATTGTTGTTTAGGAATCCTAATACAATTCTAAATTCTAATTATCCTGTTGTTTTAATGTTTAAGAGTTTGGAATAATTAGGAATTTTATTTTGATTGCATAAATTAGGAATTTAGTTTTTGATTGCAGATTAGGTTGTATTGTTGTTTAGGAATCTAATACAATTCTAAATTCTAATTATACTGTTGTTTTAATGTTTAAGAGTTTGGAATAATTAGGAATTTTATTCGAGTAAAGCAGGCAGAATTTTTATGTAATGATTATTTTTGTATTTAAAAAATTGTTGCAAATTTTCTAATATTATTTCATGTGATTTGATATTATCATTTTTTAATATTATTAAATTTAAATCTTAGTTTGTTTCGCATAGGGGCCCTTTTTCTAATTTCGCCCCGGGGCCTATGAAATGTTTGGAACGGCCCTGAATGAACTTCATTTGCCTATATGAGAGATAAGAATTATATAGCCTATTTTCTACTTTAAAAATATTCAAGTTGACTCCGACAATTTATATGATGGACCAGAGTCCACATAGCATTATGAACACTAGATTGAAACGACGAGGTACAAAATTCATACTCGTAAGGTACATAATTTCATAACACAAGACACAAAAAATCACAACACAAGACATATACACATTAAATATTTACTTATTTTTCAAATCTAATTTAAGTAAATAATGTGTGTTCATAGGCACATAATTTCGCAACACAAGATATAGAAATTCATAATGTAAGGGACAGTTACTAATTTATTTCAGATATAAAATTCATACATTTAAAGTACAGAATTTTATAACATGACACAAAAACTCGTAGCATAAGACACATACACATGCACCAGGGTCCACAGTGCAATGTGAACTCTGGTCCATGGTATAAAGATTGGTTAACTCCACTAACCCTTACAAGTTACAAACAATAGTTTTCCCATGACATGGTTTGCGAATTGTGAATTACCTTCTTTAATCCTTGACTTGGTGGCCTACGTGGAACTTTGCTATAAATTTGAAAATCGTTATTGTACAAGTCGTTGCTTTGGCCAAGTGGTTAAGGCGTATGTCTGCTAAGTACATGGGGTTTCCCTGTGAGAGTTCAAATCTCTCAGGCGACGCAATATTAAATATATTTTAATGATTTTATTCTTTTCTCATGACATTTTCGATTACATTTAGATATAACATTTTCCAATAAAAAAGATTCATAGTTGTCCAAAACTTTTTTCTTATTAAAAGATTCATAATTGTTTCAATTTTGTGAAAAGAAGTTCAATCTTTTTTCTTTTTAAATATTTTTGACATAACCTAGTCTGAGATGTCTGAATATGGTTGTATCATTTTCATCTTTGATATCTATATGCATGCAAACTGATTGTGTAGGTAATTTTCTCAATAATCCCATCATCTGATGCTTTAGTTATGTTAATTATCTCCTGCACCAAATCAAATGAGCCAGCTAGAGGGCCTACATGAGCACCACACCTTTGAACATCATTCACATCTCCATTCTTTTAGGATTTGGCACTATGCTACAATATGGGATGATCATTATATTCCTCATTCACTTTGTTAAACACCAGGAGCGATGAGACTTGCCTTTGATAATGTTAATCAATATGGTTGAGACTCGATTAGGAGGTAATGATTAGGATTGAATAATTCTGTATATCTCAAACACACAATTACACAGGAGAAATATAAATACAATACGTAGAAGTATAGTTCAACTAGAAGTAGTCTAGACTAAGAGTCCTAACACTCCCCCTCAAGCACAGGGAGGAGCGACCTGAAGCTTGTCACGTAAGAAAGCAAAACGAGGCGCAGCCAATGGTTTGGTAAAAATATCAGCTAGTTGATCCTTTGTAGAGATAAAATGAACCTGAAGTTCCCCGGAGGCCACCTTGTCACGAACAAAGTGATAATCAATCTCAATATGCTTTGTCCGAGCATGAAACACAGGATTGGCACACATATAAGTTGCCCTTAGATTACCACACCACAACCGCGGAGGAGAAGACGGTGGAACACCCAACTCACGAAGCAAAGAAACCACCCAGGTGACCTCAGCACAAACATCTGCAAGAGCCTTGTACTCCGCCTCGGTGGAAGAACGAGCAACAGTACGCTGCTTCCGACAAACCCAAGAGATGAGATTCGATCCCAAGAACACTACAAAACCACTCGTGGATTTCCTGTCTTCCGGGCAACCAGCCCAATCCGAGTCACTGTAGGCATGAATATCAGTATGAGAAGACTTACACAGACGTAAACCATAATGCGTAGTCCCCTTAACATAACGAAGCACCCTCTTCAGCTGAGCCCAATGCGCGACCGTAGGAGCATGCATCTGCTGACACAATAGATTCACTGCAAAAGAAAGATCTGGACGAGTCACAGTGAGATACTGTAAAGCCCCAGCCAAACTCCTGTACCGAGTAGGATCAGCGTACAACTCAAAACAATCACCCGAAGAGCGAGAGACAGGAACAGGAGTCGCCAAAGGCGTGCAGTCAGACATTCCTGCACGCTTAAGAATATCAAGCATATATCGCTTCTGAGAAAGCAACAAACCATCACCAGCACTGACTGTCTCAATATCCAAAAAGAATCCCGGGCTTCCCAAATCACGAATCTTAAAAGCCTTAGACAACTTAGAAATAGAGACCAAGTCAGAATCACTCCCCATGACCAAGATGTCATCCACATAAACTAACAAATAAACATGCAACTCCCCCTGAGTAAAGATAAACAGAGAAACATCCGTCTTGGATTCCCGAAAACCAATAGACAAGAGGAAAGCATGCAAACGAGTAAACCACGCACGCGGTGCCTGCTTAAGACCATATAAAGATCGCTGTAACAAACAAACGTGACTAGGAAATTCCGAGTCAGCATACCCAGGAGGCTGACTCATATAAACAGTTTCAGCTAACGCACCATTCAAGAAGGCGTTATGCACATCAAGCTGTCGCACAACCCAGGCAGAACTCAAAGCAAGAGACAACAACAAACGTACCGTAGTAGGCTTAACCACAGGACTGGACGTATCAAAAAAAATCTTGACCGGCAACTTGGTTAAAGCCTTTAGCAACAAGTCTTGCCTTGTGACGCTCTACCGAACCATCAACATTTCTCTTGGTTCGGAAAACCCACTTGCACCCTACAACATTCATAACTTCACGAAAGGGTACAAGACGCCACGTTTGATTCTGCAGCAAGGCATTGAACTCTGCATCCATAGCTTCTCTCCACTCCGGGAAGCGCACAGCCTGTGTATAGCAAGTAGGCTCAACAGGACACACCTCTGCAGAAAGGGCCACTAATTCAGCCCCTTCGGACCGAACTCTGCTGCGCGTCATAGGACCACCTTCTCGAACCACAGTAGTAGAGGTGGTTAATCTAGGCGCCCGAGCACGAACCACAGGTTGAGCAGCCACAGCAGTGGAGACAGGGGACGAGGGCACCACTGAACCAACAGGGAGAGATGGCACACGAGCAACACCCCAAGGCTGAGGCTCAGAACCTGCTACAGGCTGCAAAATAGGCTTAGCAGCAAAAGGAAAAACCTGCTCATCAAAACGAACATGCCGGCAGATAAAGACCTTATTAGTGTTCAAATCCATGCATCGATACCCCCGAAAAGACTCAAGATAACCAAGAAAGACACAAGGAGCGGAACGAAAACTCATTTTGTGACGATTATAAGGGCGAAGATGAGGGTAACATAAACAACCGAAAACACGCAGAAAGGAATACGACGGAGGAGACCGATGAAGCATAAAATGCGGACTTTTATCACCCAGAACTGAAGTAGGCATCCTATTGATAAGATACACTGCAGACTCAAACGCATAGTCCCAATAACGGGAAGGAACAAAAGCATGAGCAAGCAAAGTGAGACCGGTTTCAACTATATGCCTATGCTTACGCTCTACACGACCATTTTGTTCGTGAGTGTAAGCACAGGACTGCCTATGACGAATGCCAAGCTTAAGAAACTCAGAATGTAGCTTCTTGTACTCAGCACCTAGATCAGATTGGATTGATTTAATGGAACAACCAAAAGAACGTTCAACTAACGAGCGAAATTGAGCAAAGGCTGTATATAAATCAGATTTCAAACGTAAAGGAAAGAACCAAGTAAATCGAGTAAAATCATCCACAAATATCACGAAATAACGATAACCATTAACCGAAGTAACAGGCGCAGGCCCCCAAATATCAGTATAGATTAAGTCTAAAACATGGGAACTAGAAGACTCAGTACTAGAAAGTGGGAAACGCGCAGATTTCCCAAGTTGACATGCATTACACAGAGAATTTAAACGACTAGGCGAACTAACTAAACAAGACTCCAAAATACGACTCTGAACGCGATGGTGAGGATGTCCCAAGCGCCCATGCCATACAGAAGCCGACGCACGAGCTGAAAGGAAAGCAGACGAACTAGAAGAGGGCAACACCGGAAGAGTGTATAAGCCGCCCGAACTCTTACCCTGTAGAAGGACTACTTTGGTGCGGATATCCTTCACAACAAAATGCGTAGGGTAAAACTCAAAAAAGACATCGTTTTCAGAAGCAAATTTTTGCACAGAAAGTAGAGAAGCAGATAACCCAGGAACATGAAGAACACGAGACATATTAAACGAGCGAGAAGGAGTAGAAAACGATGCACAGCCAACACTAGAAATAGGTAAGGCCTTACCATTACCGACACGCAACGTGTCATGACCAGTGTAATCCTCGGAAGCAGTGAGAACGGTCCCATCTGGCGTGGCATGATCAGTAGCCCCCGTATCCGGGAACCAAGTCTGCGAACTCAACGAAACACCCGAGTCAGACACACCTTGATAGACCATGTGAGCCTGAGAACCATCAGAATATTTGCGGTAGCACGAAACAGCAGTATGCCCAGTTAAATCACATATTTGACACCTGGGAGCACCAAAATTACTACCACGCTGTCTCTGCTGTCCACCACGCCATGATCTAGAGCCCCTCGAACGAGCAGAATTAACATAGACAGCAGCTGTTGATCGTGCTGCACCCAAACGCCGTAGGCAGGATTGATCGGAGCAGCAGCGGCAGACGCGGCTTCACCGACGGGGAGAGGCAGTGTAGGCGATGGACAAGGGTAAGAGCCATCAATAAATCGCATGAGATTCTACCCGCGCAAAAACGGTAGGATTTGAGCCCGCCAAAACAGAAAATTACGATTGGTGAGTTTAATACTCACATAGTGATGAGCCGACGACAACGACGACGGCAAGGAAGGCATAGGCGCATCCGAAACAGTCCGCTTGGACGAGACACCGGCAGAGCTGTCATTGGCGGCCATTGAAAATAAAACCTAGCGATGATACCAGATTAGGATTGAATAATTCTGTATATCTCAAACACACAATTACATAGGAGAAATATAAATACAATACGTAGAAGTATAGTTCAACTAGAAGTAGTCTAGACTAAGAGTCCTAACAGTAATTACCAAATCCAATCTCAAGGGGTTGATTAACCACACTTTACCTTTGAGAAAAGGGGAGTATAGGATGCTAAGACCAAGGTGCTTGATGAAATGCTTCTTAGATACTCATGAGTCATGAGAAAGTTCTTGTGTATCCTAAGAACGTAGAATGACCTTGAGAAAGACTTCCTCCCAGTTAATGACATATGTCATCAAGTCAATTGACTTCCACTCCTGATCTCGATTTGGTCACTGATCGCTGTGAGAAATAGTGATAAAGTATTACGGGTTAAAAGTTATCATTTTGCAGTGGATTGGCACTACGACACATACTTGTGTAACTATTAAACTTCTAGACACTAAAGCCTTGAACCTGCAAGAATCCAAACACACTCACAAACATGGATAAACGTAGAAACACTAATTAAAACACTTAAAATATGAACTAAACGCAATAAAAATGATAGGGCTCAAGTTAGGGAATATCACCTTCTAGATGCTACAATATCATATGGGATTAAGATGAGTCAAACTCAACATTGGGTTCCAAGATTACCAACACCAATTCGGTGGGCTAACACGCCACTTTCGTGATCCAATGTTAGGCCGAATTGAAGAACGCGGGTTGTCCCACTTTCGTGACGCTATCAACCCTCTCAATAATGTTCAAGCAATCTAGCTAGGCCTTTAGAATTCCCTAGTTTCATGGTGGAACATAAAGTTAGTGAGATGGGTCTAGAGGAATATTGATGGTTGTGAGATAGGTGAAGAAAAATATTGATCCCTTGTCCATCGGTTGTCAAATTCCAAACTAAGAAATATGTTGGCAATGTTGGTACCCACATCTCAACACAAGAACACAAGATCTCTTACGACAAGAGGAACCCTAGATTGTGTTTTACCCCTCTTATGCATTAATCACAAAAATAGCATCAAGATATGCAATACAACCCTAATCTAATTAAGCCCATAAACAAACTACTCACACATATTAAACATAAATATACCAAAAGCACAAGTAATAAATATTAATATTGCAAAGGAAATAGATAAAGGAAAGAAGAACTTCTTTATTGAAAATGGAATAATAATCTTGAAAGCCAAGAGTATAATCTTCAATACAAACTCCAAATATGTAAAGAAACTTAAATCTAAGCCCAATCTACCCTAGAATGTTGATAGGAAAACAAAGGGGAAAAAAAAACTCAGCCGCCGAGGGCTCGAGCTAGGGAAAAACCAAAGAGAAATAATGACAGAGTTCTAAAATTTATACACATAGATTCACGCGTCACAAGACCCGTCACAACGTCATGGTGACTCAAATGTTGAGCAGATTAAATCCTAAGTCTAGAATACAAAATATTTAGGGTCTAAAATTTCTATCATTTGGTATCATCAAAATCTAAAAACAGACATTCCTAACACTATACATAAAACACATTAATTAGTTCAAAATTCCAATTACACACACCAAAGTATACAACAAATGGGGTGAAATAGGGGGCAAAATATATCTCAAATAAAGTGTCACCAGTTACGTTACATTGACCTAATCCAATTTCCTATTCTCCTCTGCCTTCTTTATTTATTTATTATTATTATTATTATTATTATTATTATATATATATATATATAGAGAGAGAGAGAGAGAGAGAGAGAAAACTTATGACCAACGTTGAATGAATAGAAGAAAAAATAGAAGGAAGTCTGTGACGTGTTGTAAAAACATTGCCTTAAAAGCAAATATGCCCGGAGACGGTGTAGTATTATTATGGTAGGTTGTTTTCTATGGGTAATACAAACAATCTTATGTTAGGCTTGCACCAGCTAACGAAGAGCGAACTTGCGATATAGCTCAAATAAAAGTGTTAAAGACATCAGCGAAGAGGGAAAAATGAATTGTGTATGTTGTGTGTCCAAACAGAACAAAATGGGTGTTTATATAATGCAGTGCTCCAATAACTCTCATTATTTCAGCTACAAATAAGAAAATTAGAAGTAAGGGAAAAATTGCACATGATTCGTTGATCTGGACACGTGGACGGCTGTGGAGGGTTGCACTCTCGTGCGAACTCTCGCCCAGGTAGGAAATGAGAACGCTCCACAGCCGTCCACGTGTCCAGATCAACGAATCATGTGAAATTTTAAAAAAATGATGCGGTGACATTTTCGTTAATAACTGGAACTTTGGTGCACCTAGTTTCACTTACAAGTGCACCTAGTTTCAATTAAAAGTGCACCTAGTTTCACTTACAAGTGCACCTATTTTCGCACCTATTTTCACTTACAAGTGCGAGTAATTTACCTTGTTAATATTCATGCACCTATTTTCGCAAATATTTTCACTTACAAATGCAAGTAAATTTACCTTGTTAATACTCATACACCTGGGTGCAACCTAGGTGCACCTAGTTTTAACATAGGTTGCACCTAGTTATACATTAGGTGCACCTAGTTATAACATTACGTGCACCTAGTTATAACATTACGTGCACTTAGTATTGATGCTCACTGTACAATTCACTTGCACCTGTAATACATTCTACTTGCATCTGCAATACATTTTAGTTGAACTTATGCAAGTAATTTACTTTGTTAACATTCATGCACCTAGGTGCAACCTATGTGCACCTAGTTATAACATTAGGTGCACCTAGTTATAACAGTAGGTGCACCTAGTTATAACATTAGGCGCACTTAGTATTAATGCTCATTGTACAATTTACTTGCACTTGTAATACAGTTTACTTGCACGTGTGCACCTATTTTCACTTACAGGTGCAAGTAATTTACTTTGTTAACATTTATGCACTTGGGTGCACCTATGTGCACCTAGTTATAACATTACGTGCACCTAGTTATAACGTTATATGCAACTACATTCCGGACACGTGGCACGCTGTGATTCGTTTGTAGTTCTCTCCTGGGCGGCCAGTACGCACTTGAACGCGATCCTATATATATATATATATATATTTGTTCAAATGCGGCAGCGAGTTCCGGTGCGCTCATGCGGCCTAATCTGCACCGTCCAATTTCATTAATCCTACTGAAATTCGCTTATGTTTAAATGGGGTTATTATGGTAATTTAAGTATTTATATTACGTGAATTGGAATGGTGCATTTTAGTACATAGTGTGGTGTGTTTGAATACATGTTGTGGTGCCTTTTATTACGTACGTTGGTGCATTAACTGTGTTGTGGAATGGTGTGTTTTAATCTATCCGCTGGTGCATTTTCATACGTCGAATGATGTGTAACTGTGTTGTGGAATGGTCTGTTTTAATAAGTCGTCTGGTGCATTTTAATACATTGAATGGTGTGTATTTTAACACGTGTTTTTAATAAGTGTGCTGTGAAATGGTGTGTTTTAATTCGTCCTCTGGTGCATTTTAATATGTTGAATGATGTGTATTTTAACACATGTTTTCTAATAAATATAATAGTGCATGTTTATAATCTAACAAGAGGCAAGTTGTGGTACATTTTAATACGTAGAATGATGTGTTTTATTAAGTATATTGATGAATTTTAACTGAATAGGTGCATTTGGTATATTGTGTGGAATGGTGTGTTTTATTGGTCCTCTGGTACGTTTTAGTACGTAGAATGGTGTGTTTTGTAACATATATATATTGCACGTTGATTTGATTAGTTGATATGATCTAATGGCTGAAAATAGGTCGCACGGCCACACCTAATGACCAGGCCACACCTGATCATGACTATATATATATATATATATATATATATATATATATATATATATATATATATATATGTATGTATGTATGTATGTATGTACGTATGTACGTATGTATGTATGTATGAGAACTAACCTCCCCATAAGTAAGGGTGTTAGAGAACAAAGCTTTCGGTAAACTACTCGTGTTCGTGTTTAGTAAGCGTTCGTTTATGTTCGTTTATCAAGGTAAACGAACATAAATAAACAAATTGCAGAACTCGTTTCATAAACGAACAGAGTCTGAACGATTGCTAAGCGCTCGTGAACAAGCTCATTTGTGTTTGTTTAATAATGTTTATGAACACGTTCATGAAAAAGAAGTTAGGCACATATATAGTTGTTGTGTTGTTTGTTTGGTAATTGTTTGTGAACATGGATTATTTCTTGTTTACGAACGAATTGTGATCATGAACATGTGCTTGTGTTTGGTTATTAAGCGTTCCTGAAAGTGAACGAACATGTTCGCAAACGTTAATCAACAAGTTTGTGAACGTGTTCGTTAACGTTAACGAACACATTCGTGAACGTGTTCGCGAACGTTAACAAACACTAATGAACGCTTAACAAATGAACACGAATAGGTTTTTTAAAATATAATGTTAACAAATGAACACGAACATGAACACTCCAAAAATCTTAACAAATGAACACGAACAACCTCCGATCGTTTATGTTCGATTCGTTAACAACCCTACCCATAAGTTCATGAGTATTATTTGGTGCATTAAAAAAATAGATTTATGGATGAAATTAATTGCACGAATTAAAAACGAGCATGTGCATATGGAGCATTTTGATGTGTGCAACATAGGGACATACATAACATTCACACATCATAATGCTCCATATGCACACGTGCGTTTTTAATTCCTGCAATTAATCTCAATCATAGATCTATTTTTTAATGCATCAGATTCGTTCTCATGGACTCATGGGGAGGTTGGTTCTCATATGATCTCTATATGTATATATATATATATGTATATATATGTATATATATATATATGTATATATATATGTATATATATATATGTATGTATGTATGTATGTATGTATGTATGTATGTGTGTGTGTGTGGGAAGATTCACGTGCGAAGGAACTCCCATGGGAAAAAAATAGGGTGAGATTTGAGTCGTTGATCTAATCTAGATCAACTGTCCAGAGTGAACGAAATTTTTTTAAAAGAAATGCACTTCCTAGACTCATGCACCCGTATCTTCTTTTAGTTTTGAAATATATGCATATTAAGTTCAATGTTATATATCTAAATGTTGAAAATTATGCACCTGTAATTCCAAAGGTATGCACCTAAGGCAGAAAAGTTATACACATAATGATTAAAATGTATGCACTCGTAGGCGAAACTCTATGCACCCCAAGATGCAAAGTTATGCACCTTACAGTGCAAAGTCAAGCATTTTAAAGTTATACACCCAACGGTCTAAACTTTTGCACCTTAAGTTCTAAGTTATACACTCAAAGAAGAAACAATATGCACTCGAAGAAAGAAAATAATGCACCCAATTTTTGAAAAGTTAATTAATAAAATAAATATGCACTTGAAGATAAACAATGCACTAGAAGAGACAAAGCACGCACTCAATGAAGGAACAATATGCACCCAAAGAAGGAAAATAATACACACAAAGATAAATAAGATTGAACTTACTTACACTAAATTACCAAAATGCTACTGTCTTTTTTTTTTTTTTTTTTATATTCTGAATTGTTGATTTAAACAAGATCAGTGGATGAGATTTAACCATATTTTTAACCTAAGATCTCCTTCGCATCTAATCCATTATATATATAGACGAAGGATCAGGTACGGTAATAGGCTTCAGGTAAAAGATAGGGTTTAATTTCAGCCATTGATCTAATAAAATCAATAGCCCAGATTTGAAGAAAACATAAATAAAAAAAATACGATGACAATTTGATCATTTTCCATATTGTTGAAAATTAAGGTGCGTAGTTATTGTGCTTAAGGCGCGTCGATTTAATACTTAAAGTGCGTGGTTTCTGTGCTTGTTAGTTCTTCAGTTGAGAACTTAAGGTGTGCTTTTTGTTGAAACTTAAGGTGCGTTAGTCTAAAGCTTAAGATGCGTGGGTTTATGTGCTTAAGGTGCGTCAATTCTTCAGTTGAGAACTTAAGGTGCATTTTTTGTTGAAACTTAAGGTGCGTTTTTTGTTGAAACTTAATGTGCGTTTTTTGTTGAAACTTAAGGTGCGTTAGTCTAAAGCTTTAGGTGCGTCTTTCCATAGATTAAGGTGTTTCTTTGTAACACTTAAGGTGCACCTTGTTTAACACTGAAAGTGCGCCAATTTAACAGTTAAGGTGCGTTATTTTAACACTTAAGATGTGTCGTTTTGTTACTTTACTTCTTTCAACCCATGACACGTCTTTTTTTTTTTCATTAATTTGAGCCGTTGATCTAGATTGGATAAACGACTCAGATCTCACCCCATCCTTTAATTGGGAGCATTTTCACACTTGAACTATATATATATATATATATATATATATATATATATATATATATATATATATATATATATATATATATATATATATATATATATAT
>NC_044916.1:22865140-22988090 GCF_003576645.1 Ipomoea triloba | reverse complement strand
TATATATATATATATATATATATATATATATATATATATATATATATATATATATATATATATATATATATATATATATATATGGAAGGGTTCAGGAGTGGGTATAACTCCTGTACGGTTACACACCTTAAGCATTATAATGGCGCACCTTAAGTACACAAACCGCGCACCTTAAGCACACAAACAAAACAACTTAAGAACACAAATCACACACCTAAAGTTTTTAAATGGTGCACCTTCAATACACAAACCACACACCTTAAGCACACAAACAAAGCACCTTAAGAACACAAATCACGCACCTAAAGTTTTAAAATGGGCACCTTAAGTTTCAACACTAATAACTCACCCTTAACCATACAAATCACGCACCTTAAGAAGGGAAACAACACATTTTAAGAAGGAAAACCACGCACTTAAAACTTTAGGTTGACGCACCTTAACTTTCAACACTGACGCACTATAAGCATATAAATCAGGCACGTTAAGAAGGAAAACTATGCACCTAAACAATCGCACAACCGCACCTGAGAAGGCCAACTGCATGGGAACCCTTATATACATACGTACATAAATATATGATCGCGTTCAGAGAACCATCCGCCCAGGAGAGAACTGAGAACGCATGTCATCCGCCCACGTGTCCTGATGTAGTTGCACCTAACGTTATAACTAGGTGCACCTAGGTGCATGAATGTTAACAAGGTAAATTACTTGCACTTGTAAATGAAAATAGGTGCCCAAGTGCAAGTAAAATGTATTATAGGTGCAAATAAATTGTACACTGAGCATCAATACTAAGTGCACCTAATGTTATAACTAGGTGCGTCTAATGTTATAATTAGGTGCACTAGGTGTATGAATATTAACAAGATAAATTACTTACACTTGTAAGTGAAAATAGGTGCACACGTGCAAGTAAAATGTATTACAGGTGCAAGTAAAATTTACACTGAGCTCAATACTAAGTGCACCTAATGTTATAACTAGTTGCACCTAACGTTATAAGTGGGTATACTTAGGTGCATGAATGTTAACAAGGTAAATTACTTGCACTTGTAAGTGAAAATAGGTGCACTTGTAAGTGAAAATACGTGCACCTGTAAGTGAAACTTGGTGCACTTATAACACAATTACTTGCATCAAAGTTTGAGTTATTTACGAAAATGTCAACGCGTCATTTTTTTTAAATTACATCTGATTCGTTGATCTAGACACGTGGACGGCTGCGAAGCGTTCTCATTTCCTTCCTATGCGATGGTTCACACCTGAGCGCGCCCCTATATATATACATAGGCAAAAACTTGTGTGAGACGGGTCGGGTCAAGATGCGAATGTAACACTTATATGCACAAATGGCATACTTATATGCTCAAATGTAATACTAATCAGGAATAAAATTTTTGTTACTTAGGGTAATATAATACTTTTAGGGAAAAATACAATACTTTTACATTTCGATTTAAAAGTATTACATTTTTCCTCAAAAATATTATATTTTCCCTTATAAGTAAGGGGCACTTGTCAACATTACTTATTAGGAAAAATGTATTACTTTTTCTCTTATAAGTAACAAAAATTGTATTCTTGATTAGTATTATATTTGAGCATATAAGTATGACATTTGCACATATAAGTACGACATTTGCATGCTACTTAGACCCGACCCGACCCGACCCGTCTCACAAATAAGGATCCGTAAGACGGTCTCACACAAGTGTGACTCATATACATATAGTTGAACGTGTGCCAGTGCAGGATATTAACGTTTTAAGAAAGAAAGCGTATGCATTACTAGGTTCTAGTTTGAGTTCTACTATTAATACGTACTCTTAAATTTTACTCACTTAATTCTACTCACTGATGTGTGATAAATAAGAATTAATTGTTTTCATCATATGGATTCACATGAAAAATGTCTATAACAAGAAGATGTGAGAGGGAATAAAAGTTTGAAAATATAAAATAACAGTCCACAAGTATTTTCCGTTCTCTGTTAGTGTGAGTAACGTAAGATTATGGGATTTGCATATGCTAATAGTTTTCAAAAGAAATAGTTTTCCAGTTGTACTTTGTACAGATCAGAGGTCCAGCCACGCACACGTTGCCCACACGGCTTTGCACTGGTCAAGTCAACACAACTGTTCTTGTATTGATCAGTTTGGATAAACCATACATTTTTCCACCCTAGCTAGCTAGTAATACTTTCATCATAATTTCCAATAATTTATTCAATTAAAAAAACACATACCATTATGACCCCTTGTAATTTTAGTCAAGTTTCTAATTTTGACAAGTCTTGCTGGATTTTTGTTCAAGCAATCTTATCCTTGTCACAATTTTGATCAAAATGGACTCAAGCTAATATTGAATAAGAATTTACACTTCTAACAAACTAATATTGAGTAATCACAAATATATATAGTATCAAAACTAGAATATATACTACCCTTCCTTCTTAAAATGGAACCAAAAACATATACCAGATAATAGAGTTTACTTGTCAACTCTAAAAATAACTAATATGATTCTCCAACCACCCACAACAACTTATGCACAAATAACATACAAGTGAGTAGTTAGTTCGAAACATTATTTTGAGTATAGTCCACTATTGATTTAAGTTCAGTTAAATTAAAGTAGAATTATTAATTGGATTCTCTTATTTGAGATGCCGATGAATTTCATACATGCACTAAAAAAGAATAATTGATAAATGAGAAATTGATTTTTCCAAATATATCGATAATGCTACAAAATGGACCTTGGGAATAATTTTAAGTAATATTTTATCCCACATTAAAAATATAAATCGATTTAGACTAGTGTAAATATATTTTCACATTTTAGAAGTTCTAATTTTTTTACTAGTATATAGAAAACTCTTTCTTATATGCAAGAGTATGCTACACAGGCCTTCTAAATTATAACAATTTGGTTTGAACCAAACCGACATAACCAAGTATATTATTACTATTATTATTATTATTATTATTATTATTATTATTATTATACCTTAAAATTTCTAAATATTTGATTTTAAAGTAATTTTAGAATTTTTTTAAAAATCCCCTGAAAATGTGACTTGGAATAATTTGAAAAATAAATAAAAATTTGGGAAAGCAAAATAAATAAATTAAAAAACAAAACAAAACAATACAAAGAAAAAATTAAATTAAACCATCAATTTAGTGTGTATATTAAAGTCGTGAATCGTGAATGCAAAAATGAAATCAAAGTCACATCCAATAGCTTCAATTCTTTTCGAAAATGAGAGTTGAGAATATAATGTGACAAATTTAGAAGTGTAGAAAATTTCGTTATAAAAGAAGAAAATGAAAAAAAAAACAAAAAAAAAAACAAAATTTGTCCTATTTAAACATAATCGATTTTTCATGGAAAAACACAGAGGATTTAATATGCATTTCCGACTCTTATTTTATTTATTTAAGATAGTCATGTTGCTGCTAGACGTAATAGAAGGTGTTGGTACTTGGAAGTCGGGAAGCGTACTAATAATCCAGCGCATGACATCACAGTCCATCGGCTTGCTGACACAAGCATGATGACATCAGCTTTTTTATTTTCAGAAACGAAATCAATGATGCACAACTTCATATCCAATAATGTCGTACTTAATTACAGAAACTATTTAATGAGGTCATTTTAAGGGTCTATATCTTCTTGACTTATTCTAACGTATAATTAAATCTTTAATTTTTCATCCTAAAAAAATATTATAAATTGCACATAAAATCATATTATTTGTTTTCACAAAAAGCTCCTAACTCGCAATCAGTAAAGCTTTTTTACGATTTGGATCGTGTCAGAGTAGATTTGAATTTTTGTAGTGAAATCAAGAAATTGATATATTATATACTCAAAACGAATAATGAGTGAATGAAAAATGTAAGATGTAAAGACTTAGAAAGTAACTTTTGTCCCACATTAAAAAAAGATGTGAGTTTGCACTAGTATATATATATATATATATATATATATATATATATATATATATAAAATTCCCTTTCATAAATGGTTTGAATTGTATAGGATAAAAGCTCTCTCGCATGTTGAGGGGTGGCCTAAGATGTGTCTGAAATTTAAGAAAAAGTTCAGAAACATGCTTTTTAACTACAGTTTCCTGACACTGCTTCTCTTTTTCTTCTATCAAGAATTAATGAATAATATTATGAAGACAAATAATAAATGTGAAATGTTGGATGAGACAAATTTGCAAGCATGGAATATGTTGCATCCTCTAATTTGTCTACCTATCATTGGATGATAAAACCTTAGCCAGAGTTGTTTTCAAAAAAAAAAAAAAAAAAAAACCTTAGCCAGAGTTTGTATTTTTTTTTGTTTTTTATAGAGATGTTAATTAAAGCATGATTGCTAAAGTTTATATATATTTTAGATTTTAGATATTGGTATTCTGTTATTATTTCAATTAGACATTGTGATGTTTAACTATTTGTTACTTATTTAATTTAGTGCATTACTTTTAAAGTTTTATATATTAGTGATATATTTTTATTTATCAAACTATTAATAGATAATTAATGTTTATACATATTCAATATATAATTATTTGCAAATGTACTCCTATATTTTTTATTTGTAATGTTTCCCCGATGTTTCATTTCCTACATTTTTTGACTTTCGTATTTTCTCATTTTCCATTTCTCGTTTATGTGCAACATAGAATTTAACAATATCATTTCTCTTAAATGGTATTTGGTAGTCACGGAAGTTTAAACTTCTTGAAAATTTAAATCAAGAAAAATAAATTTTGTCTATCGGGGTATGATTTTTTATTTCCAAGTGACTAAGAAAGTATAAAACATATTCAATTACATATTATTTATACTTTTTTAACATTAGGTTAAAAAAATTCTTTTATAAATATATCATATTTCTCTCTTGCTTTAACTATATGAAAAATTATAATACTTCAGCATTGAAGAGATGATCTCAACTTATCACAGAAATTAAAATTGCAACTTACCAAAAAAGTGTCTATGTTGTATTAATGGATGATTTTTTTAAACGTGTATGTTCAGTTGTCCAACACATTCTACTAATTGCAATATGCATATAATATATATATATATATATATATATATATATATATATATATATATGTATGTATGTATGTATGTATGTATGTATGTATGTATGTATATATGTATATTATGTACATATTGCATAGAAGAACGCATTATGAGTTAGCACTAATTGTTTGCTTTACCATTTTGTATTAATGGCCTTAATTAGTATTTTATGTTTATATTAGGTAAGGATATATTGGAAATTTTTTTTTTTAAAAAAAGAAAGTTTAAACTAATCAAATATTAGAAAAAAAAATTGTATTTTTAGAATTTAATTGTTATGATTTTAAGTAACACCAAACATATTAATTAATTCTCCTTGACAAATATATTTGCTGCAACTATTATTTTTCAATAATTTAATTGATGGGAAAGGTAGTTTAATCCTTTTCAAAGGTTATTCTTTTTTTCACTTTCACAATTCCATCATACTTAACCTGGTTCATAATCAGGTGAAAACCATACTCCAGCTGAGAACCAGTGGACTAATCTAAATCATTATCTAATAGATCTATAGGTTGAAAATAAACAAAATTTTGTAATATTTATGAAAAATGATCCCGCTCATTTAAAAAATTTGTAATATTTATAGAAATGACCCCGCTCATTTTAAAATTTGTAATATTTACAAAAATGATACAGCTCATCCATAAGATGATTTAGATTTGTCCAGAAGTTCAGGGTGGTTCTCATATGATTTTAGGATTCCATATATAGATATATAAATATAAACTAATAGAAAGTTTCTTAGCGAATCCAACTCATAATCTCATGCATGTACAACTTAAACCATGCAGGAATACATTAAAAATCGTCAAATAAATCATACACTTACCAGGAAAAAGTTCATGTGACTCTTATAACGACACTAGCTAATTAATTATATAACTATGATTTCATCATCACCATCAATCTAAGGGGTTGTCTAATATCCTCTCGGATATGGCTGCTGCCAGTGCTTCAGTGAAGCTGTGATCGTTTGTCAAGGAAGAAGCCATTTTCTCAACCAAGAGTTGTTGTATTTCCTTGGTGTCCATTATTGTGGAATCACATGATGATCTTTGTTGTATGTTATTGTGAAATCCTAATCCTAGATTAGATGTTTGTGAAGCTGTCGTGTAGCCATGTTGTGATGCTAAGGTAAATGTTTGGGTTGTCTCTGATGGGTGGGGATGGTTGTGTTCACCTTCGTATATAGCTATCAAGATGGATTTATCTTCCACGCTTCTCTGCACCTGCAATAATAAGAAACATCAGAGTTTTATTTCTTTATTCTTTAAGGCATTATTATTCCGTTTTGGAAAATGTAATCCAGCCTTATCAAAATTTTATGTGAAATGATACGATCTGTGACAAGTGATAATATGAAGAAGTTCCAGCGTGTACAAATGTAGAATAGTATCATTTGACGTGTTACATCTTAGTTATTTATGATGGAATTAATCAGACTAGTCATTGGTAGCTAAAAATAGGAACAAATATATATATTTATTCGTATTTTTATATCAATTAAATTACCAGCTGTACCTTTTTCTTCACAAGACAAGAAGGTGCAAAAGAGCATTTGTAGTATGCTCTAGGAGATGGGTTATCTCTCGTTACTTTCTGACCATACTTTCGCCATTGATATCCGTCTTTCACAATCTGCGCACAAAACCACAATAATTATAGCCCTGTACGTGTATACAGTTAACAGTTTATGTGCCTGTAAACATATTAATTACATATACACAACATAGTAATTATAGATACATAATATGTTAACTACAAGCACATAATATGTTAAATGTCGACACATAAATATTTTGTGTTTGTTTTAACATATTATTATCATATTATTTGTATTCAATTTATTTATAGATACATAAACTCTGTTAACGGTAGGTACAAAATATGTCAATTACAGTAAATAATTTATGCCTTAAATATTATGGATCAGAGTCTATAATACAAGGTAGATCATTGTGCATGGTATAAATGGCCCATTCACATCTCATGGGTTGTGAATAGCCTTTTATTATTCTTTTTTTTTTTTAAATTTGTATCTCAGGTTTCTATTATCGAATATAGTGACTAATCTCTTCACTGAATTGTAGACACCGTAGGACAATTGGTCTAGAAATTTAAGGGTGAATAGGGTTTTATAGTTTTATGAAAAATTGATAAATATGAATTTTTTAAAAAAAAATTACGTACAAGGCTGGTGTCGGATGGATCGGTCTGGACGTGAACTCTGGAGATGTTAGTTCTGATTTCCCTAGGCCTCTTGGATACCGTTGCTTCATCGTACCCGATTTCGGAACTCCCGCAGGTTGCCGTGTCCCGGTCGGAATTCCTCCTCTTCCACGATCTCTCTTGCATTAAATCCAGTAACTGACTCTGCAGGCTGCCGTAGTTTTCGCACATCGCCGACAGCGCCGCCGACAGCCTCTTGTTCTCCGCCCTAGTCTCCTTCAACTCTTCCTCCAACATCGTATCATGTTCTCCATCCCTCATCTGATCCAAAACATATATAAATCCTCTACATTAGATCACAATTAGAAAAATCACGATTCGTAATCACAAGATCTGGTGTAACCAGCTAAGATGACAAGAGATCTATACTTGTAATTACAAGGTCACGAATTCGAATTCTTATCTTGTTGGTTTAAATCGATCCGTTATAGATAACTTAAACTGGTTTACTTCTCTTTGATCTTTTATCGGCTAAAATCACAAGACGGGTTTACTCATACTCGAAAGGGTTGTGAGTTTTTCTCGTCATAAAAAAAAAAAATGTTTTTTTACTAACCGGAATTTCGTTGACGGTAGCATTGAGATCTATATCCATAGAAGGAGAATTGTGTTCCAAGCAACTGCCCATCGCAGCGTGGAGTGAAGATCACAGTATTCTGCAAATTGAATCTGTTGAAGGGCGGATTAAGAAATGCTAAATTTATAGAATTCTCTGCAATATTTTTTTAATTTTTTAATTTTGAAAAATAATAGATATCTAAAGTTTGGTCTAGGCTTATTCAAGACAGAAAGTTCGTGGAAACTGAGCGAAATTTCCAGTATGGGTTTAGTCGTTTATAGTTATATAATTATAATTTTCTTTTGTATTATTTAAGTCTTGGTCAACTCAAAATCATTATTTCAATCCAAGCTGCCGGTCCCAACCTATTTCACGTGTTGACATCAAATTGACTTTTTGTTTCCCACAATAGTATTGGTCTAGCTAGCCGGTTTCCAAATCACCTGTATTCATATTTACTCCGAAAATTTTAGGCTACTCGTAAATACTACTTTCTTTATCTCATTTTGCTCGCATGGACCGCTTAGTTAAGTTTAGAAAAAAAAATCAGGGATCAAGTCTCATCAGCGATAATGTTAGAATAACTTTTCAAAGTGATGAGGGCTCCTTGCGCAGTAAGCAAAGGTCTAGCCTTTGTGTTCAGCCCTAGATACTCTGTCAGGCCGGGACATAGGAGCCCTGAGATTGGAGATTCAACATTTTCGAAAGAATGTTTATGTTTAATATAATAGTAACTCTCCCATGTTTGATCTGTGAGACGAGTCAAATCAATATGTAAATGTAATATTTATACTAAAAAATGTAATACTAATCAAGTATAAACATATATATATATATATATATATATATATATATATATATATATTCTAATATATTTATTTTATCATAGGAAGTATATGGAGAAAAGCAAGCACGTACTACTAATTAAAAATTGAAAATATTATTTGTACTTTTAATTTTTATTTCTTGATGTCACGTTTCTTGAGAGCTACATAGTAACGATAACTTTGCCAGAAGTAAAACTGAGAAAATAGATATTAAAAATTCATATTGTAAAGTATCATTGGTCCTAGTTCATTATTATAATATTTCATTATAACAATATTGTAGGTTAATTAAAATGATATCAATTTGCCTATTATCATTTACACATATTATTCTTTATTATTTTATATAAATAAAATTATTGTTACAAAATATATTATTAAAAAATAACATATTAATGATATCTTTTGAATAATATTAATATTAATTATTATATTTAAATCTTAGTTGCTTATTGATGTCTTGCAATATTGGTAAAATACACCTTTTGTATTGTGAAAATGAATCTCTCGTATTTTCTTAATGAATCTATTTTAGGTTGATTTGTATAATATTGTAGTTGCATTATTATTGTAAAGATGATTCAATATTATATAATATTGTGAAAATGAAGTTGTAATGTTTCATTAATGAATCTATTTTAGATCTACCACTATAATGTAGTTGCATTATAATTATTATAATAAACCCGTAGTATTTTAAAAATGAATTGAACTTTTAGTATTATAAAAATAAACCTATAGAATTTTCAAAATTAACATTTGAATATTGAAAATGAACCTAACGTGATCAATTAATATAATTATATTTTAATTTAAAATATTAAAATAAAATATTAATATGGGTGTTACTTGAAAGATATTAATTAGATTTTTTATGATATATTTTTATATATTAATTTATTTGTACAAAATTAAAAATAAAAATAAACTTAAGTTGAAAAAATGAAATGAACTTGATTCACCTTTCAATGTGGCATGGTCGATGGTATAACAAAATGCTAAAATATTGTAAAATTTCGCTAATACTGCAACGTATTTGTCAGTGTTAAGTTAGGATCATGCAAGTGTTATTATAATATAATAAACCTTAACATTATTATTATTATTATTATTATTATTATTATTATTATTATTATTATTATTATTATCATTATACAATGTGAATTAATATGAATACTATTAAAGCATTGCATCAAATAACTATTATTTAGTCTTAGTTTACAAAGCAAAGTCATTGAAATTGTCAATGTATTTTAAGTCGACTTTTATTTCTGTAATTAATAATCACAAGTAAGAACAAAATTAATAAAAGATGCAATTTAATGTGTGGTACGTAGAGCAAATAATTTGTTTGGTGAACATTGGCATCACTCCATATATCACATGTTATAGGTTGAATATGAACATACAACATAAATATACTATAGTAAGTTGTGTGTGAACATCAGCTTACATGTACACAACACACATACTATAGCATTGATTCATTCATTATTACCGCCAACATGCATATTGTTATCATGCTCAATTCTATTATTGTTGAACTTTTCTAGACTTCAATTCTTAGGTTTCACATTAAGGTATCCACAAGCTAACAATTGTTGGATCATGATATAATTCTAATTTATTTATTATTAAATATCTTTATTGTTGAATTAATCTTTGTTTAGTTAGTCAATATCCTAATTTGCATGTGATGGATATACCCCTGAATGAGGTACCCAACCCGAAGGATCCTGGTATCTAGAGCATGCCGACTGATTAGACTGTCTAGCTTGTGGCCCGGGTGAGAAGGCCCGAGTAGCCCGGCTGATGCAAGCAGTCGAGAAGGCGGTGCCCAACTGGGTGCAGCCTCAGAGGCGGTGATAGTAGGGAACTGAGCATTTATGACAGATTTTAGGGGATTCTTTCATAATTTAGATTTGGCAACTATTTATGGTGATTTGGCAGTTTAAGTAGTTTTCTTGATGTTAAATTTGTTAAGTTTTTTCCATGTCTCCTTTCCAAGGCCTATTAGTCTTGTATAAATACCTCCCTTGAGTCACATTGTTAAGGGTTCTAATTTTAATGCAAGCATAATCACTCTGTCCGAATGTTCTTGTGTTAAATATTATTATTATTCCTACGTTTTACGGTAGTGTTGGCTAGTCGAACGGTTATTTCGCAATCGTAAAAACCAACAGCAGGGATCCTACTTTTTAGTTTGTTTTATCCTATTTTCTAGTCTTCCAGACACCTATGTAAAGGTCTAGGACAAGTTTTGTAAGAGAAGACAAGATAGAGTTTGAGTACAATCATATGTAATATTATCCTTCTGTTATTTTCTTTCTGCCTCGCGTATGGTGCCAGGGTTGTTACAACATCATTTTCAACACCCCTCTATTCTGCAACTTTATATCTCAATTATTCTACAGAGTGGTATCAGAGCCATCTTCGACCCTTCCAATCTGTCATAATGAACAACATAGCCCAACCTATTCTTGTTCTTGATAGAAAGAATTACAATCATATCGTTAGTGCACTCAAATGAAGGTGTTGTTTAATTATCATGATTTTCTAGAAATTGTTGAAAGTGGAATTTCTAAAGAATTGATAGAAAATGCAGCTGAGGAAAAGAAAGACAAGAAGACATTGTACTACATCCATCAAGGGATAAGTGATGAAACCTTTGAGCAAATTGAAGGTGTGAAAACCTTGGATTAGGCATGGAATATTCTTATCAACTCGTACAAGGGTGATGATAAAATCAAGAGGGTACATCTTCTAACATTAAGGTGTCAGTACGAGCTATTGCAAATGGAGTCGGATGAGACGATTGATGATTCCTATATCAGTTGTGTTCTAGCATTGGTAAAAAACATGAAGAACATTGTTGAGACTCTTACTGAACAAAGTAAGGTAGAGAAGATTTTAAGAACCTTGATTCCAAGGTTTGAGCATGTTGTCACCGTGATTGAGGAGATTAATGATATAACAACAATGACAATCAAGTCATTGTATGGTTCATTGATGGCACACAAGTTAAGGTTGAATGACAAAGACAACAAATTTGAGAAGCCGTTGGAACAAGCTCTTCAAGCGCAAGCCTCAATCGGTGATTCCAATAGAGATAGAGGAAGAAGTGAAAATCACTCCAACAAATAACGTGGTGAACAAAACATGTGTTCTAACACAAGTTCCAAAATGCAGATTTCGAGAGGTTGCGGTTGTGGACATGGCAGAGGAAAGCATGACAAATCAAATGTAGAGTACTGGTGATGTCACAAATGTGGTCATTATGAAAATGAATACGGGTACATGAATAACAACCAGACTGCCAATTATGCACACGAGGTGAGTAACTTAGATGGTGTTGGAAGTGGTGTTGAAACAGACCATGCGCGTTTGATGGTTTCTTCATCAAATGATAATCTAAATCGATATACATGGTATTTGGATATTGGTTGCACGAATCATATGTGTGGCATGAAAGAGTTGTTCAACAAGCTTGACGAATCATTTCACACAACTGTCAAGTTTGGTGATGGTAGGACCGCTCTAGTGACTAGAAAAGAAAAAATACTCATCACATTGAAGAATGGAGATCACATTTACATTTCTAATGTTTTCTATGTACCTGATATGAAGAGTAATCTACTTAGCATGGGGCAATTAGCAAAAAAAGGTATGTGATGAATATTTCTAGCAATCAGTTTTCGATCTTTAATAAACAATGTCTCTGATTCTTAAAACATATTTATCAAAGAATTGAATGTTTCCAGTTGATATCACTAAAGGTGAAAAATGCTTAAGTGCAAGTGTGGATGCACATCAAAATCCAAATTAAAAAGGCGAGCTATTTATGCTCTTGACGAAAAACATGTTTCTACTGAAGTTCCAACAGAAACAGCAGCAAAACCACCTTGTGTTGTAACATTAATTACAACACCTATTGAACAACAAGTGGATTGGCTCACTATGCTTTGTCACAAAAAGTTGAACCTCTTAAATTTGAAGAAGCTATTCAAAATTCCAAATGGAAGAAATTAAGCTATGATATTTTATTCTCGTTGTAATGCCATTTTTGCAATGATATTTTATTCCATTGTAAATATCATTGCAAATTAATTAATTTAAAAATAATTACAACGGAAATTCATTACGTTGCCGTTTTCCGTTGCTGTATTTTTCGTTGTAATGTGATTTTTGCAATGAACTTTTATTCCATTGTGAATATCATTGCAAAATAATTAATTTTTAAAAAAATTAAAAGGAAAATGTATTATGTTGCGATTTTCTGCTGCAACGTATTTCATTGCGAGGCTACTTTTGCAATGGCATTTTGTTCCGTTGCATACATCGTTGCAAAACCACTAATTTTAAAAAATTAATGAAAATTTGAAATGGAATTGTAGGTCGTTGCAAATTTAATTTTGTAGTAAAAATTGGAACGTGTTTAGTTTTCCATTTCACTTTCCGCACAAAAAAAATGTTTTCTTCCAATTTGTTTGCACCAAAATTGCAACAATATTTTATTTTATTTTAGTTTTCGTTGCAAATTCCATTGTGATTTTGCAACGGAATTTATTTCATTGCAGTTTTCCATTGCAGTTCAGATTTTTTCTAGTGGTGGAATCACTCAAAAATTCACTTTTTATTGTATGTATTGTTTTTTAAGTTCACGTTATGTGCTCAATGGTCTTAAATTACATAAGAATATTTTATTTGCCTCCATTTAATTTTTGGGAATATATATGAGATTTTTGAAAGTAGTATGCAAATTTTTAAAATAATTTTGTAATTGATTTTATATCACATCCTTCATTTCATTTTATATTAATTTTGTGGTAGACGCTAGTACGCTAGAGTGGTGGGGAAGGAAGTTGGAAGAAATTAAACATAATACAACAAATTAAAGACAATATTTTGTCAAAAACTTTGTGGTCTAGTAGCACCTGGTGTCCCGATTTACACTTCCACATGGATGATAGGCCAGGAGTGAGTTCGAGCTTCACGCTTTGTGCTTCAATAAGTTATTTGAGAAAGTAGTTATGAACAGATACTACATTGTCAAGAAAAAAAAAAAGAGAATACGTATTTCAAGTTATTTTACGTGTCAACGCAGGAGTCAATGAGCAAGTAGTACAAAATAGATTAGAAAATTCCATTTGGTGATATGAACAATTGAACATGATATGATGATTGAGAAGCCTAGGCCATTAATGACCCAGCACATGTGAGTATGTGACATCATCGTTGTGGCATCACATTTATCATTTAAATTTAAATATTTAATTATTCTACAATACTATTTAACGTATCTAATTAAAAAATAATAATAGCAAAATATTGAAAAGTTAGTTATTTTTTGAAATACTCATGATTTTTTTAAAGGTAATATCAGTTTTATACAATTTAGAATGGTAACCGTGATACCATTACACTACATGGTAGTTGGCTAAAAAGTTAATTGTTGAAAGCGAAAAAAAAAAACTTTTAAGTACTTCTTTTGAAAAAAAATAAAAGTTTTGTTTATTTATTTATTAAATTAAAATCAATTAAAAAATTAATTATAATTATAACATTTACTTCTTTTGTCTCATTTATTGTCTTTTATGTTTACTATTTGAAGTTTAATTCTAACAACTTTTTACAACTTCTAATATTTTCTTATTATTTTTTATGCAATTTTAATATAATATGTGTTTGTTATTCACTAATTATAAAATTTAATGAACTTTCATTAATCAAATAATTACTCGTAAAATATATAAATGGGACAAAAGAAGTGGCCACTTTGTAAATTTTCTTTTCCCTTTTATTGAGGTGTAGTCTCAGAAAAAAAAAAAAAAAAAAAGAAAAGAAGAAGATATTTTAAGTCCAAATTATATATGCAGTGCAGAGTTGGTCCTTAAATTAATAAATATGTAAAATTAGTCTTTTAAATTTTGTCTAAGTGACGTTTTTAATTCCACCTAACAAACGTTGTTAATTAATTATTAGGAAAAAGTATGAACCCCTAAATTGTAAAATAGGTTCTCTCCCTTTTCCGGTCGTTATACAGTTGTTATATAATGGATCATATTCCACACATGGTTATTTGGGCCATGATCTTCGAATAAAAAGTGTAGTAAAATTAAAATGATACTTTAGTTTTACAATAATGAAATTAGTACGTGTGTGGAAAATGAAACTAAAAAACAGATCACATTATTGTCAAAAGAAATTGTAGTATAATTAAAAATGATACTTTAATATTGCATTATTGCTATAGTGTGCGTGAAAAAATGAAACTAAAATCAAGAGTCATACAATAACATATATTGTCAAATGACCTGAAGTGCAATTAAAATAATACTTCAACATTACTATAATTAAACTAGTGTGTGTGAAAAATTAAACAAAAAATAGAACTCAAGCAATAATGTATATTATCAAATGAAACTATAGTAAAATTATAATGATACTTTAGTATTACTATAATGAAACTAGTGTGGAGGAAAAATGAAGCTAAAACAAAAAAATACAATATTGTCAAATTAAATGAAATTGAAGTAAAAATAAAATGATACATAGAAACCCCTAATACTGCCTCCTTTTTCTCTCTAAAACCAAACGCCTTTTTTCGCTGCTCAACTCCGGCTTCCACCGCCGGGGTCCGGCCGGAGCTCTAATGGAGTTTTGAGCCAGCGGTTTTAGTCACCTTCTATGTTTGCTCTCGCTCTTCTTCCGCCCCGACCACTGTCCGCCTCCAACCACCGATACAGATCTTCATCTTCTGTTTTCTCTCCCTTTGAATAAAATAATAGTAGGTAGGTATTGGGGTTTGTGTTGGTAGTCATGAACTCCCTGTTAATTAATTAAGATCTTTATGCGCTTATAACTTGAATGCGGAAGCACAAATAACAATGAACCGCATGTAAATCAAATTAATCAACTAAACAATGTTCATGATTATGGATCTTTAATTAAAACAAGAATAAAGATAAAGACTTACTTGATTCCATTGAGATGTAATCTCTAACCTGAACAATCAAGAATGCTTCACCTCTCTGATCTGTTTGCCTTAATCACCTCCTGATGATATGGAGACTAGAAAACTCAGAGACTAAAAACCTTATGATCAGAAACCGTATGATCCCTAGAGTTTTCCTGGGTATTTATAGATGTGATGAGAACCCCTCTTTAAAGAGGAATGGGAAACTTCCTTTTAGGATAACCCATATCCTTTTTCCATTATACATCTTTTAACCCTTATATACTTAAATTTTAACAGAATGAGAGGGAGGGTATTTCACCCAGTAATTCCGCCTTTATACATCACTAATCATCAACGTGAGTCCTTATGGAATTACAACCTTTATTATATAAATCAATGTTATGAAATAATTATTTCTAACAGTCTACCACTTGATTCATATAAGCATAAAACCTTTATTATATGAATCAACGACGTTAGGAATAAATTATTTCTAACATTCTCCCACTTGATTCATATAAGCATGACTTTACATTTTCAATCTTTAATTTGAGCTCACTTAATATGAAAATGTAGAAGTCAGAACCTCATCGAACTTTACTAACAGAATCATGGCGGTTAGAGGCCTGACATAGCATCCTGCTCCCTTCCATGTATCACAGTTAATAAGAATTCGAACCATAATAATAAGGTCAAAATCCGAAATAACCTTATTCCTTATGTCTTAACTAAATAAGACCAAAGTTATCACTTCTGAATTATGCATAAATAAGTGATTAACATCAATAATAACAAAATCAAAATCTGAATAGATATCTAAGAGTATCAACAACCCAATGTGCTAATCAAACATAAATCCATACATGTATGGCAGGATTAACCGTTATACAAGGACTTTACCAGTATGCCCAATTTTACCAACATGGCCAATGAAGGTTTTGGGCGCCAATCCCTTAGTCAACGGATCCGTGATCACAAGATCGGTGCTAAAGATGCACTATTGATACTCCTTTTGATTTTGTACCTTCTCCTTAATAGACAGAAATTTCAAATCCATGTACTTGACACCTCTAGTATATCTGTCGTTCTTTGTGAAGAACACAGTTGTCGCATTATCATAATGAATCCTCAATGGTTTGGCTATAGTGTTGACAATGACCAAAACCAAAAATGAAATTGCGCAACCGTGATGATTTGAATCTGTAGCCTCAAAGCATGCTACAAATTCTACCTCCATAGTGGAAAGAGTAATGACAGACTCCTTCGCACTTTTCAAAATATTGCTTCACCAACAAGTAGGAAAATATGTCCGAATGTGGAGTTTCTATTATCCAAACATTCGCCATAGTCTGAGTATGAATAACCTACAACCTCCAGGTTATTCTTCCTTCTATATGTGAGCATGCGGTCCTTAGTGCCTTGTAAGTATCCTAGGACCTTCTTTGCAGTTTTCCAGTTTATATCTTTCTAAAACTTTGTTAATGTAAGTCTTCTAGGATAAACCTAAAATCCCCTGTGATCTATCATGGAATATTTCTATTCCAATCACAAATGAAGTCTCACCCTTATCCTTCATTTCAAAGTTCTTAGAAAGATATTCCTTAATGCCACTTCCTATTTAGTTTGCACTTGATCATCAATTTGAGTTTCAACCTCATCTTCATTTACAATAGCTTCCTTATGTGGAATTGGAGCATCTAGTTGTTGTTGTTCCAAAGTATTTCCATAAGGCTGCACTTGCAGCAATAGGAACTACAGCAGGGAAATGATCACTTGATGAACATGGATCCATCAATGACTCCTTAATCCCACATTACGAGCTCCCACACTCCAACAGACTTTGCCATTTTCAATGAAGCGATCATTACCGGACTAAACAATCCTCGTACTATGATTAGGATAATAAAACATGTATCCATTAAACCTTTATGGATATCCAATGAAATTACCACTAATGATTATGGAATCCAATTTATTTCATGTGAATTATATATCCTCACTTTAGCTTAACAACCCCAAATGTGAAGATGCCTCAACTAGGTTTCCTTCCTTTCCACAGTTCATAAGATGTTTTAGAAACAACCTTACTAGGAACCCTATTGAGTAAGTATGTTGTTGTCTTTAATGCATACAGTTTATTTACCATACTCCTAACCATTTCCATAAAAGTACGATTTTGCCTATCAAAAGAGCCACAAATATCTGTATGTATCAAGTAATCCCAAGCTTCTTGTGGCTGAGTGTTTTGATACATGTCTGACTTGCTATCCCTTTATGCAATCGACACATGCATCATTCCAGTCAATAAAATCCAATTGAGACAAAATTCCAACCTTAATAAGTCTCAATATCCTTTATTTGGATATATGACTAAGCCTTTTTACGCCACAAGAAAGTTAAAGATTCATTCGGTGCACTTCCTTTAACACAAACCTCACTCATAACATTAAACAAGGAATTAACAAAGGCTGCATTAAGATTGAAACAATATAAAGTATCCAACAAAACACCATAACCACAAAAAGGTATTTTGATGATACAAAGAAAATATTTGTTTCCAATCTTAAGGTTAAAACCCAATATGTCCAACCTAGATGCTGAAGCAAGATTTCTAGAACATTCTAGAACATACAGACAATTCTCAAGATCAAAGCAAAAGCATGTATCTATAAGTTTCAATACCTTTAATTCTAGCTTTCATCTTGTTCACATGAAAAGAAACTTTTCATTTTCCCTTTGAGATTGAAACATCAGAAAACCTTGCATAATGTTAGAAACATGTGTTGTAGCACCAGTGTCTAACCACCAAGTATTAGAAGGAACCTCAATAAAATTGAATTCAAAGCATACTGAAACTGAATGTATACCTCTCATTTCCATCCAAGTTATCCTCTTCAGGCATTCAGCCTTCTTGCACCTTCATAGGATGCTTGTCCTTCTTTTACTTTTAGACTTGCTGCCATTATCACTGACATTATAACTGCCACCATTATAGAGTGATACGATAGTGTTCACTGCAACCTTTTATCTCCCATATCAATTGCCTTGAGTTAACAAACCTTTATTCAGACTATGATATATAAACCTTAAGTTTGTATTTAAATCCGCCTTTGGGTCAAATTTAAATACAATGTCAATTTACCGACATGCATCATTCACACATACTTGAATGAGATTATTCATCAAGTTCAAATTTAATATATAGGCCATCTTTGGACATGCGCTACATATTAACAAATAGGAATCATAATCTCCTAAATTGTCATTAATCACATGTCTGATCCACCTTTGGGTGACCGCTAGAACCATGTGTTAATGATCACAAATGTTTATCAATCCTTAGTGTCATTCAATGATGCAAAATATCATGTGTATAATAAACATTTGTAAACATAAATAATTATTTAGCTATTACCTTGAGTGGGCCACTTTGGTGACTAACGCACTCGCCTTATGCTAATAATTCATTTATGTGAATAAACCTTAATTTATGTTTTAAACATAAACATGAATGATTATTTAGCTATTTACCATGAGTGGGCCGCTTTGGCGACTAACACACTCGCCTTATGCTAATAAATCATTTATGCGAATAAACATTAATTTATATGTCGTTCCATCATAACATATAAATTAAGAGTGGATCAAATCTCCATCCATAATTGATCCTTTATATATACATATGAGCCCAGAATTTAAAGCTAGTCCAAATGCTTTAAACAAACCGTAAGGGCCCAAATTTATATATAATCCCTTATATTTAAAGCCCAAATTAAATGAGTCTAGAATTTAAAGCAAGTCCATAATACCTTAAATAACCAAACAAACTCAAATTAATTGGCCCAACAAAATAATCCTCATTTTGTCTTTTCCTCTTCATACCTCCCACGGAACCGGCCGGAAATCGGAGAAGCTCCACCGTATGCCCTCCGTCGTGGGAACCCAGCTACGCCACCAAAGCCGTTCGTGACTCCAAGTTTGATTCCATTGCAATAGTTGATTCCAACATTCATACAAATAATCCAGTAATAGGAGTACACATACGTAATATTCGATTCCAAAATCCAACCAAATCAACTTATATATAATCAAACAGTACATGTATATATTTGTTGGTTTCAGTTGATTTTGATTCCACAAACATATTTATGTGAACAAGCCTTAATTTATATGTCGTTCTCTTATAACATATAATACATGATTAAATAAACCTTAATTTATATGTCATTCTCTTATAACATATAATACATGATTTGATAAGCATACATAACATACATAAATCATATACAGTTGACATATATGTATGATGATTCCACGAAAAATATTGATTCGAAATCAATAATTATACATTTATATATATACAACGCTACACGTTGATTCCAGTAAAACATGCAAACAATTCATATATATAAATAAATTAAACATCAACAGTTATCACATACAAATTCAATTGTATATATATATATATATATATATATATATATATATATATATATATATATATATATATATATATATATATGTTTGTCCTGTGCACTTGACGATACTGTATGCATATGCGACGTGGTATGTACGTACCGCACGAAATCAGTGAAACCTTATAATTTCGTACCAGTGATCAATACATCATTAAATCCATAATTAATTAAAAATCCCAAAATATCAAGAACCCTAATTTTAGTGATTAATCAATTTACAAGTAGGCTCTGATACCAAATGTTAATTAATTAAGACCTTTATGCGCTTATAACTTGAATGCGGAAGCACAAATAACAATGAACCGCATGTAAATCAAATTAATCAACTAAACAATGTTCATGATTATGGATCTTTAATTAAAACAAGAATAAAGATAAAGACTTACTTGATTCCATTGAGATGTAATCTCTAACCTGAATAATCAAGAATGCTTCACCTCTCTGATCTGTATGCCTTAATCACCTCCTGATGATATGGAGACTAGAAAACTCAGAGACTAAAAACCTTATGATCAGAAACCGTATGATCCCTAGAGTTTTCCTGGGTATTTATAGATGTGATGAGAACCCCTCTTTAAAGAGGAATGGGAAACTTCCTTTTAGGATAACCCATATCCTTTTTCCATTATACATCTTTTAACCCTTATATACTTAAATTTTAACAGAATGAGAGGGAGGGAATTTCACCCAGTAATTCCGCCTTTATACATCACTAATCATCAATGTGAGTCCTTATGGAATTACAACCTTTATTATATAAATCAATGTTAGGAAATAATTATTTCTAACACTCCCAACCCTACTTTGACTTTACTCAATTTTTATTTTCTCTATTATTGTGTTTTCCTCTCGTTAGTTTCACGAGCATTTTTACTCTCGTTACTTTCACGAGCTTTTCATTTTCATGAGCATAAATCTTTTAGTTTGGTTTCGACAAGTGTTGATCTTATCCTGGGCGAGCAAAAAAGAATGATGACGAAGACCCAGATCTTTGATGAAGCTTTAAGCTCCTTGAAGGAACATAGCTTCATAGTTATGAAACAGTCTGCGATTCAAGTTTTCTATAGCATAGTTAGAAAAGTTGTTTTTATGTCTGACTGTAAGGAATGGTTTACCATTTCATTGATCATTGATGTAAACGTTTTATGTTATGAATTAATGGAATAGCTACGTTTACCTTCAAAAAATAAATAAATAAAATGATACATACTCCGTGGTCCATGCTGCTATATCGACCATGGTCCAAAGTAAAATTTGTCGTCACTATACCTAGTGCTAGAATTTTATACTGGGACGCATCTTTTGAGTCTTGATCCGTTGTCAAGTCCTAGATGTAGTTGGGTTTGGACCCTTAGGCCTTCCCCATTTGTTCATTTTGACACCAAGTTTTTAGGCCAAAAAACTAACCCATTAGTTTTTACACAAATGGGAGAATGAGTTTTTAGCCATGTTTTTTCACTGCAAATATGAGTTTTTGGCAGAAAATGGTGAGCCCTACCCAGGGGGAAGAAGTTGCGCCTTCGTAAATCATTCTTTTATATTTTTTTTCTGTTTTAGATTTTGTTTTATTTTTTTCTTTTCTTTTTTTCCTCCATCTCATTTTCTTTTTCTTAATCACACTTACCAAAACTCCTCAAAAACCACACCAAAATTACAACTATTGAGGAAGGCCTTATTCAGGCTAATAATTATTTTTATTGTGACAATATTGTGAATATTATATGAGCCAGTGCCAATTTAATATTACTTATTAGCCGTATTTTTCCTTGGTCTACTAGTACACTAACCCGATCGTCTGATGAGTCCGATCCATTAAAAAGCACCAATGAGCACTGATGAAAAAAATTCCCGGGCTAGGCGCTAGGCACCCCTAGACCGAGGCAAATTGCTCCCTAGGCATCCCCCTAGGTAGTCGGCCGCTTAGCGCCTAACTCGGCCGAGTTAGCGGTCGACTTGGCCGAATTCAGCCGAGTTAAAATGCCCAACTCGACAAAATTAGCCGAGTTAACTCGGGCGAGTCGGCCTTGTTAATTTTTTTATCATATTTATATATATTTAAATTTATTTATTTATATAAATAAAGAAGTAATATATATATATATATATATATATATATATATATATATATATATATATATATGGCATACACCCACACACATGCATTTTTTTTTATAGGTCGCCGCCTAGGTACTGCCTAGGCACCGCTTAGGCTCTAGTCTACCGTCCGACTAGCGCCTAGCTTCTATTGCAACCATACCAATGAGTAGTAACTAATTTATCCTTATTAGTATTACATTTTTTCTCAAAAGTAACAATCAATCTATTTATTCCTAATCAGTATTACATTTTCTTTAATTTGCGAGAAAGTCCGCAACCGCTACCCGAAAGTGTGCTATGGGTAAAGCTCATCTTGTGACCCCAGTCGGTAAAGTACTACAAGGAGGTAAATCAACTTATGTTGCATGTAACTATCTGGTTAGACCAATAGGCATCTATCTCAAGGAGTCGAACTTGAAACTTTGTGGTTACCAAGCCAACTACCCGACCAACTCGGTTGGGATTTTCTCATAGTATTACATTTTTTAATAAATAACTCTTCAACATTTGAATACTGCATTTTCAATTAGGGTCTGTTTGGAAACATTAACAATGTTTTCTGGAAAATAATTTTCAAAAAATGACTCATTTTCTGAAAAATATTTTAATTTTCTAGTGCTTAACTGAATGTTAAAAAACCATATTTTTCTGTTTGACTGAATGTTAAGAAATTGTATTTTTTCTATTGGTTCATTTTCCTGAAAATGAACATATTGTTTGTTACAACAACGACGACGACGACGACGACGACGACGTCGACGATGATGATGTGGTGATGATGGTGTTGGTAGCGGCGGTGGTGGTAATGGAGGTGGCAGCGGTGGTGGTAGTGATGGTACGTGGTGGTGGTGGTGGTGTGGTGATGTTGGTGTTGGTGTTGGTGTTGGTGTTGGTGGTTGTGGTCGTTGTCGATCATGTGATAGTGGTGATGATATGATGGTGGTGATTGTGGTGATTTAATTTGGTTGTTATGGTGGTGGTAATAATAATACTCCGAAAACTGACTTAAAGAAGAAGAGATGGAAGAGAGATGGAAAATAAAGAATTTCGAAAATTGAATCTTTTTTCCGTTTGACCAAAATGAATGTTTTCCTTTAACTTCATTTTCCTTGAGTACCCAAACACTGAAAAATTCAGATAATGACTTCCGAGTTTCTAATCATGGACCCTTTGGATGGATGGTATTACATTTTAATTTCCTCAAAAGATCACACTTTTTTCCTTAAATAATAAATATTATACTTTCTTTCATAAGTAACAATTAATGTATAGTCATTTACTCATTTTAATTTTTTAGTATCGAACTCGAAACTTTTGGTTAAATTGAATGAGTTCCAGAATTCCAGATAATCTCATTCACACCGATAAATATTTAGGGTGTGTTTGGTTCGCACATGAGGAGATCGGGGTCGATAGTTGGCAGTTTGCAAGGAACTTGATCCCCCCAAAAAAAGGGTATTATTGGACTGATCTTTTGGTGGGAGATGTTCTTCATTTTAGATAATGAAAGCATTCGGTTGAATGAAACTTCTTCGATCAGAATACGAATGAGACGATATCCTAATTGCTAGTCCGAATCAAGGGCATTCATTCTTCCTTGCAAAGCCCGGGTGGAAGCACAAACAAAAGGAGAGAAAAAAGGTAGAAAGGGGGGAAGAAGTCTAGTGCTAGTTTTTACTAACCCGAAATGCTCCCAGCATAGGAGCCTATGGTTCCATTCTTGTTGTTGCTGGAGGTACACATCACCTTCG
The DNA here is from genome assembly GCF_003576645.1 of Ipomoea triloba. Taxonomy (NCBI): domain Eukaryota; kingdom Viridiplantae; phylum Streptophyta; class Magnoliopsida; order Solanales; family Convolvulaceae; genus Ipomoea; species Ipomoea triloba. The sequence goes on along the minus strand of NC_044916.1, from coordinate 22,964,074 downwards.
GAATACCCCAGAAGGGAATTTTCTCTACTCCCCCCAATCTTCACTTTACGCCACTCTGACTAAATAAATATATCTCCTGCCGGCGCTAAAAGGGAGAGAGTCCTGAGAGTAGTTTGTCCTTAGTTCCTAGTTTCATTCCGTGGCGCTTTTTCCTCGCATTCGAACCCCTTAATAAGCAGCTGGGACTGGACTGAGCATCTTCTTTTTAGAGTGATGAGGCAAAGTCTTATCAGATTAAGTAGAGGTCGCCCGGTCTTTGATGCGGATTTCTCGGTCTTACCACTTTTATCGATAGACCAACTTTCATTTCTTGGGTAAAGTCTCCCAATTATATTTGAAAATGAATTGGTTATCCATCATCGGAATGGGTATCAAATACTTGGTAAGGGTAATGGGTTTTGGTGAAAGTATTTAGCATGTTTGGTAGTTGGGTGGAATGGGAATGATTATTAATAGTTGGGGAAGAAATGAGGAATTGAAAAGAAACCCTTATTTAATAAGGATATGGGTTTTCTCATTAATGAGGTATTCCAAACTCATATTAACATGTTCAAAACCTATCAACCAAACACTAGCAATCACTTTCATACCCATTTTCTATGCCTAAACCCCCCAACCAAACACACCCTAAATATACTTCCGTAAATTGTGGTTTGAATAAAAACAAAAGATTTTTTTGACGGAAATTAACAAATATTAAATATTACTCCGTAATTACTAGTGAGCAGTACTGAGAACGCTTTCACCAAGTGGTCCCAAAAGAAACAAAAGTGTCGTACCCTCTAATGTACTCCATAATTTATAGCTTTTTGTTTTTGTTTTTATTTCTTTAATTTATTATTCTTTACATTATCTTTAGCTAAACTTTACTTTAGGTCAATTTTGGAGGTTATTCGAATAGTAGAAATGTTGAACACAAATCAAACGTAGATTCAAAAGTTTTCCACATGGATCTCATAATGTTTCTTTTCGAAAATAATAATAATCATTATCATAATAATATTTACTATTGCCAAGGACCTTGTAGTCCAGTGACATCAAACTCTTCCCTTTATATGGGAGGTGGTGGTTCGAGCCTCAGTGGAGGCAATACTAACTCTTGTGCTTCAATAGGTTAAGAAAGTAGTTATGAACAGATATTGCATTGTAATACAGTTAGTAGTATTCAAAAAAAATATATATTTACTATTATTATTTAGGAACTTTTTTTTTTTTTTTAGTATTACTGACTCTATTACATTGTAGTTTCTGTTGATGTATACTTTTTCAACCTGTTGAAGTATAAAGAGCCAATGCGCCTCTACTGATCAAGACTCGATGAGAGTCACTACATGTCATTTGAGCACAAGGTGCTTGACATTATTTAGAAAGTTATATATGCATAAAGGCTATGTTTGGCAAACCTAGCTGAAAAGGTAGCTGAAAGCTGAAAAGTAGCTGAAAACTGAAAAGCTATAAGCTCGAAGCTGAAATCTGAAGAGCTGTTAAACTAGCTGTTATGCTTAAAAGTGTTTGGTAAAATTAGCTTTTTGATAAGCTGATAAATGTAAAAAGACTAAAAAGGGCATATTCATACAATTTGAATAATTTTAAATTTAAATAGGTTTGTTTATATATTAAAATATAAAATAGTGAAATCAATATATTTAATAAAATATAATGTAAGAACATATATTTGAAAACATATAAAGTAAAACAAAATGTTTATAATTCATAAGATTAGTTCATACAAAAATTAATGTTCAAACACAAATGTCAAATTGAAATTACAACCAAACATATTGAAGAGAAAAGGCCAAAAAGATTTAGCCAAAAAGATTTTAATTGGAAAGGGTAAAGGATGTCATTTCTTTAAAATAATAAGGTTAAAAATGGAAAAAAAGTTAGGAAGCTACTAGCTTATTTTGAAACGCTACCTTAAGTAGCGTTCAAAAATAAGCTCTTATTTTAAGCTACTAGCTTATTTTAGGAACATCAGCAAACAGAGCTTATAGCTTATTAGTAGCTTAAAATAAGCTATAAGCTCCTAAATAAGCTCTGCCAAACAGAGTCAAAATGACTACAATTTAATTGAAATGAGTCCGTTTAAATCGAACGAAGTACTGTGCTAACCAAACTAAAATCCAAACCACACGGACAGTCTCAATTATGGTTTAGAAATAGAACCTCCAATTCCTAGCTACATAGTTGAAATGGCCAGGTGGCCAATAGATTTGCCCAGGTTTGGCCTAGCCTGGCCATTCCGTCATGCAGATTGTATGCCGCCTACTGCAACCATGAGTATACATAGCATTTTTCGCTATCTAATCATGTCTGGCCACTTTGGCCAAGCATAATGGCTAATGGCTTGGCTAAAATGGGAAATGATAAGTGAACTCCAATGGAGTAGAATTTTCACTATATCTTGATTTTATTGAAAGAAGAAGAAAAGAAATAAATAAAAATTACAATTTGCATTTTTTGAATGAATCAAAGTGTATCAGGTAAATAAGGAGTAAAAAATGAATTAAAAATTAGGATTTGGTGTAGTAGTATTACTCGGTTAAAATAGGGATGTTGGCCTCTTAGTCGATGGGCATAAGGCTATATGCTCTAAAAGTCTTAAATATGAAAAAAAAATTAATGAAGGCGGTTTAAAATCCACGATTCAAATCGTAATAGAATATTGGGTATGTCTATTTTTACTTGTCTTAATGCCTCTTTTGTTTGGTCAATTTATTTCATTTTACTTGTCTTAATACCTTTTGTTTGGTTGATTTATTTAATTTATTTTTTATTTTATTTTACTAGCCACCCTTGAGTCCTGATTGAGTGGATTGTCAAATTTGTAAAACTGTTGTCTTGAATTTCTAATTCACATGCAGTTTGTTAGACGGGGTGTATTCAATCAAAACTTTTAAAAACTTTTAAAGACTTTTAAAGTGATGGATTTTAATTGACTTTTGTAGAGTTTTTGTAAACTTTCCAAGAATCTTTTAAACTTTTATAAACTTTGTAAGAGTTTATTAATATCCATAGAACAAACATTTATAGACTTTTAAAAACTTTTTCATATTAAAAAGTTTACAAAAGTCATTAAAACTCTAAATTGAATACACCCTCACAAACATTCCATAACTTCTATTAATATATTATCTATAAATTAGTGCATTGTAAAAATATTAAAAAAATATTGATGTCACAAAAATAGAGTATATTATTCATAAAGAAAATATAATCAATTTTTATAAATATAACCAATAAAAATATTTTCTGAACTAATGAAACAACTAATGTTGAGTAATATAATTATCAAAATGTTTAGTATGAAAAAGTACAAATATATATATATATATATATAATGTATATATAAATTAATAATTAATAAACATATTAATTAAATAAAATTTAAATATTATAAATTAAAAATTTGCTGGTTGCAGCAAATATTTTTGCTCTTGCTGTTGTTCGCATAAATCTGCTGCGAACAACAGATTCTTGCTGCGATCGCAGCAATTATTTTGTTGTGATGGCAGCAAAAAATTTACTTGAACATAAAAAAAAAAAGTAAAATTTATGAAAGATTTGAGACGTACCCGATGAAAAATTTGCCTAGTTTAGATAGAGGAAAAAAAGTCTGTAGAGAATGTTGAAAAGTTTGGGGTTGGAGGGTTGGATTTCATTTATTTATATTAATGAAGAAAAAGTTTATAGAAATCCTATTCTGACAGAGTTTGTGAAAGTCAGTAACATTTTGAATACCAGTAGACTTTAAAAACTCTATAAAAGTCTTAATCAAATACCTGTATATTTTTAAAGAGTTTTGAAAAGTTTGAATTGAATACAGGTAAACTTTTAAAGAGTTTATAAAAGTTTAAATTGAATACCACCAAACTTTTAAAGTTGATAAAAGTATTTAAAAGTTCATGAAAATCGTGATTGAATACACCCCTATAAGTCACCATTTTGGCATTTGTTTAATCCAATTTTACTTTCTAATTAAAATATTAGGTGTTTGAAAATGTCTCGTTTTTTTTTTTGAAAATCGAAAATGAAAATGTCGTGTTAATTAATACATTTTTATACTTTATTTTAATATAATTATAAGATATCGAGATATTTTGGTATTAATAAAGTAATAGATCGATAAAGAACCAATCATTATTGTGTGGATCATATGCTATCAAATAATATACATTTAGTATACAAATAATGTACTTTTCTACAATTATTATAAGAGCCAATAATGTTAGACTCCTAACTGGAACTAAAAAAAATGTTAGTGTAATAGTCTGCTATAACATATTGTAGTTTGTGTTCATCTTATTGTGCAACCTCCAATTACATTCCTAATATATCATAATCTTTTATAATTTTACCAAATTCTTTCCGTTAAATATAACGGAAGTTTGGCGTCAAATTCTTTAGGCAATTTGTTTCTTTATTACGGTTTTCAAACAAATTGGCAATTTGTTTCTTAATAGAATTCTATAATACCATTCTTTATAGATTCCTAACTTAAAATTAGAATATTGAAGTTTCAATAGGATTCTATAATACAATTTTGTATATTTTCCTACCTAAACCATTATTCTACCCAAAATTAAACCTAACATATTCTGCAACACACCATCTACGTGACATTCTATAGGTATGATTGTCAAAATCTTATTTCTATTATTTGCATTTGTACTTATAATGATTATAATTTTTTTTAAATCAATGATGATATACTTATTAATTAGTATAACTTCAGTATCATTATGTAAATATATCTATTGTATAATCTGTTCATCTATACTTGTATCCTTGTATGTAATGTTGTGGTTTTCATTATATTCCTCTATAATCTACACATTTTAGTTACTCCTTACTCCCTAATATATGGTTTTTGAATTTATGTTGTGGTTTCTATTATATTATTTCATAACATCCTTTATGAACATATTTCCAATGGCACAAAGATATTAGTCATGGCAAATACAGTAAAGTTAATTGATATTGACACACAAACTGTGGGCTGGAGTTGTAAAGTTCGTGTCATTAAGAGAAACGAATCAAAAAAGGCAATTGGAATGCCTAGGGAAAAGTATATGCTTATCGTCCTTGAGGATGAAACTGTAAGTAAATACTAAAAAAATTCTCCTTTATTATTATTATTATTATTATTATTATTATTATCATTATTAGTTGTAGGGTCAACAACTAAGAATTCCACATATCAAGATCGATGAAGAATATATAATACAATTGATGTCTCAATTTTATACACAACAAAGCAAAAACATGGTATCATATACCATAACATCATTGCACGAATCATTCTCATTCACTTCCTCCAGTAAACAAGATGATAAAAACACAACCAACAAAAAGGAAACTCAACTTCACTAAAGATGGAGAAGATGAAGACAATTTCGAGCCTCAGCAAATGCGCACGAAGAAAAATTAATTTACTCTACTCAAATTAGTACTCTTTATCCAATTGTTTTCTTCCATTGGTTGATCATGATAGATAGTCATCTATAGTTAGTGGTTTATTTATTTCTACTTACTTTAGTTGTAATTTAGCTATTCACAATTTCGCTATGTTTTATTAAAATATATAAGCATTGAGACTATTTTTTTGATTTTTATTAATTTAGCATTTCTCTCTCTCATTATTATATGACTATTTTAACTAATTAAGGAACACTAATTTAAAACTACGCATTGGACATTGGTTTAATCGCGCAATGCTCGTGTGATAACTAGTAGTATATTAAAAATGTACATTATATTCAGGAAAAATATATTATTTAAGTACTGAAAGTACATTATTTGATATAATGTACATTCAGTACACGAATAATATACTTTTAGTATATTAAAAGAGCAAATACCAATTTTGGTCCCACGACTATTAGCAAAATGACAATTTTGGTCCACATGTTTCATTGCTACCAATTTTGGTCCCACAACTATTGTTTAGTACCAATTTTGGTCCCACCACTACTGTTTTAGTGCCAAAATTTATCGCGCCGGTCACCCATCCGTTTAAAACGTGCCGAAATCTAAAATTTTTGAAGGTATTTTCGTCCTTTTCAACTCAATATCCAAATTTGAGCATGAATAAAGAGATTTTAGCCCTAAGATCGATCACTATTCACAATTCTCCTACTCAAATTAAGGTGAAATGAGGAGGAAAACTGCGAATTTTGATCGATTTTAGGACTTAAATCCATTTATTCATACTCAAATTGAGATATTAAGTTGAAAATGATGAAAATACGCTTAACAATTTTAGATTTTTGCACGTTTTAAACGGATGAGTGACCGGCGCGATGAATTTTGGCACTAAAACAATAGCCGTGGATGAAAATTGGTACTAAAACAATAGTCGTGTGACCAAAATTGATAGAAATGAAACGTGTGGACCAAAATTGTCATTTTGCCAATAGGCATGGGACCAAAATTGGTATTTGCTCTATATTAAAAATATACTTTTAGTTATGGTTCACACGATATGTGTAGAAAATAATTTTCCCAATAAAGGAACGTAGAAATATGATAAATCAATTTATTTACGTTAATTGATGAATGAATAGCCCCTATAGTATTTTTTTTTCCTATAAATACTTGAAATAAGAGTCAAAATGCAATTTTACTTTCAAATTAAAAACTACAAATATGCATATTAAGTTCGAAATGTTGGGTATTTTTCAGAATAACATGCGCAAATGAAATGTCAAAAAAAAAAAAAATCGGAATTCTAGCCGTGTTTTAGATTTGATTTGTACCCTTATTGCGTATGAGGTACAGTCTCTAAATTATACAACTCAAACTTCTCTGAAAAGGGAATTGTATATATATACTAGTACAAACTCACTTAAATTTTCAATCTACGACAAAGGTTCCTTCAAAGGTTTCTCAAATCCACTTTTCACAACTCAAACGATATATTTTGAGAATCAATTTTTCATTACTCATTATTCATTTTGAGTGTATTATATATCAAATTAAACATCTTATTTTGGAGGATCGGTAACTACTTGGATCCGACCCAAAACCAGAAGTGAACCACACTTAAAACTATGTCTGGAAATGGTCATTTTACATAGGGGTGTGCAAACTTCGGTAAATTTTTTATTAATCGACCAAATAGACAAAGTTCGGTTAACCATTTTGGTTCGGTTAATGGTTAAAGGTTTTTTAAAATTTTGATTAATGGTTAATTCAGTTCGAAACATTGATTAACCGAATTAATCGAACTGTTAACCGAAATTTTAAATATATATATATATATATATGTAAAATCCCTATAAATTTGTAGTGATATTATGGTATTATTTTTGTATATTTTATTATGAATTTATTATTATATGTATTATTTTAATTGGATTTATTATTATAGTTATTATTTTTAGGATTTAAAACTTTAGCTTAAAAAAGTTCGGTTAATCGAAAAAAAACTTCGATTCTGTTAGTTCAGTAATACAAAGTTCGGTTATGTTCGGTTAACGATTACAATTTTAAAAACTTTTGTTAAAACGGTTCGGTTAACTAAACGGTTAACTGATTGCACACCCTTAATTTTAGATGTCAAAATAGCTCATTTTTCCAAAACTAAACTCGAAAAAGAAAAAGCAATTGAAACATTTTTCACCTACTTTTTTGTTTATAAAAATTTACTAGTTAGAGCTAACTTGAATATCACCCCACAGTATTCCACTATTCCATACTTTTATAATAATAATAACAATAATAATAATAATAATAATAATAATAATATTGTTATTATTTTTATATTATAAACGAAGAAGAGGCAAACCGGCAAGAACGTAACGAGTGGGAGACCGGCACCTAATGACGTACGCTGGTGGCTAACGAACAACAATTGGAGGAAATTAAGCTAAGAATTTCTTCCTCTCTTTGAAACGTTCGAAATACAAACCTAGTACGTCTTCGTTTCGACAACAACTGCTTTCAACTTTCTTTAATTTAAAAAGTAGATAATGCCATGAAATTCATTGAATTTAGAATGCCGTATTCATCCCTGGCTGCCATGAAATTCATTGAATGTAAAATAATTCGTCTTCTTTCCTGTTGCCATGATAACGTTTGGGTAATAATATTGATAATCAATGAAAGATACACGATAAGCCAAGTGAGGGATAATTGGATCCAACCTGGTGCGTCTAACCCATCAAAGCAGAGAACATGAAGAATTCTGTTACAATGTAATATCTATTCATAATTACCTACTGAAGTAACATGGGAGTGTAAACCAGGTGCCACTAGACCACAAGGTCTTTAGCCGGACATAATCTATTTATTGTACACAAATCATAGTAATACAATTGTTGCTGTTGACTAATACCTAAAATATATCCGGTAAATATTATTACTGTCACCAGGAATACAAACAAAGTAACACAACAAAGACTTACATTCACTAGCTACAAGTCTATGTCCCATTAGCTAGTGTCTTAAGTATCCAACAAAAAGGACGACCAATACATGAATTAGCAAATTAGCATCTCATTTGCGTGGTAGCTCAACTGATCACTAAAATTTGTCATAAGTAATTTAGCATCCGGTGTGGTAAGTATCATCATTTTACAGTAAAAAAAAAGAGCATAATTACATTTTTATTCTAGTTCAAATACTAGTTTTTTTTTTTCTTCCGTTCAAAAGCCTAATTATATATTTTCGAAAATATTTAAATAAATTAAAGTTTGTTTCACTTTTATCTCTAAATATTTTAAGACACTTATTAACATTTTCTTAATAATAACAACCATAACAGCCACAACTGCAGCAATAACAACAACAATGGGTGAAAAGCAAAATCCATTCCCTAAAAGTATTTTTCAAATCAACAATGCTACATAAACCAGCAACCAAAATGCCTTTTACCAAATCATGTACTCTATCTTATTTTACCTATTATATTTACTACTCCGTATTTATTAGTTAAATTAATTCTTTTTTTTGAAAAAAAAATGATTTTTAAAAATATTCTTATAATTTTTATATTTGATCTTTTATACGCCATATTTGAAAAAATAACACTTTTAGCCCATAATTTTATTTATCATGTAGATTCAATTCCTAAATAATTTGAAGTGTAGATTTGATATTTATGTTTTTATTAAAGTGATATTTTTAGTCTCTCATAGACACAATTTGTTAGCTCCCCGTAGAAATTTAAGAAAAATCTACTTTGATAAGGTTAATGTAGTCATTTAAGTATTTATCTTCCCCTTTTATATTCGATGCTCTACTTAACTTCTGCATTGTAGACTTGTTATTTAGGTTTTCAAATGTAAACTATTAGTGAAAATATATAAATAATTATGTGCACAAGAAAACTACGAAATGCTTGACTTCTCAAATCGAACTGAATCAAATCTGAGCGAAAATGGAGCTATTTCAGACTGAATTGAACTATTTGAAACCGAGTGGTTTCACTTTTAATTTTCAAAAACAAAAAAAATCGAAACCAAACCAAACCAAACCAGAAAAAAATTGAACAGAAAATTGAAATGCCCACCCCTATTAGGAGCTGCTTGGACCACTAGCGCTCTACTTTTTTGATGACGTTCTAGTGATTTTCAGAAGCTCGAACGAGGTATATAAAGAGCTCTGATCCACGAGATTTGGCAAATCTTCCCTAAAGCCGGATTAGAGAACTTGTTACTTAATTTACCTAGCTTTCCTATCATATTTTAAGAAGTATCTTTATAGCTTAAAGCTGAATTTGGTAGGCCGACTTTTAGGAATCTAGTTTCCTTTTCATGTACTCAGTCCTCTTGTATAAATGTCCATGGGTGCGCAACGGATCTGAAATTCTGAGGGTTTAAAACAATTTATGCTGAAACTAGTTCTTAAGTTTTTTAAGCGTTTTATTGCTCATTCTCAATGCATTTACATGACGTTGTAACGATTGTGTTGATTAGTCGTCCACTAATCAAAAATAGTAAAATCAACAACTCCATATTTGCCTAGTCAAAGGAAAATATCGATGGGAAGTCAGTAATAGAATTCTCATTGAAAATCCTGCTCTATATGTGCAATTGTCTGATAACACCGCACTAATTGTCTTACCAAATGCGTGTAAAAGCTTCAAAATCATAGGTCACGGCTGCTGACGCAAGCAGTGACAAAATATACACAACGTCAGCAATTTTATCTTGTAATACGTCATTCCCCCTTTAAAAATTCTTAGTCCTCGCATGAGCCGAACTTTGTTTGTCTAAACTCTAACGGCCGCAGGTCTGTCTCTGCTTTTTAATTTATTATAACAAAAAAAATTAAAAGAAAGAAAAATCCAGGTGGTCTTGTCCTACTACTAACTACTATGGTGACGTCAGCTGAATGATGCAATTAGAGGCAATGTATACAAGTTTGGTAGTTGGTACCCGTAACACGTTTTGATCGTATGCAACACATTCTACGCAATTACAGCCAGCATCCCAAACTTGATAATTCCGAATAAAAAATTTCACATTTTTTATGCCAATCATGGAACTTATCTACAAATAATTAAGTATAATTATTAAATTGACTCAACACATACTCCATTTATTAATTCTTCTAAATTGGAAGTTTTGTCTTTAAATTTTTTTTTTTGAGAAATTTAAATTTTATTTATTTGTTTGAAATGAATTGATAGGAAGGTATACATACCAAGTATTTTAAAGAAAGTATTGAATGAATAAAATTACAAATGGCTAGTTAATTAAGAATAAGTATTGATAGCATGCATGGACAACTCACTAGCTTGGTTATAGGGGTGAAGTTTAGGAAGAAACATTAGGGATTGAGTCTCACCAGCGGCTTCTTGTGCGCAGTAAGCAAATGAGTTACTAAGATTTACATCCACTATTGACAATCGAGTTTAAAATTAAATTATTTTGAGTGAATGAGATATACCTTATCTAATCAATCAACCCTGCAATAAAGGGTCACACTTATGTGAGACCATCTCACGGATCCTTATTCGTGAGACGGGTCGAAGGAACATGCAAATGTCATACTTATATATTGAAATGTAATACTAATCAGGAATACAATTTTTGTTACTTATAAGATAAAAAGTAATACATATTTCATAATAAGTAATGTTGACAAGTGCCCCTTACTTATAAGGGAAAATATAATACTATACTTTTGAAAAAAAAAATGTAATACTTTTAAATCGAAATGTAAAAGTATTACATTTACCATTATAAGTAACAAAAATTTTATTCTTGATTAGTATTACATTTGAGCATATAAGTATGACATTTGTGCATATAAGTATTAAATTTGCATTCCGACCCGTTTTACGGTGAGACGATCTCACACAAGTTTTTCCTGCAATAAATAGGCCGATATACAATCTTATTCTAATATTATATTTTATATTTCGATTATCGAAAGAGAACTTTTTCGGAATATAATAGAAGAGGTAAGGTTTGCATTCAACTAATAATGGACGTGTTCTTTTTAAATATATGAGTGTTATAGTCTATTGGTGAATAATGTTGTCTTCAGTGATAGATTATATGGGGATACTTTGTACAGAGTTTTGAGCATAGGAATATAATGAAACATTATATTCCATTGGGGCAATTGACTTTTTTGGGAAATTTTTTGAAGGGTTAGACATTTTCAGGAAGAATTTAGGGAGTGTAAAAATATGAAATACTAGTCTACGCATTGCATTCTTTGCATGTACTGGCATTTTACATGTGGGATGCCCAAAAATGATTATGCTATGATGAAGTTTAGGAAGAAATTAGAAAGATGGTAAATAATTGTAAAAGTGTATCAAGAATATATGATTAAATAGTATTTTACAATTCTACAAATTTTAGAAAACCTCCTTATATACAACGCTTAGCTTGATATTGAATTACTTTGTATGTTTTTCCTATCAAAAGTCAAAGTTTTCAGATCATTCGGGCTGGTGAGTCTTGAAACAAAAACATACAATTATTTGTGACTAAATATTCGTCTTTTCAAAAATAGGCTTACGTGAGAAAGTAATTGACATTGACTTTGGTTAATCGTCATAGTGTAAGACACAATTAGAAGAAATTGTCTTCTTTGAAATTTGAATGATAGTCCCAAGTTTGACGGAGTTAATGATGTAAGGAATATTGTAATTTAAATTTTGATGATACCCAACAAATTAAAAAATTAGGTCCCTAAAATTTGTATTTTGTAAACTTAGGTTCTCTTTGTTATAACATCCGAAAGATTACTCTTAAGAGTTAAGAACGAACTATACTACCTAGAAAGTAAATATATCAGACAATAGTTCAATCTGAAGTTAAAAGTTTCAAAAGTCAAGGATTCCAAAGGAGACGAAGAGATACAGCCGAAAGGTTCAAGATATGAAGACTAGAAGGTTCATAGTCGAATTGTGGAAGGGTCAAATTAAACTTTACCCAAAAGGTTATTGGGACCGAAAGATAAAAATAAATGAATAGTACGTTTATACCTAATAGTATTGGATTGACTAACATTCAATAGTCAAGGTTGGAAGGTTTAAGGAAGGTTGATATCGAATAGTGGACTCCAAAAAGTAACCTAGTTACCTTATGGACACTTACACTACAATCAAAATATTCACTAATAGTATAGTGATCATCCTTAACCACACAGTTAGCAAGAAGAATGTGCTAAGGTTTTGTTGTGTCTAGGTACATACATCAAGAAGGACTTCCCATAAAAGGCCAAGAGAAAAACCCAGGACAAAAAGAAAACCATACCAACAGAAAACTATTTTCTGTTTTCTGTTTTCTAATTTTTCAGTTTTCATTCTCTGTTTTCCATTCTCTGTTTTCTGTTTAGAAAACTTGTTTATTAACCCTTATTTTTTCAAATTTATTTTTTTAGATTAACGTTATAAAATTAACAATAAGTTTAATTTCGAGTGATTTTTAGACCTTATATTTAAAATATATTTGATTTAAATAGAATAAATATAACTTTAAATTTTAAGTCCAATATGTAAAAATTTTACATTTAATATCCGAACCAAATTTATATATGTATATAACATAAATAAAAATATATCCGAACCAATAACCTATTAAATTCACATAAAATTTAGTTTAGATAATATTAATATTTTTGAACTAATATTTAAAATATGTTTGGATATATTCATTTGAATGACATGTATATAATATATAATTTTTATTTTGAATTCTAATATTATATATGTAAAATTTCGATATCCGATATCTGGACCAAACTTGTATCCAATATAACATAATTAAAAATATCCGAACCAATAATCAATTGAGTTCAATCAAAATATAAAATGTGGTAAGATTTCAATTTTTAATTTTGATAATGTGAATGATTTATAGTTTTAAGCATAAACAAATAAGTTATGTTTAAATAAGTAATGCAAGTAGAAAAGATAGAACACGATGATAAGTAAAAGAATATGACAATAAATGTAATCATAGTAATGCATAAATATGTAAGTAGATAATGGTGAGAATGTGGTTATAGTGACATATAGTCTAATAGATGATAGCTGATTCTGTTTTCCATTTAGAAAACAGCTTTTAATAGTGTTTCAGTTTTCTAGAAAACTGGAAAATTATTTCCTGTTTTCAAAATGGAAAACTGTGTTAGTAAACGTGTTTTCTGTTTTCTATTTTCCTGTTTTCCAAATTTCCAGAAAATTGGAGAAAATTTCCAGTTAGTAAACGCACCCCAAGATTTCAGGAGCAAAAAATCATGCAACCGCTAGAAAATCTGACAAGTGCAACCTAACACGCTACCACTGGTCACTACAAAACAAACGTAACCCATTTGAATTTGTTTTCCCTCTAACGGAAAAATTAATGAGTATTTATAAATACCTCAATTCAATGCTGAGTGAGGTGTTGGTCATTTAAAGAAAAAGATACAAGCTAAGTACTCATACTACTTTCAAGTGAATGAAACTGACCAGTGAGAGATAATTGCAAATCATTCAAGATCAAGAGAAAACTTTGGCAAAACTCAAGAAGCATTCATGTTGAAATTGAGGGATTGAAAGGCCTGACGGGTGGAGAATAACAACCACCCACTAGTTAGGCGGAAACAAAGCATGTTAGAAACCAGTCGGTTGGGGAATTTTGTCAAACACCTTACCTACGAGTTCCCTCCAGACCTCATCTTCCTAGATTGAGGGCGGGAGATGTGAGTAAGTGGGCTCTCACCCATTTGCAATATCTCGCCAAGTGGGTGATCCTAGACTCTTGAGGGGATCGGGGCCCTCGATCCAACAAGAACAATCATAAACATACACACAATTTCAGCAAATCAAAGGAAATCAAGTCTCATATGAACATTTCAAATCATGAATACAAAACTCCTTCCATCCTAGCCCTTATCCTAAAATTTAGCCACTCATGGGCTTTCTAAACATCATAGCTATTCTAAGATCAAGGTTCAAGGATAATAACAATAAAAAGTTGCAAATGAGATCAAAGAAAGAAAGAAGTCAACAAAGGGATTTTACAAGCAATTGCAATAAAGTGATGAAAGAGTATACCAAAGATGAATGCTAGCAATCTCGATCCAATCCCTTCTCCTTTCTTCCCATCTTCCTTCTTCTCTCTCAAAAGTCTATCTAACCATAATCTAAGGATTGAAACTAAATATTATGAAAAATCCCTTCTCCAAGCTGAAAATGATCCTTTTATACTCAACTTCGCGCAGGGTTCTGATACTACGTTCACGCGACCTTCACGCGTGTATGCACGCGTGGAGAGCTACTAGAGTTCATCCACACGTGCTACACGCGTGAATGAGGCATGGTCGGGGAAAAATTCCCTTGTCTTCGTTTCTTCTACTGGCTCGGGTTGGTCTTTGCGTGCACCAAGGTCGGGTTTGTTCCTTTTTCACCATGTATGCCATTCCTTGGGTTTTCCAAGCTTTCAACCTGTCAAAATCTTTAAAACATACCACACAAAGTACATTTTTCCATTATTTAGCATATTAATGTAAAAACATCACAAATTGAGTTCTTTTAAAGCTTTTGTTTGACAATAACCTTCCTTAATTGGTCCAAAGAGTTAGATACTTCTGGCATCTATCTACCGCGAAGACACACTTTCTAGCGTTTAGCCGCAGATTATATTTCTCTATGACCTGAAAGCTCGCCGCAAGGTCGTCCGGGTGAGTTTCCTCATTGAGGCTTTTTACCAACATGTCGTCCACGTAGGCAGCCATGGACTTCCCCAACAGACCTTTGAGCAACTATGACACCATTACTCGGTAACAATATACTCCGTCGGGAGTTACAAAGGCGATTTTCTCTTCATCAGACGCATGCATGAATATATGATGGTAACCTCGGAAAGCGTCCATGAAGCTTAGCAAAGCGCACCCTACTGTCTTGCCCACCATTTGGTCGATCCTAAGCAACGGGAACGGGTCCTTAGGACAGGCTTTTTTAAATCGATGTAATTAATCGACACACATCCTCCAAGTAGGTGGCTTTGGAACCAGCACAACGTTAGCCAACTACTTAGGGTACTTGACTTCTCTGAAATGGCCAGCGACTAGCAAGGCATCGATATCCTTTTTCACAAATTCTCGTCGGTCGGTCGATAAGTGTCGCTTTTTCTGGACGACCGGTCGATAAGTCGGGTCCACTGCCAACCAGTGGGTGATTATGGATCGGTCTACCTAGGGTTGGGCACGGGTCGGGTTCGGGTTCGACCCGTGCCCATAGTGGTCACCCGAAAACATTTCGGGTGATCTCCTTTAAAGCCCGAAACCGAACCGAAAATTTTCGGGTTTTTTCGGGTTCGGGTGTTTCGGGTTGGGTTTGGGTCAGGTTCGGGTGTTTCGGGTTGGGTTTGGGTCAGGTTCGGGTGTAATGAACCCGAAATTGTAACATTTATCTAAAGCCCTAAAAATTTGAAATTTTAAATTTTAAGCAATAAAATTCTTGAAGCAAACCCAAAATTGAAATCCCAATCTAAACAAAATAAAATATCCAAAATAATAAAATACAATATTCTACATGACAACCCATCCAAATTAAAAGGGCAAAATACCTTACCTAGTTAATTACAAATTTACAATCACAAAAAAAGACAAACTAAACAAAGCATAGTGAAATAAAATTGAGGGAAAAGCCAAGTGTTCTGTATTGGATTTAGTTTGCTCCTGTAAGCAAATATTGATCTAGTGATCTGGTTACTCGTTTGTCTGTTAATTGGAACACCGTACAACAAACAACAATAAAGATAGTTTATTGTGAAAATTCATATATGAACTCCAATAATGCTAATTATGCTATGATACTTGATACAAATTAAAAGCACAAGTTAAAAGTTTAAATATAAAGCATGGAAGTTACTTTATTATTGATATAGCACAAGTTAGTAAACAAAAACATTAGTATGTCAAAAAGACAATAACTGAGCATATCATCAAATTACCAATTTAAATATGCATTCTAAGATTCTAAGGAAAAACTAATAAAAGTATACTAGCATACATATAATTGATAAAATAAAAAATCATTATTAAAAACGACATAATAGAAACTCTAAAAGCATACAAAATCAAAAACTCAGAAGACATCTAATAAACTCATAAAAGTCAGTAAATTCAAAAATTCATAAATTCAATAATTAAGACTTTTTTCACATATATATACATATATAATCACATTTTCACACATACATAGAATATAATCACATTTTCACATATATATAAATATATAATCATATTTTCACACATATATAGAATAACTCAATTCCGTAATGCTATAATGGAGCCTGGATAAAGGACTCTTACCTTACCTTGTAGTTGTTGGATGATCTGGAATTAATGCAGTCTCAATAGTCTCAACTTGTTGATTGGAACCCTGGAAGTAAAACAGAGAGTTAAAATTCGTACTACATAAAATCAAACTAACATAGTATATATAAACATGGAAATAATTGCATAATTACAGAATTTAAGGTTGCCAATTGGGCACATCAACAAAACTATCCACTGTACAACTAGGAGATGTAGTCTGAACCATATATATTTACTGACTTAAAACTACCATGTTTAAAAACTAAAACAATTCATCTTTTAGTCACCAAATCAAATTATAGTTAATTTTAATTTTCTAGGAAAAATGAAAAAAAAAAAACAAAACAAAACAAATAAAAACTGAAAAACAGTGACTAATAAAAATTTATAAATAAAAACCTTAGAATAACATTAAAAACACTATAATATAGTTTTCTGCTGAAAAAAGTTGTACGAACAACTACAAATTTGAAAAAAAAAAAAAAAAACAGTCTTAGTTAAATTAATAGTTTAATACAAGAGTTCAAAAAAATAGTTTAATACAAAAAAAATTGTAAGTCTTAAAATTTTAATTCTCTGTTAAAAAATGAAAAAACAAACTAAAATAATAGTAAATTACCTTTTTTCCCCTATTATATTTTCATGGCCAGAAACGGTCAGGCCATCCGTGAGCATTCTGTGACTCACTAGAGAAGTCTACAAACTTGAAGCCTAAATGGAGATCTCACCGGATCTGTAGAGAGCCAGATACTGAGAGGTTAGAGGAGACTTACCAGGAGTGATTGAGCAAAGGCGAGACTTGAGAGTGAGAGCGAGCCTGAAACTCTGAGAAAATTTTCCAAACACGGTTAAAACGCATATTTTCAAGAAAAAAATGGAAAAAAAATTCCAAACACGGTTAATAAACTATTGTTACCTGTTAGATTGTTAACGGCTTTGGCCTTTGCCTCGAAGGAGCGTAGCGGACCGTCGGTCACCAGAGAAGTGGAGGAGTCTACGCCCATCTCCCAGATCTACGTTGTGAAAGATGAGAGGCGGAGTTTGAGGCTATGACCGACGAAGATTTGAGAAGGTGAGAGACAAAGAGAGTGAGGGATGAGATACTGAGATGCGAGATCTGGGAGACAGAAGAGCAGACAACTAGAGAAGAGACTCAGAGAGGGGAAATCTTGAGAGAGAAAGGGGTAGAGAATTGCGAAAGAAGATAGAGGTCAGGGGAAGTAGCGAGAGAGGAGGTCAAGAGGCGGAGCATAAGTCTGTAACCCTAAGTTCCTTAATATTATTTATATACTACCTATATATTTCGGGTTTCGGGTCGAATCCGAACCAAAACTCTTAAATCCGAAGCCCGAACCGAATAAAAGCATAGCAGTATATTTCGGATCGGGTTGGACCCGAATCGGGTCGAACCCGAACCGAAAATGCACTTTTCGGGTCGAACCCGCGAAAATTCGGGTTAGACCCGAAATGTGCCCACTCCTAGGTCTACCCCCGACATATCCTCGGGTCCCCAAGCAAAGATGGCCTTGTACCTCCCCAATACTTGGATCACTACTTCGCAGACGGCTTTAGATAAGCCCTTTCCGATCCTTGCCCGTCTTTCAGGGAAGGTCGAATTGATCTCTACTTCTTCTAACTCGACCGCTGGCTCCAGTCTCTCTACGGTCCTCTCTATCATATCTTCCTTCTTAGAGATGGTATGGATTCGTATGTCTGCCTTCCCTATCTTACAACAAGATTGTAGATAACAGTCCCGAGCTATCCGCTGGTCGCATCAAGCTACCCCTACCCCGAATAGCGTTAATATGAACTTCATACACAAATGTTTCAGCAAGATCAAGGCTCCTAAATCTTCCAATCCGAGTCTTCCTAGTATCGCATTATGTGAGTATTCAGGTGAACGACTACAAACTCCATCTCTACCGTGAACGTCTTTGGGTAGGTACCCAACTCGACCGGCGACTTTATGGCACCTTCGGCTTCAATGGAATCTCCCGTGAACCCGGCCAGAGGGGTCATTACCGGCCTAAGAATGTCCTTGTCCAACCCCAACTTATTGAAGGTGTCGATATAGAGCACATTGACACTACTGTCGGTATCCACCAGTACTCGCCGAACGACCGTACCTGTTATATCCATAGCTATGACCAAAGTATCTCTATGAGGTCCTTCCCCCACGGATAGGTCGTCATCTATGAAGGTGATCGGTTCCCGACACGCTCTCTTCACCTGATCTACTCGTCCATAGATAGCTCTGACGTACAACTGTCGTGCCCAAGCTTTCATCAACCCGGTCGAGTCACCCCCCTCGGGTCCTCCGACGATCATGTTAATCACGTTCTTGCCCTTCCACTTATCCTCCTTTTCCTCTGAGGTCGTTTGCTTCCCTTTATCATGGTTATCTCCGCCGACCAGATCTTGGTTCCCGCGCTGCCATGGTGAAGCTTGTCGCCACTAAGTTGGGGTGCTTCGTTGAATGATGGCTTCTATCTCCTTTTTTAGGAAATCACATTCCTCAGTTAAATGCGTGGATGACCGATGTAACTGACAATACTTACCAGTTCCTAACGTCTGCCTGGCGGCCAGGGGAATTTTAATCGGTTTCCCTTCCGTGCGTGGCGGAGCCTGCACTTCCTGGACCACGACGAGTTGCTACGGAAAGGGTGGGACACCCGCTCTTTTAGAATTCTGACCCATCTCTTGTCGCCCCAACCGACTCTTATCGAATCTTCCAGCGTCAGATTCCTCGATGCGAGGTTTCTTAAAACGCAACGTTCTTCCTTCCTGGATCATTTTCAACTTTACAGCATCCTCGGTGTTAGCGTGGCGGTTAGCCCTCTGGATGGCTTGGGCATAGGAGCTCGGCCATTCAGTATGAAGGTTGGTATATAGCTTACCCAACCTCAGGTTTTCCATGAATAGGACCAGTAAGGTCTTATCGTCTAAGTCGTCTACCGTCTGGACCTCCTTCTGCCACCTCGCCAAGTATGACCTAAGTGATTCACCAGGGTCTTGTTTCACTCCGGATAAGTACATGAAGTTCTTCTTCGGGCGCAAGTACACGGCATAGTTGGTCAAGAAGAGCTGGGCTAACTGTGCAAAGTTGTGAACAGAGTGCTCTGGCAACTTCATGCACCACCTTTGCGCCGAACCAGTCAAAGTGGTTAAGTAAGCTTTACACATCAACGGGTCCTCGGCTCCATGAATCTGCATTCGGGCCTGAAAGCTAAGTAAGTGCTCACGAGGATCTCCTGACCCATCATACATCAGATTCTCGGGCAGTTTGAACTTTGTAGGGGTATGGAAGGACATTACCTCCCGTGAGAAAGGTCGTGCCTATAAGAAAGACTAAGCGTCCTCCGCATCCCCGTTTACCTGCTTTTGTAGAACTCGCACCTGTAGTGCCAACGCAACAACATCTTCTGGATTTTGGCCTGGACCCAGACGCGATTTGCCACTACTTTCCTGAACTGAGCGCTCTTCGATACGTCTCTGGAGCTCGTCGTATCGTCGCTCGCGCCTATTTCTAGGTTTTTCCGGGGCGACCTCCCTCGGATCCTCGCTTCTAGCTATGTCTTGGTTCGACAGCCTATCGAACACGGATTGTCGCTGTCCTCGCGACCTTGGCGGAGATCGGTGCGAAGCGACCGATCTTTCTTCGGTGGCTACTAAGACGACCCTCGTTGGCTGACCCCCCAAGGGCCCTTCTCTCTCCCGGAGGCGAACCTCTCGCTCGTGGACATCCACTAGTCTGGTAAGCATTCCCAAAATCCCTAATTGTTCTGGTCGCTCCGGCGCGATCGGAACGGGAGGCGGGGGTTCCTCCTCCACTCGGAATCCATTAACATGAGGGTCATCCGCTCGCCTCTACACGCTTTGGGCTCGGGATTGATTGAGCTACTCTCTCAAATCTCCATCACGGGGTTGAGATAAACGCTCTCGCATATCTCGCCCCTGAGAAACGATCTGTCCTGCGGTACCATTAGCTTGTGCTTGAATATGTATTCTCCTTTGTCCCTGATCTTGACGGCTCCTCGTGGTTACCATTGCTCTATGTGTCTTACTTAGTTAGTTAGAACCTACACGACCCTTTGATCGATCCCCACAGACGACGCCAATGTTGGTTTTATCTCCCACGAAATGGTCGAACGGGGGCCCAACACCACCGGAAAAATAGCTAACACTCGTCGGAAAATAGAGTAACCTTTCGGCCCTCCTTTAATTGCTTGACTGCTTTGAATACAATGAGTTGCCTTTGAGTATGCTAGATTGCTTCTTGTCTCCTTCGAGACCTAGAACCCCTATTTATACAAATTATGAGGGATCTCTCCCTTAGGAAACTACTAAACTATGATAGACACTCTTTCCTTATTACACTTTAGGTGCTTTCCTAAACTATCTTGACCTTCCTTTCATGCCCCTTTCCTTCCACCGCCGATTAGGAAACTCTCATATCCGTCTGCCTTACCCCTTCCTTCTCGTGCCGCCTTACTTACACCGCCCTTCATGCACCGCCTTTCCTGCCTCGACCCTGCGCCTAGGTCGGTCCGGTCCGACCTCTACCCTTCATGCGTTCCAACTCCGACCTCTCCTCCATAGTAATCAACTGTTTCAATAGTTATATTGGGTCATCCTGAATCTAAGATCTTCCGCTGCCTTGTCACCTTTCCTACGATCGTTCAGTCGATCGGTCGGGGTCCCGAGCTCCGCCCGACTTTCTATCTTCCTCCGATCCCTCTCCTTCTCAACATTGATCGTCTCCTTCGTCCATGCCGAGCTTCAATTCCCGAGCCTTATTCTATCCCCACATTTCCCCAACAAGTATCCGGCACATTTGGATTTTTGAAAAAAGAATGGTCTAGCAATAATGAACTCGATTAATTAGCTAAACCATTTGGTTTTGATGTTCTGCCTGAACCCTCAATGCCAAATAGTAATCGTAAAAAACCGACGAAGTTAACAGGATAATCCTAAAAATTGGGCATTATCAATAAGGTACTACATCATAAGGATATTTGATCTCATTAGGTTACGATAATGTATTGCAATTTATGAACATGTTTGGTTTCATCATAAAAACCAATTGACTTATTGTCTAGTAAAGTGATGGCGTAAAAGTTATGTTTTACTAGAGCTCACAAAGGAAACCTTATCAATAATGGTAGGAAGGTGTTAGAGGTTTGATATAAAGAGCATCCAAAAGGGAACATAAGGAAAAGTAGGTCATTAATATAATATGACCAATAAGAGCATTAACTTCAAGCAATGCAACTTAGTTGGATTCAACATGGTGATGTTTGTTTAGGTTTCAGCAAAATGTTTCGGGATGTGGTACGCACGTGAGCAGTGCCTTTTACACTCATACGTGAAACATAACTTGCTGTTGGGCCAGAGTTATGATTTTGTGGTTATTTTTGACGAGTTGGATCATTTTTATTATTTTTATTCTGGTTTCGGGAGTTATTTTTGTTGCCACCTCGGCCTTACCTCTTCCCCGTCTTCTTCCCCATCCCCTATTGGTGATTCACAATTACGCGACATTGTGTGCTTAGGGCACCGGTGCAGAGCCAACTGGGCATGCATTCTAAATTTGCATCAACAGGTGATTGTGTTTCTACATTTATGGGAGGAGGGTGGTGTGGAAAAGAAAACAAAGTCTCAGCAATCAAATTCGTGTCAGAAACATTCTGTTTACACAACTTTAGTTGGGACACCATTTTGCATATAGTTGATTTTAGAAAAAGACCATTAATATGTACTAGCCAAAATTATCCTTTTGGGATTTCTATATGGCATAAGGGTCCTTTACATGAAAATATTCATTTGTTAGGGGTGGCGTAAGAAAAATTAAGGCATTGACTTTCTAGGCCGCATCGCTCGTGGACTTCTTAACAATCGTGTCTTCAAGGTGACGTAGGATCGAGATAAATCTCAATATTTAGAGCCCAAGTTAAATAATTGTTCCAGTATAAGAACAAGTGTGATAAAAATCATGCTTGATGATAGTAGCCAAGATCTGGCTAAAATCGAGAGTCCACTTTTAAAGAATAATTGATATGTCGCATAATCAAAACTATAGATTATGCTAATATTAGAGCATCCTTATCAATGGAGTTTTTTCACAATTTTTAGGAGTTTTTGTAAGTGTGATTGGGAAAGAGAAAATGAGAGGGAAGATAAAAAAAATGAAAAAAAATAAATAAAACTGATTTTTAAATAAAAAAGAAAAAAGAAAAAAGTAAATGTCAAGCAGGACGCGTCAGATTAAAACCCCAAATGTCAGATTGCAGCAAATGAGAGCATTAGAAACAAAAACAATGGGTCCCACATTCTGAAAAAAAAAACTCCTTTCCTTGCAAATTAACCTGAAGTTTCTCTCTCATGCACTATCTCTCCTATATGGCACAAATTACTGTACCAAAAACTCTATAAAAAAAAACCACTGCTAAGCATGCTTTAATAGAATATGCATGTGAATTCATAAAATCATATTATTCAAATAAGTTGTACAAAATAGTAATTTAAGATATGAACATATTCAATAATAAATTCAAATAATAAATTGAATGGCAATTTAAAGTAATAGATTTTTCAATTCTTTTCAAAAATAAAATTGATGGCCCAAATCAATATATATATATTAAATTTCGTAGTATAGAAAGAGAAAGAGATTCGTCTTGCTTATTTGCTTGATCATTGAGTGCAGAGTAAATGCTTTTGACTGAACCTCCCATTGCTCTCTCCGATAGCATGCAGTTGATAATGGAGACAGATATCTAGAAAGTGATCAGTGAGGGAACAAGCAACGGCGCAGCTAGCGCGTTAGCCACGCATCCATTTTCTTGCAGAAGTGCTCACGCGCACCCTTACGCTTTCTTCGCTTGCTCTGCAGTACGAGCCTCATACAGAGCCGCACTCCTTTAATATGATGAGAATATATATATATATATATATTCTTTTTAAATAAGCCTAGGTCTGGCCGAATTGGGCCAGACCCAACCCAACAATTGAGGCCCAAAAAAACCCTAATCCATTGTTTGTTGGTTTGTTTTATTTTAATTTTAAAACATAAAGGATTCTCTAAGCTGCGTTTGGTTGGAAGGAAGGAATTAGGTAGGAAAGGAACTGCAATTCCATGGGAAAAGAATAACGTGGGAATAAAGTGAGAGTTTAAATTTCAGTGTTTGGTTGGAGGGAATAAAATTACTAGGAATTACAATTCCAATGTTTGGTATACATGTGAATTGAAAGGGAATAAGTAGTATAAAGTCCAAAATGCCCATTGTTATTATTATTATTATTATTATTATTATTATTATTAGGCTCAAGTGTCATTCCGCACCATGAACCAATCGTGATTCTTTATGTCGCAACCTCACCTTTAATAACTGCTGATTCGATGCATTAACCACAAAATTTTTGTCGCCTAGCCTTTTTTGCAGGTTTCCCTGTTGCCTTGATGACATGGAGCTGGTTATAATCTGATGTGGAGCTTTATTTTTATTTTTTTCCTCCAAAAGTGAGGTATTAATAGTGCATAGTTGTCTCCCTTTCGCAAAATACAGAGATTCAAGCTCAACCACTGTTCGCCGCATTAGCTACCGCAAATACGCACTCCGACAGGGTCAACGACGTCGTACGAAACACTAATATCCGAGGAAGTAGTAAGCGTACAAGATGTCATCCTCATCGAATTCATCCCGAGTGAGAGTAAACATGGATAACGAGCCTAGTGTTTATTGTAATTGTGGGTTGAAAGCTCCTATTTGCACAAGTAAGACTCGGGAAAGCAATTCTTCGGGTGTCAAAGATGGAAAGTAGGGATTTATTGAATTTTCAAATGATTTATGATTTTTCAATTGTTTAAAATTACAGGATTTATGGTTTGTGTTCGCATTTGGGGTTTCAAGGGGTTTGACTTTTGTAGTTGTTATTTTTAGGATGAAAATGGTTGTGGCTTCTTCCTTTGGAAGGATCACAGTGCAAGGAGTGGTGAAGGTGAGAATGAAGACCTAAAGAAGCTCGTGATGTCTTTGAAGTGTGAAATAAAAGGCGTGAGGGAACTAATTGTAAATGACTATAGTGGTATGAAAAAAGAAAACGAAGTGTTGAGGCTAAAGTGTGTTGTTCTCTTGATTGTAATTGTGGTACTTGTAACTAAAATTTGTATGTAAATGCAATTTGGCATTGTAATGAAAATGCAATTTGGCAGTTTACATTTTGCATATTGGCAGTGTGTTTGATTGTTTGGCAGTGGGTGTTTGATTGGCAGTGTGTGTTTGATTGGCAGTGGTACATTTGAGCCAAATTTTAATTGTTTGGCAGTGGTAGTGGCTCATTATTTTCCTATCAGCAGTTTAAACATAGAGCATTGCTCTGTTTTTTTTTTAACATAAGCCTAAACAGTTTGAATCATTCACAAAGCTTTAATCATTCACAAAGTTTCAAAGTAGCCAAAAATCATTCACAAACATTCAACCTGAAGAGTTTCAAGCATTAATCATTCAAAGTAGCCAAAATATAGTTTTGTTACCAGTCTAGCCATTGACATTCACAGCCTACATTCAGTAATGAGTACAAAATGACCTAATCACTACAATATAGTTTTGTTATCAATCTAGCCATTCGCATTCACTGCTGGGCTTAATCAACACAAAATGACCTAATGACTACAATAGCCCCTTTGCATTCAAAATACATTGACTTCAAACTAAACTCCATGAAGCTTCCAACTCTTCACTGTTGTGTGCAATCTTGTCTCATTCTAAAACTAAAATACATTCACTACTTTCCAAGGCATTCCACCCTAACATACTTTAATCCATTTTTTTTCCCAAAACAAATCTCTCTTTGTGTGTACAACATAACTTATCATAGCAAGTTTGAAATGTACATTATCATCAAAATACATACCAAGTTTAAGAAATGGTGGATCAGATTTAGAGTTATACCTTGGGTACTTAGAATTGTATTTTGATTGCACCTCATCCCCTTCTTCATTCTCCAAAGCCTCTTCAACTGTTGGTGGATCTTGTGAATCATAATATAGAGAATCTGCATCATCTTCTAGAGGATTTTCATCTACTGCCACAGACTGTGGAATAGGTTCATCATCTACCCTTATTTTCCTTTTGCTCTTGTCCCTATTTGTTCTTTGTTCACTGTCGCTGCTTAAATGTTCACTGCCACTAGTTATATGTTCACTCCCAATGCTAAGATCTGTCTCATTCTCACTGTAATAATCACTCCCAAATCCTAAATCTGCCTGAACTTCAATCCCATCTTCAGTACCTTGCTCACCCCCTATGTTATGGTCAAACCCCCCTTCCTCATTCACTATTCCAACCTCAGCTACATTCCCTTCACACTCAAGCCCAGGTAAACATAATCCAACTACATTAGGCTCATCTACCCCATGTTCAACATATATCTCACACATTTTATTTTCCCGAGCAATCTTAGCTAAGTGTAGACTACTGGCATCATTATTTAGCAGTTTTAAAGCTGTAAAAGGTTCAGAGGTCAACTTATAGGTAAGTGACACTATTTTGCCATATCTTTGGTCACCTATAAACTTCATTAAGTGAGAATAACATATTAAGTCAGGGTCCAATACCACAACCTCTGTCTCACCATTCACATATTTAAAACTAGGGTTTTTCACAAAGTTACCACCATGATGAATTAATAATTCCACACTGTCATCCATTCCTGACAAAAGTAATTGAAGGCTCATTTAAACAAAAAAGCAGCAGCACACTTTAACACTTTATAGACACATTCAAATTAAATATTCAGCAGGACCACAAAACCATACAAACTGGAGCAGGACCACATTATATTCAAATAACAAGGTAGTATAGTAGGACCTAGTCCATCAAAACCAATTCAACATATACCCTAAAGCAATAACAGCAGGACCCCACTACATCACAGTCAATATGAAAATGAAAAACACCAGCAGGTCCACCCAAAATCGTTTTCACAGCATATATTGACTTCACATTCGAAAAAAAAAATGAAAACAAGTAGTGTTACACATACCTTACTTCTTGAACTTTGCCCGGCTTTCCAATAATTATTTGTACACTTTCGTTGATTCTAGTTGCTTTTCGCTTTTCAGATTAGGGATTGGGTTTGGGATTAGGATTTCAGCGATTGGGTTTCATCTCGAATTGGGTTTGGGATTAGGATTTCAACGAATTTGATTAGGATTTGTCAAAGGATGTCGTCCCAACCTGCGCAATTTTGGATTAGGGTTCGTCAAATTGAGGGGAAAAAGGGATTTGGGTATCTTTCGATTAAACTGAAATGATGAAATGGGTGAGATGGCAGGGTGAGATGGCAGTCAACTCTACATAACACTACACATCAATAGTAATTCAAAACCACCTCAGCAACTTATTACCTTTAACTTAAAGGAAACCTGCAAAAAAGGCTAGGCGACAAAAACTTTGCGGTTAATGCATCGAATCAGCAGTTATTAAAGGTGAGGGTGCGGGATGAAGAATCGCGATTGGTTTATGGTGCGAAATGGCACTTGAGCCTTATTATTATTAAATGACAAGTACACAAAAAATGTAACATATTAAATTAAAGTATCACTCATATACTGTATCTCTTGAGTTAGACATATTGTAAAAAATATTTGAGAGTTTTGAGAAAACATACTTGATTAAGGTTGACCTAGAATGATTATTGCTTGCTTAGGAACAACTTTCTTGTTGATAGTTGTCGAAGATAATACACGATATTAGCTAAAAGAGAAGGTCAGACATCAACTTTAGTTTAAAAAAGAGAGGGGTAATTTTGTCTCAGGAGTATTTTTTTTTATTCCTAAAATCCATGGAATTAAAATACCAAAGGTGGCATGGGATTCTAATTTCATGAAAATGAGGAACCAAACGAAGGAATTTATTTACCTTCGGAATTAGGTGGAAATTAAGTGGAATGGAATTTAAATTCCCTCCAACCAAACGTCCGGTTAACGAAAGAAAATATTTTTCCGGCCTCAACGAAATCTGCGTGAACAAAAGCCGTCTTCCACAATCGTCTCCGGTGACTGATCATCTTCACCGCAGATAGGGGAGGGATTTGGCAATAAAATAAAATAAAAATTCAGCAACAATCAAAATCCGTAAGGTATTTTTCAAAAAAAATTCGATCAGTATTTTGAAAAAAAAAAGTTGTGGAATTTTTTTTTGAAGAATATATATACATTTCAAAAATTTGTGTATTTCAAAAAAAAATGTGTATATATATTCATATTCATACGCATATGTATTTCGGAAAACTTATATATGTGTGCATATGGAAAAAAAATCGAAAGAAAAAAATTATATATTTTTATACACAAATCAAAAAATATTATTATTATTATTCGTTTTTTTTTTCACTGAAAAGTATGTATTATGGAAAAAAAAAAAAAACAAAAAAACAACCACAAACACACATATAAAGAAAATATTTTTATCTATGTATTCCAAAAAAAAACATGTGTATATATCTAATCACACACAGGAAATGACGTATACTACAAATTTAGGACCTACGCATATATCATATCAAAATGTATCCCAAAATCATATAACCCATAAACATATCCACAGATTCTCAGAACAATTATAAGCAGTTTTGAATAAACTAGGGATGATCACAAAAAAAAAATGCCGTTCACCGATTGTATTGGTAGCGTGCTGATAACGTGTTGTAATTTGTTATTTATGCATGTTCATGTTGGCTCATTAGCTCCTAACCGATTAATTGCAAGTAGTTTCAAAGTATAAGCTAAAATTAAGAAATATCAATTGAGTTGAGAGTTAGGGAGAAGAGTAAAAATCGCATTCCATTAGCCTTCTTAGTTCATCTTACAAGTGAATATACGTATAATAAACTATAACGAAAAATATAAATGAAACATAAATATGTTCATTACATAATAATGTTCACTAATAATAATATTATTTATAATAGATTTCTTTTAAATTTTAGCCTACATTACATTTTGGCTCATAAAAATTTAATTACAATTTATTCCTAACAAGGTAACTCATCATAAATTCACTCTCTGGTTCTGACCTTTGTACAGAAGAGTGCCCGAATCCACTCTTTTTACCACTCAATGTAACATCTTGGAAATTGAATTGATTCTGATCATTTTTAGTAATTAATTCCAATTTAAAATTTGAGAATTAACTTGATAATCGTAGTTGTTAATTCCTGAATGGATGGTCTTGGGATGGGGTTAGGGGGGAGGGGGGGAGTTACAATATGATTTTAAATAACATTTAAATACCACGTTAATGCTAAATAGCATGGTGATGAGCATATAATTTTGTTGGTTGGAGCTTGGAGAGCTAAGTTCAAAATTCAGCATCTTGTCATCAAAATATGACACTAACTGCTGCACAAATATAAGCAAATCAAGTTGTGTCTTCTTTACTAGTTATTCCTTTTGGTGTAATAATAAGCACTTGATCTTGACAATTAGTATCAGAGCATATCACTGGTTTGATTTATTCCATTGAAAACATGTTGTGCAGTTGAGACTGACAGGTACTTGAAATGGATTGTTGGGCGACGACTTAGAGAGCCAAGTACATAAACAAAATACTAAAACTCTTTTCCTATGAAATGTTGTCTCCCTATTCTCTAAAAACTTTGCTCACTCTTTTTTTTTTTTTTTTAACTTCAATTATTCTACCCTTATTCTAGTTTGTTAATAACAATATAGTTTGAATGCTCAATTATATTGTTGTAAATTCGTTTTATCCTGAGAACTTATGTTACAACGCCCTTAAAACCTTTGGTGGAAGCGAATAAGGTTTAGAAGATAGTGGGACTGCCACACATCTCAGATTTTTGTTATGGAGTCAATCTAATATAGCGCAAAATTGAAGGTCGGGAACAAGTTGTGTTTGAAAATGATGAATATAAACACCTAAAAGTTGTGCTAGCCAAATTAGTTTTTCATACGAGAGTGAGTTTGAACTCCTGACCACTCTTAAGGGATGAGAATACACCACCGTTTACACTAATCAAACTATTTAATTTCCTAATAAAGACAAATTTTATAGTTCCAATGTTAATATTTTTATTATTTCAACTACATTTTATATTGTTCCTCTTAGGAATAAATTGTCCAAAAGCATAAGAAAAATTCAACAAATGAAAGTGCAATCAAATTTCACCCATTAATTGGAGGAATTAAGCATGCATGATGAGGAATAAATGGTCGCTAGGAAATGTCAATAACGTGAGCCGAGCGAAGGAATTGCAGAAAATTTAATAATAATAATAATAATAATAATAATAATAATCTAACTTCTATACTACTATACATAAGCAAAATTCTCCTATTTCATTTTCCCGTCCAAACTTTTGTAGTCAATTAATTAAATATTTTATTGGTCAAATAATTAATAAAGCTTAATTATTTGATAAGAAAATGTAAAATGAAAGTTAACTAATATCTATTAATTGATAATATTGTTTATATATTCACATATCAATCAATACTATTAATAAAAGTAAAATACTCCCCTTCCACTTTCCCGCTGAAATTAATATTATTAATTAATTGGTAAAAAAATTAATAAAGTTTAAATTGGCAACAAAATTTTATTTACCAAATTTTGAAAATAATTAAACCATTATAATTGTGAGAATAATGAAAACAGATTCTACGTAAATTTATAAGAAATGATAATTTATTAATTATTACTAATAGCAATAATAATAGTTTGAATAATTATCTATACTTCTAGGGTAACACTTGTGTGAGACCGTCTCACGGGTCTAAATTAGTGAGACGGGTCGGATCTTCGCTTAATGGGTCAAATCTTTGGTTCCAAAATAATATATTTAAAATACTAATTTTAAATTATAGTATAACACCTTGTGCTCAGATAGTCAGATGACATGTAGTGACTCTCCCATATGGGAGGTCATGGGAAGTCATGAGATCGAGCCTCAGTTTGGAGGCGATAATAACTCATAACTCCTTGTGTGCTTCAACAAGTATATACTATAATGTAATAGGGTCAATTGTATTATTTGTGTGACTAAATAATAACTTTACAAATTTTATTTACCATAAGGACATTTTAAAATAATTTTAATTAGTACATTATATATTCCTTTTCACCATATTTTTTTTTTACAAACTGTTATAAATTCATAAATATAATTTCCTAAATCATATTACATTTTCAAAATTTAAAGAGAATTGCAGCCGATCAGGTGATTTTTAAAATAACATTAATATAGCGTTTGATTCTAATTTTGTTTTTTCACAACTTAATGCATTTTTAAATTATTTACCATTTTTTTCTCATATTTATTTTAGTAACAATATAATTGCTTAAATCATATTACAATATCGATTTTTTCAAGATAATTGCAGACAATCGAGTCACATATTATTCAATTAATTTGGTAATACTTTTACACTAATTTTATAATAAAATGAATGTACAATTTCAAATATCAAATTATTTATAATTTCATCTTTAATTTTATTATCCAAATATATAGTAAAAAAAATTTATCCGTGCATCGCATGGATAATTTACTAGTATTATATTATATAACATCAACTTCTTTTAAATTAAATAATTTTTCGCCCCGCTACAAATATTATGATATTATTTATAGGCAATTGGATCATGGTTGAAATTATAGCTCATTATTGTGTGAACCATAAATATAAAGTATATTATTTGTTAGTATGTAAAATAATGTACTTGCAATACTCAAATAATGTACTTTTAAATAATATAATTTATATATATAAATAATATACTTTTATTATATTAAAAATGTATTTTTATTTATGGTTCACACAACTGTATGTACCATGATCCATGTAATAACGATGGGCGGTATGTAGTACGTAATTTCAATTCCAAATTGAATTGTAAAGTTTTATGAAATTGAATAATTATTACGTAATGAGATTCCACAAGTTACTCTCATTTTTCTGTTTTTCTTCCATTTTCTTTCGTAGACTAGACAACTTCCCCAACCTGTTGAAGCACAATCGGTCAATATCGCCTTCACTGAGACTCGATCTCATGACTTCTATATGGGAGAGTTACTACATGTTATCTGAGTACACGGTGCTTGGCGTTGTTATTGTTGTTATTATTATTACTACTAGTTTTTCACGCGTCTTGCGCGAATGAGATAATGCCCAATGTTTATTTTTAAATGGTACATATATTGCTCCTCCCATATGGTATGAGATGAGTTTTTTTTTTTTTTTTTTTTTTTTTTTACTTTTCTTTTTCTCCTTTTTTTTTCCTCTTCCCTCTACCTTCTCTCTCCTACATGGCTATGAGAAAAACCACCAAAAAACTAAAAGTATTGAGAATGCTCAACTTATGTACACCATTTTATACCAATGTACAAGTGTTCTAACACCACCAAAAAAAATTGGACATAAATAAGGGATATTTCTCGCGTTCATACTTATAAATGTTTAGACTTAGATGAAGAAATTAATTAAATTTTAATTAATTTACTATTTTATAAATTAAAAGTAGTTGAATTTAACAAATCTTTAATGAAAAAAATAAAAACCTAAAAAGAATTGGAGATGAAAATATTTTCTGTACTAAACAGGACTAATACCATTGCCGTAGGACAAAAAATTCTTCTTACTAAGCCCAATCCAATGCGACAAAATATTCTTGTTACTAAGCCCAATCCAATGCGGCCTCATTTATTATTGCGATGCGTTTGAACTCAAAATATGCCATCGTTGTACAATAGATCATGATTGCAAATTATTGTGTGGACCATAGTCCACGTAGCTGCGTAGATAATAAATATAAGGTACATTTTTATTATGCTAAAATTTGTGTATTGAAAGTACATTATTTGATAGTATATATAAAATAATGTATTTTCAATACTTAAATAATGTACTCTAAAATAATGTACTTTATATACCAAAATAATATACTTTTAGTATATTAAAAATGTACTTTTTATTTATGATTCACACCGCTGTATGGACCATGATCCATGCAATAATGATTGGATCATGATGCACACAATTGTGTAGATTATGATCCAAACAAAGTTTGTTTTTCCTTTTTTTTTTTTTATTTAATGAAGAGAAGTTGTAGTCATTACATTTTGTGGCGTGCTTAGTTTTTTTTTTTTTTTCCTTTTTTTTTTTTTTATTTAATGAAGAGAAGTTGTAGTCATTACATTTTGTGGCGTGCTTAGTTTTTTTTTTTTTTTCCTTTTTTTTTTTTTTATTTAATGAAGAGAAGTTGTAGTCATTACATTTTGTGGCGTGCTTAGTTTTTTTTTTTTTTTCCTTTTTTTTTTTTTTATTTAATGAAGAGAAGTTGTAGTCATTACATTTTGTGGCGTGCTTAGTTTTTTTTTTTTTTTCCTTTTTTTTTTTTTTATTTAATGAAGAGAAGTTGTAGTCATTACATTTTGTGGCGTGCTTAGTTTTTTTTTTTTTTTCCTTTTTCTTTTTCTTATATCTCATATATTGTGTGTATAACTATAGTTGAATTAAAATGATATTTTAGTGGTGTTGTAAAAAATTACATTGTATATATTTTTTTTGAAATAAAGAAACTTCATTAAATCAAATAGTAACCATATTCGAAATACAATCTGGAGGGACAAAGTCCCAAACACCAAAGACAGGAGTAGACCCAGTCACCTGTGCAAGCACATGAGCTACATGATTAACTGACCTTTTGACATGGCGAACAACAACATCCCCAATGTCTCTAGCAATCGAATGGCATTGCTTAATAAGTAGACCAACATAAGAAAAGTCGTTAGACGAAGAATTAAAAGATGAACAAAAATTCAAGCAATCTATCTCGATGATAATATGATTTGCACCACGTCTTTGAGCCAAGACAATGCTTCTTTAACAGCCATGGTTTCAGCAAGATAGGGATCCGGAGCACAAAGTAAACGAGTTGCAAAAGCTGCCATAAATCTCCCACTATGGTCACGGAGAACCGCACCAGCCCCAACGTGACCATCCACAATCGCTGCGCCAATATTGCATTTCAACATTCCATGCGGAGGAGGTTCCCATGCATTAATAGATACTGAAGAAACAATACTAGCATTGGACCCTAAGGAGAGCATACGCTGCCATTCATCCATACATAAGTGAACTTTATCATGCAGCAAGGCAATAGAACATGATTTACTGTTGAATACTTTATCATTCCTTGCCAACCATAAATTCCAGAATATAGCAGCCATTAGAAATATCTCTCCCTCATCAGCTCCTAGTAAAACTGACTCCACGAATTGAGGGAATGAGGAACCATGAAGCACATCCCTACCACCCCACAGTTGTCTGGCCACCTGACACTCACACAACAAATGAGCAACGAATTCAGGATCTCCATTACACAAATTAAAGCACATACTCCCCCAACCTGTACGCCTCTCGATCGAGCACTTCACCGACAGGAAGTATATTTCTTACGCATCACCAGAGGAAGTTCTTGATTTTTTGTGGCACCTTCATCATCCAAAGTTTGCTCCATTGCGTGAACTCAAGCCCCACAAGTTGCGTCATCTGCTCCCGAGTTTACATGCGATATCCATGTTTAACCGTATATTGGCCTCTTATATCCCCTTTCCAACACCATGAGTCAGGATAGGCAGGCGAGATCGGAGTGCGAATCATACGACTGACATCTTGTTCCACAAATATATCTCGAAGAAGTTCCACATCCCATTCGCCATCCTCGTTTAACAGATTGCAAACTCGAGCATTTCTGAGCTCGTCAACGCATGGTGTTATCAATTTTGGGTCCCCCGTATCTGCTAACCACATCGAGCCCCAAACAGGAGTCTCCTTTCCATCTCCTACACACCGCACAACACCTTCCCGCAAAATGTTCTGCCCTGCTAGAATACTGCGCCAAATGTAACTTGGGTTATGCCCCAAAGTAGCTTCCAGGAAACTGGTATTAGGATAGTACCTCGCTTTCAGAATTCTGCTCACGAGAGAATCAGGGTTAATGAGCAACCGCCAGCCTTGTTTCGCCAATAAAGCAATATTGAACTCCCGCAGCCGTTTGAATCCCAATCCACCAACATGTTTCGGGGCAACCATCCTGGACCAACACAACCAATGAATGCCCCTAGAGTTAGCACTAGAGGAATGCCACCAGAACCTGTTCATTAATCTTTCAATGGATTCACAAACTGTAAGAGGTAAGAGGAACACTGACATGGTGAAAATGGGCATAGCCTGGGCTATGCTCTTTAAAAGAATCTCCTTTCCAAGGTTGGAAATGAACTTTTGAGTCCACAAATGCACACGATCATTGACTTTCTGCTCAAGATACCTGAACACGGCAGTTTTATTTCTCCCAAGGAAGGACAACAATCCTAAATATCATCCAAAGTCTTGGGTTTGATGGACCCCAAAAACCCCCGCTACATGATTGCATACCACCTGCGTAGTGTTAGGGCTGAACATGATACTAGATTTTTCGAAATTCACCAGCCTTCTAGACGCCGCATTGTACAGTGTTAAACATCTTTTCACTTCCTGAGCCTCTTTATCATTAGCCTTGAAGAAGAGTAGGCTATCATCCGCGAAAAATAGATGTGACACCGGAGGTGCACCTCTAGCTACCCTGACACCATGAATATCTCCCCTAGCTTCTTAGCGCTGCAAAAGTAATGACAATCCTTCAGCACAGACAATAAACAAATATGGCGATAATGGATCACCTTGACGAATACCCCGTGTAGGCATCACGGTACCTGCCGATTCCCCATTCACTAAAATGTTATAAGTAACAGTAGTGACACAAAGACTTACAAGGTCAACCCAATCCCGGGCGAACCCCATCGCTGAAAACATACCCTCCAAGAAACTCCACTCCATGCGATCATAGGCCTTGGCCATGTCCAGTTTAAGGGCTGCCCAACCTGTAGTTCCTGCACATTTATAGCGTAGGTAATGGCCCACTTCACCCGCCACAATGATATTATCTGAAATCAATCGATCAGGCACGAAGGCACTCTGAGTTGGGGAAATAGCTAGGCTAAGAACTTCCTTCATGCGATTTGCAATGACTTTAGCAAAAACCTTGTAAGCTACATTACACAACGCAATCGATCGCAAATTCGACACTCTTTATGGATTCTTCTTCTTGGGAATCAATACAACATTTGTAGCATTCAGCCCCGTATGCATCTCACATTTGACAAAGCAGTCCGTCACAAACTTAACAAGATAATAACCAACAATAGCCCAAAAGGATTGATAGAAAGAAGGAGTCATACCGTCTGGTCCCAGAGCTTTGTCAGGAGCCATAGAGAAAACAGCATCTTTAATCTCATTTGGTTCGATGGGACGGAGTAAACGAGAATTCATATCAGGAGAGATGCGGGTCGGGATTTCGTTAAAGAAATTACACTCAGTAGGAGAAGACCAGAAAATGTCAGTATAGTATCTCATCACTTCTTCATTCATGGCACCTCCCTCAACCCAAAGCCCAGTGTGTGTTCGCAACCGAGGTAACAGATTCGACTTTCGCCGATGAGTAGCAAAACGATGGAAGAATTTCGTGTTCTGATCTCCATCTTTAAGCCATAGCTGTTTTGACCATTGGCACCAGTATAGTTCTTCTTGAGAAAATAACACACGTAATTGCTCTTCTACTGCATGAAACAAAGCTACATCTCCGGAGTCACGACTATTACGTAACAAATCCAACCGGGCTTTCAACTGTTGAATCTTACAGCCAAAATTGCGAAAATAATCTCTACCCCATCTCCACAGGTCTTGTCCACAAGCATGAATTTTGTGCTGAAAATCCAATGCATGAGATTGCCACCAAGAAGCCTCAACAACATTCTTGCAGTTCACATCAAGGAGCCAAACAGACTCAAATTTGAAATTCTTACGACTTCGACGCATCACAGCACCGCTAAGCCTGAGAAAAATATCACTATGGTCGGAGGTTACAGCATGAAGATTCTCTACCGCCGTCATATCATAAAGCTCACGCCAGTCTGACGTCACAACAGCCTTGTCTAAACGTTCCTCAATCCAGTGATCAGTGCCGGAGTTTCTTTCCCACGTAAAAGGGTGTCCTCTCATCCCCAAATCAGTCAACTCGCAGTCGTTGAGGGCGGTATTAAAACCCCGAATGAGGCCATCCGGATGTGGAATGTGTCCCTTCTTCTCATTGTGGCACATGATATCATTAAAATCACCGATAACCGCCCACGGGAGAGATGGACGACGACTCAAGTCTCGTAATAAATCCCAAGCTTGCTGCCTTCTCGACCTCTCTGGGAAATCGTAAAAACAAGTCAGACGGCAATTCAACTTGCCCGTAATGGTAACCTTTACGTCAATATAATTACTGGAGTATCCAAGTAAAGTAACCAAATAAGAATTTCTCCAAAGGAGGGCCAGACCCCCTCCCATGCCAACTCTATCCACAATAAATAAGCCTTCAAAACCCAACCTAACACGCAAATTTTCCAGTTGAGTAGAACGCGTCTTTGTCTCCATGAGGAAGACAATATCGGGTCACTGACTGGACACAAAGCCCAGTAATTCACGAACTGTACGAGGGCCACCCAAGCCTCAACAGTTCCAACTTAGAGTACTCATTGGGATGGGCGGGCTTGGCCATCCAAACCCGCCTGACTCAAGTGTTTTGGGACATCATTCATGCACACATCATTGGCATCTACTCGGTCATCATCATGCCTACATTTAAGAACACCATGCAGCGTACTAGCGTTCTCAGCATGTTCAAGATTAACAATAGGGGTCGCCGGAGTAGATGGAACACAAACCGGTGTAGAGGGTAAATCGACAAGAAGCCATTTTGCACCAACTGGTTTAACCTATTTATGGACACCAGCCCTCATCCAGATGCCATAAGGGTAGTCTTTCGGATCAATCCCCTCTTCGTAAGCTTTACAACAAAATTTTTTTAAGTGCCCAATTAGACCGCAGCAGAAACAAAAAGTGTTGAGTCGCTCGTACCTAAAATTAATCCACTGGAAACTGCCATCCCTTAGGTTTAGTTTCATCCTACGTTATAGAGGTGCACTCAATTTCAGCGTGACTCGAATGCGAAAGAAACTACTGCGCCAACTTCCACCAAAATTATCAGGGTCGGCATGCAAGTAAGAACCGACATAATTGCCTATTTTTTCAATAAACTCAGTGTTCGCATACATGGCAGGAAACTCATGAATCTACACCCAAAATCAATATCGTCCAACACAATCTCCTCCGGGCGAGCCATAGGGGGAATCGACGCATAAATCAGCGTTTGAGTCTCGTAGGACCACGGACCATCATCGAGCACCCTTTGCATATCACGTTTATGGGAAAACTGAAAGGCAAATAGATTGTCATCCAATGCCACGATTTTGACACCCATTACTGGTTTCCACACAGACGCGAGCACTTGTTGCATGCGGACGTGGTCGAACTTGATAGTTCGATCCGTAAGGAATCGCCCTACAAGCTCCCAATACGTCACGCTACCACGCAACATCTTGGACAGGCGCATCTAGACCACCCTCCTCCTCAACGTCGAGAGTCAAGGATGAGCAATGCTTCTCAAGATCATGAATATCCATGGCAACAACAAAACCAGAACAACGACCACGAAGATAAAAACAATGATGAAAAAAAGGCAGCAAAAGACGAGGAAGATCAGGACAAAGCGAGGAATAAAAGGGAAAACCCTAGAAAACTAGGGAGAAAGCTCTCTAGACAAAACCCTAGAGAGAGAGCCGCGTTTTGTATTAAAAAGATTGATATTAACTACATTGTATATAAAATGAAACTAAATAGCAGGCCTCACATGTTTAGTGTATATTGTTAAATGAAAGTGTAGATAATTAAAATGATGCTTTAGTGATACTCTAGTGAATTAAAGTGTATATTATCATAAAATACATATTTAATACATTAAATGTTCATTTGTAGTATATTGAATGTTTACTTTATGAAAGTACATTATTTGTGTACTAAAAATTCATTATTTGATATATTACAAAATTATAAACTTTCAAGTTTCAATACATAAATAATGGACTTTCAATATTTTTAAAAAAAATGGTAAAATAGACCCCTAAACTTTCAAAGCTTACAATTAATCCCATCAACATGTTATTTTAGAGCATTGAGGCCAAAAGATCTATTGATAACTTGTAATTACAAGTCACTAGGTTCCGGCTAACCTTCGACTATATTCCTCCTAAGATCACCGAAAAAACAGTCGTCAGTGTTGGTTGATCGCCTTCTCCAGTTGCGAGAGAAGGCGACCAAACTGGTTGCCTTCTCCAATGAAGGAGAAGGCGACCAACTGACACGGGCAACCGTTTCACCGGTATTTTTGACTGAAATATGGTTGAGGCCTGTCGGAGATTTGCCAAAACTTTAGTGGTATGTAATTAAAGATCACCAATCAATTTCTGGACCTCAATTCTTTGAAATAACATGTTTAAGAACTTAATTGTATCCTTAAAAAGTTTAAAAACCAAATTAACTTATTGAATAAAGGGAAAATTGTAATTTTGCCCCTCCATAATATGTCAATTGTCAATGTCACCCCTGAATTATTAGTGGTGTAAATGTTGCCCATCAATTTTTAAAAAACGGTACATATATTACCCCTCCCGTAACGAAGGAGGGGCAATATTTACACCACGGGAGGGCAATATATGTACCATTTTTAAAAATTAAGGGGTAATATTTACACCACAATAATTCAAAGGTGACATTGATAATTGACATATTATGGAGGGACATAAATTACAATTTCCCATGGAATAAAATTCAAAAGCCTATTTAATCATTTTTTCTATTAAAAATAACATTTATTCATCGCCAATTTCCCTATGCGGCTATGACGGCCGCGTACCGGTTCATCCAAACCGGCGCGTGTGAGGCTTTGCTTTCCTCCTCCGCAAGAAAATATTGCGTTCTCTATTGCCGATCACTCTATAAATTACCGGAATCGCGAATCATCATCGGCATCGGAAAAGAATTAAGCACTTAAAAATTGAGCAATTTGAATTCATTGACGACGAGGAATGGAGCGCAAGGAGGATGAAATCAAGCAGCAACTCCAAGAATTGCAGAGACAGCTGGGGAAGAAGCAATCGTTCGAGGAAGCTGTTTCTTCAATCAGATCTCTGCTCCTTCAATACTACCCTTCTGCCTCCCCTTCTCTTCAAAAATCGGTATGTCTATCTTCTTTATCTGGATCAATTTCATTTCTTGATTATTCTTTACGGAATTTTATTTTTGTCCATGGACACTTGAACCATGTGCTGCTTTAGGTATTGTGATTGGGGCGTATCATATAAACTGAAAAGGAAGTTTGACAAGAAAACTCATGTGTAACCTAATGAACTTGAAACTTTAATGGAGTTTTAAAATTTTCATTACCAATAACTATTCTGAATTCACTAAATACCAATTGAGCTTTGCAATGTATATTTTTATGCCGTCGTGATTAATTGAAGAGTTTCTCTTGAAGTTAAGGGCAGTATAGATGAAAAGAAAGTAGATCTCTTGGACAAGGTTTCTGGCTGGCAGAGAGCATCTTTTATTCTATTACATGGCAAATCCGCAATCTAGCATACACATATTGCACATACCTTTGAGCATGATCAGTTGTTGTAAAGAGTTTCTTGTGTTTTATTTGGAGTTGGTCCACATATATCCACAGTAATCTAACAGAATTTGCTTTGGCTAACATGTAGCAGATATTTGCTAAACAAGCATTGAGGATTTGAGGCACTTAATGCTTCTAATGTTGCACTAGATTAGTTCCTATAAAAAAAAATAATGATGCACAGCTAAACATAACTAGCATGGTTGCACACAGTAATCAATTTCGCTGTACCATTCTTGACTTGTTTCCTACATGACAATCTTGAATCTTGATTGCTAGTTTGCTTAATTGCAAGAAAATGTTAGTGTATAACTAGTTACACATGCATTGATTTCAAAGTCTTAGAGGCTATTACATTTAGGTGCAGTCTTTTCTCTTCACAATATGATTGACCTTGTTAGAACATTTGTTGACATGACAATTTGTCATTGCTTTCTCTCCTTGCTTAAGTTCTATTCTGTTGTATCTTGGCAACTCGATTCACCCTCTGATTTTGAGAACTATAGTTGACTTACGGTATTAGTTGCTACCCCTCCTTGCTTAAACATGCAAAATTCTTGCAGTTCTATTCTGTTGTATGCCGTGCTGCAACAATTTTAAAGACAAGATATACAGCACCTGGGTTTTGGCATGCTGGGCTACAGCTTTTCTTTGATACTGAACGCCTAGTGTCGGAGTCTTCTGAGAGGAAAAAATTGCAGGACTGCATTGCTCAAGCACAGGATCACCTGAGCGAAATAGAGAATCAGCCTGAGAACTCAACATCTACAGAAAATCGGCCAAGAGGTTGAAATATATCTCATTGATGATTTCTTTGAGAACAATAACACCACTATTTTTGGTTCATTCTAAAGTTCTATCTTTTCAGGATTTCTGTTTGAGGGCCATCTAACTGTTGACCCTGAACCTCCACAACCTGATTGGCTTGTAATGTCAAACCTTCTAAGTGCTGCGGCTACATTGCCTGCTGGACAATCTTCTGAAGAGAATCCAGCCAGCAGTAACTCATCAGAAGCTGCTGCCAACCTACTTCGGGAGCTGGCTGATAGACTTGATGACATTGTCCCAATGGTATGTTGCTCTGTACCTTGTCCAATAGCACTTATAATTATCTCTATGTTTAGAGCTTCCAATCTTATAGTCAATGAACTTTCATTGTATTATTTTGAACTTACCGGGATTTTGTCCTCCCCTTGTGGACTTTTGCATTTAAGATTGCAAGACATGATATTCCAAATTGAGATTCTGGTGTTTGTTCAAAGATTTATTTATTTTTAGAACCCTTAATACTCCATTGCTAAAACCTAAAAGAGAGTTGGTATATGTCCAGCCAGAACTTGATTCACAAACATAAAGATGTGCATGGTTGCACACACATGCAGGGTCCATAAAAAGGGACAATTGGATAATCAGATTTTGGTTAATGGTACATCAAAAAAGAAGAGGCATTCAATGCACCTCCAAACAATAATAGTACATGAATGCAGTCTTCTTAATTCTTATTGGCATATGCCTTCCTTTCACAAGTATTTAGATCCATATTGAAGAGAGGCTGATGTGACTGAAGGCCATTTTTTCACAAGTGGTTAGATCCATACTGAAAATAGATGCTGAAGTGCTTTCTTTGAGGATAGTCTCATATAAAATGATTAATAATCACTAATTTCCTTTTCGATAATATTTATTTATTTATTTATTTTTTTGGTTACAGTTTTGAGTACCATTTTCCTGAAAAAAAAAAAACATAAAAAGGACAACTCAAGGGAAAAGTTAAAACTGGTTATTGTTATGGCAAATCACTGGTTCCTGCATCTATATAGCAGTAGCACATCAGGGAAATGATTTTTCATCAATATTACTTGTGCTGTTTCTCTTTTATTGCCTTAATTTGATGGAAAAGGAAAACCAAAAGAGAGAACTGATCATCAAACTTCTTTTGAAAGAACAATATAGGTTTTTAATATTAATGTGACTCTGAATTTCTTACTTCAGATTTTGGACGATGCTCCTGCTGCCCCTAGAGTACCGCCTGCCAGCAAAGAGGTGGTGGCAAAGCTTCCAGTTACTACTGTTACAGATGAATTCTTGGCAAAGCTAGACGCAGATGCTGAATGTGCCATCTGTAAGGAGAATTTGGTTCTTAATGATAAGATGCAAGAGCTGCCTTGCAAGCATATGTTTCACCCTCCTTGCCTGAAGCCCTGGTTGGTAAGGAAATTTACAGCCTTTTATCATTCACATAAAACCATATAACTTTTACTCTATACAAAAGCGTTTCTTCTCCATCGTGATGCCATTGCCACATCGACTCATTTTTATTCTTGAATGATGAATATTCTTTTGATAGGATGAGCACAATTCT
This sequence comes from Ipomoea triloba, assembly GCF_003576645.1. NCBI lineage: Eukaryota > Viridiplantae > Streptophyta > Magnoliopsida > Solanales > Convolvulaceae > Ipomoea > Ipomoea triloba. Next base: position 22,921,258 of record NC_044916.1, on the reverse strand, counting down.
TGTCCCATCTGCCGGCATGAGTTGCAAACTGATGATCATAACTATGAAAGTTGGAAGGAAAGGGAAAGGGAGGCGGAGGAAGAGAGGAAAGGAGCTGCAAATGCAGTTCGTGAGGGCGAATATATGTATGTTTAGATGTAAAATAGTCTGTTCAGACATAAATATTTGGTGTACTGTTATTTAAACTTTGGCTAGATTGACCTCCTTGTATAAGTTTCTTCCTTGTTTTTCTTTTTTGTGGCCATTACTTATAATTTCTGTGCAGCACTTGCTTAAGGCTATCACAATTCTAAATATTATTTTAGGAAATTATGCATGATTTTAGGGATAGTTTGACATCTCGTGCACACAACATATGAATTGCACTTTTTACCTCGTGATACCGACACCGCGGGCTTATTTGGCCTTTAGTAAAACCCACATCACATAGTTCTAATCAGGTGGTATGGTTTTCAATCATTATTGCATGGACCATGGTCCACACAGTTATGTGGACCATGAATATAATGTATATTTTTATTATACTAAAAGTACATTATTTTTATACATAAAGTATATTATTTTTGTACTGAAGGTACATTATTTCATATATACTATGAAATAATATACTTTCGGTACAAAAATAATGTATTTTTAGTATAATGAAAATGTACTTTATATTTATGGTCCACACAATTATGTGGACCATGGTACATACAATAATTTGCCGTTTTCTTGTTTGCACACCATGATCTCTCACAAAGCACCGCCGTTGCACACTTGCAACTACTCAAATGCACTTCACATATGCACAGGAGTTTGACATTCCGTGCACACTCACTAGAATCCCACCTTGCTAACCCTTGGTATGAAAGGCGGAGGAAATCAAGAGGACTCCAAAACTCCGGGATTAGTGTGCATATCCTATCCCAAAATTGCCCCTAAGACTTGATTACACATCCGAAAACTAGGCAAATATTTAGGGATTGTAATTTAAAATATGGAGTAATTTACTGCCCAAGATCTACATATTTTAATGGCCTGAATTAGACCTCATGGAGTCATGGATTCATGGGCATAGATGGCCTCATTTTATCATTAGTGTGTGCGTGTAAAACGCCTGATTAGTTGGCCCCTGAACGTAGTCCCAAATATATTACAAGTGCAAGTAAAATGTATTACAGGTACAAGTAAAAAATGTACACTGAGTATTGATACTAAGTGCATCTAACGTTATAACTAGTTGCACCTAACATTATAATTAGGTGCACCTAGGTGCACGAATGTTAACCAGGTAAATTACCTGCACTTGTAAAGTTTGAGTTATTTACGAAAATGCCACTGCATCGTTTTTTGTTTTTCAAATTACGTCTGATTCGTTGATCTGGACACGTGAAAACTAGTAAATGGTTCTTATTTCTCTCCTAGGCGCTAGTTCTCATTAGAGCGTGCCCCTAATATATAGATACATATATATATATATATATACATATATATATACATATATATATATACATATATATATACATATATATATATATATATATATATATATATATATGTATATATATATATATATATACATACATATATAGATATAGGGTACGGTTCCAATGAGATCACTTGTTTAGGTAAGATCGTGAGATCAGATCTTGCGCATCCATGTAATATTTTTTAATGGTCTAGATTGATTGATACACACACGCACCTAATTTAACATTATAATTAGGTGCACCTTAGTGCATGAATGTTAACAAGGTAAATTACTTGCACTTGTAAGTGATTTTACTTGCACTTTTTACTTGAAAAGGTGCACCACCTACTCGCACTGATAACACATTTACTTGCACCAAAGTTTGAGTTATTTATGAAAATGCCCTGCATCGTTTTTTTTTTAAATTACATCTTATTCGTTGATCTAGACACGTGAAAACTAGTAAATGGTTCTTATTTCTCTCTTGGGCCTAATTCTCATTAGAGCATGCCCCTAATATATAGATACTGATAGTGTAAATGTAAACGGTGGTACGGATTTACACCACGTGTGTTTGATTGCGTATGATGTAGTGTATGAATATAGAAGGATAAGGAAGGGAGGAAAGCCTGTTTCCTCCCTGGTCATGAAGAGAGAAGAAGATGGAAGGGAGAAGGAAGGAGCTCAGTGAGTCCTTCCGATTCAGGCTCCAGGATGCCATTACAAGGGAGGGTCAGGTCCTTTATATAGGAATAGGACCTGACCCTTCAGGAATATAATATTACATTTGACCCTTAACAATTTCTAAGGGACACCCGACTTTTTAAGGGTACAATAATACACGGACTATACACATTGTATTTCTACAGTAGTCCCTTGAGGTATTTACCCATCACAAGTCCCCCACTTCTTGAATCTGCGAGAGTTGTCAGGTTCGAGAAGTAAAATGTGTTCCCGATGGTCAACTTGTTGTAAGCAAAAGTCTCCCCGATTTGAATGCCTTAATAGTCTGTGATGAACCCCTCAAGTTTGAGTTGAGCATGAGGGGCCTGATTTACGTGGGTTGCCTCGTTAAAAACCTTAGCCTAAGAAAAACCCTATGGGAAAAAACCTAGCTAAGGGAAAAAGAGTACAACCGAAAGCGTAANTCTTGTTTGTTGATGCAGCTTGATCAACTTTTCCCGGTTGAATCTCTAATGATTCTTCATGTCCAGTGAGCTTTTCACATCCTGCAAAAAGTGAGATAAAAATATGCATGTAATGCATGCCTATCCTGATATGCAAATCCTAAGTTAGTTCCTAACTCCACTTCTATAACTAAAAATGAACCCTCACTCCGAGGGATGCCTAACGACTTAATGCACAACTTTGGGGCTGTGCGGGCACCCAAAGCCACTATATTGCGCGCAAGATTTTTTGTGCCAAGGGCATCTTTTTTACCGAGCTGGTGCTTTGATGATCATAAGGGTTTCATCGCTGAGGAGCGTGATTTTTATAATTATTTTTTTGCGACCACAATGGTCATTTTTTCTTTGTGCCAAGGGCATCTTTTTCACCAAGCCGGTATTTGGGCAACCATTTTGGTCTCATCGCGGGAGCGCGGGATTTTATTTATTATTTATATATTTTTTGCGACCACAATGGTCCTTTTGCGACCACAATGGCCCTTTTGCGACCACAATGGTCCTTTTTCAAGTGCCATGACGAGGCATGGGCACAATCAACCGGACAAATCCGTGCAGGTTGACCAAACCCCAAACGGAAGAGCCGGAGAATATATACATATATTTTTTTCCAAGTGCCATGACGAGGCATGGGCACACTCAACCGAACAAAATCCGTGCAGGTCGGCCAAACCCCAAACGGAAGGGATGGAGAGTTTTTTTTTTTTTTTTTTTTTTTTTTTTTTTTTTTTTTTNTCTTGTTTGTTGATGCAGCTTGATCAACTTTTCCCGGTTGAATCTCTAATGATTCTTCATGTCCAGTGAGCTTTTCACATCCTGCAAAAAGTGAGATAAAAATATGCATGTAATGCATGCCTATCCTGATATGCAAATCCTAAGTTAGTTCCTAACTCCACTTCTATAACTAAAAATGAACCCTCACTCCGAGGGATGCCTAACGACTTAATGCACAACTTTGGGGCTGTGCGGGCACCCAAAGCCACTATATTGCGCGCAAGATTTTTTGTGCCAAGGGCATCTTTTTTACCGAGCTGGTGCTTTGATGATCATAAGGGTTTCATCGCTGAGGAGCGTGATTTTTATAATTATTTTTTTGCGACCACAATGGTCATTTTTTCTTTGTGCCAAGGGCATCTTTTTCACCAAGCCGGTATTTGGGCAACCATTTTGGTCTCATCGCGGGAGCGCGGGATTTTATTTATTATTTATATATTTTTTGCGACCACAATGGTCCTTTTGCGACCACAATGGCCCTTTTGCGACCACAATGGTCCTTTTTCAAGTGCCATGACGAGGCATGGGCACAATCAACCGGACAAATCCGTGCAGGTTGACCAAACCCCAAACGGAAGAGCCGGAGAATATATACATATATTTTTTTCCAAGTGCCATGACGAGGCATGGGCACACTCAACCGAACAAAATCCGTGCAGGTCGGCCAAACCCCAAACGGAAGGGATGGAGAGTTTTTTTTTTTTTTTTTTTTTTTTTTTTTTTTTTATTTTTACAGGAGTCTCCTTACAAAGAAATTAGGATACAAAAATCTATCATTTCTAATAAGGGACTACAATCTTCAACTTGGAGTCTTCGTCTTCAACAATTCTGATTGTTGGAATCTCAAGTCTTCAATAATCTCCACCTTAGATGGAGTCTTCAATCTTCAATAATCTCCACCTTAGCTAGAGTCTTCAATCTTCAATAATTTTTGTTGGAGTGCGGGAAATATATTGAAAAGTTTTAAACAACAATGCATATAATAATATTAAAGTGGTACTTGTCTCCCACTATATATACATTTTTTCCTTTTCTTTTCCCGATTTCATTCTCCCATAACAATTTATTTTTGTCTTTTTCTACCACCACCTCTTTCTTTGTTTTTCTTCATTTCCATGCACAACCACCAACTTTTTTCTTTTTTTTTTTTGCCTTCTATATGTTTTTTCCTTAATTAAAAAGGATGTGGGGGACAAAGTCCCCCAATGTATGAACTGCACATGGGGTAGCAGCCGTGCTACCCCATAAAATATAATTTTTTTTTTAAATTTATTTTCCTCATACATTTGTCTTCCCCATACATATATGTTTTGTCTTTAACTAAAGAGACAAAGAGAAGCAGTAATGAAGATGGTGGTGGTGCAGTGGCCTGGACTTCGGTCGACGATCAATCCTGACAGCGCACGTTGGAGGTGATGGTTGTGCTGTTGGTCATTGAAGGGGAAGGATGGGTGAAAGCGGTGGAGATGTTGTGATTGCTGCCAGCTGGTTCGCCGAGAGATAGGGACCGGTGGCGAGGAGCGGCGGGGCAGCGTGGAGTTCCAGTGGTAGCGAGGCACGACAGCGGCTTCGGTTAGAGATCGTCGGTGATGGCAATGGTGGAGCTCTGGCGGCGGATGGTCACGACATGATGAGCAACGGTAACGACCGGACGTCTCCGGTGCCAATGTTGCCGTTATGACGTCGAAGTGATAACAAAGCAGATGGGCTTCCTTCTGTACTTCTTCTTCATGCCATGTCTTGATTTATGGAGCTGATGAAAGTCATAACTTCATTCATCCTAGGATTCCTAGCCAGTTGCGTCTACCACCTTGTGTAATATATCATGCAGACTACTAGACTCTATATTATAGATAATATCTGATGCAGATGTACATATACAATATAATATATAAAAGAGTCCTCATTTCCTGCCAATAACTACTCCCACTTCCTTTTTATTTGTCTTTTTCCTTTTGTATTTTTCTCTTGTTTTTTTTTTTCATCTTTTTTGTCTTCTTTCTCCTTTTCTTTATCTGATTTTTGCATTTGCCTCTCTCTTTCACGTGAAAGAGATTAAAACACCTTCCGCTCTCCTTTTTTATTTTACTCTAACTCTTTGTCTTTTTCTCTTTTTCTCTTTCTCTTTTTCCCTCATTTTCGCCGACAACTACCCCTATCTTCTCGATAATTCAATCTACTTTTTTGCTCTTGACCCTCCACTTATCTTTTATTTTCCTCATTCCAAGGCCATTACAAAAGGAAACAATAAAAAAGGAAAGGTGTTACGGGTCCTGTGGTTCGGAGTGCGAGCCAAAGAGGGTGGCAATGGTGACCAGAGGACTTCGACAGCAACGTTGGTGGGCAATGAACGGGTGATGACGGGGTGGTGGCGTTTATTTCTTCTTCCTTCTTCTTTCGCCAGCGAGAGGGGGAGAGAGACTTTGACTGCTACATAGTCTCCGAAACTTCTTCGTTGATCAAGGGAGAAAGAAAGTCGCGGCGGTGGCGGAGCATGGTGGCGTCGGAGGAAAGAACGTAAACCAGCCGTTGGAGGTCGCAGGTTCAGGCAGCGGTCGGCGGTGGCATGAAGCTCGTGGGACGGCGACTGGCTTTTCCTCCTAAAACGCAGCAACTCCGGCGAGCTTACAGCCATCGAACAATATGTGGTGTCTGTTTTCTTCCCGAGAAAGAGGGAATCAATCACCTGAGATTGTTGGTTCAACCCGTATCTTTGCCACTTTGGTCTCGTTTTCGCAGGTGAGAGACGAGTGGCAGCCGACAGCGGTGGTGGAGACTCTGGTAGTCCGGTTTTTTTTTCGCAAATTGAAAAGTGCAGTTCGTAGAGTTGAGTTTTAGTGAAGCAGGTCTCCCTTGGTGTACAACATGATAATGTTAACAGGCGAGAAGGAAGAAAAAGTGGTAGTAGCTTGATGGGTTTAGCTTGAAGGTTTAGATGAGAGTGTAGGGGTTCGAAACCTAGCTCAGGTTAGGCATCAGTTGAACGCCTATGCACTTGAGCTCGATGCATTGAGAGCCTTTAGTGAGAAAATTTTTCTTCCTTCTTTCGATTGTGGTCACCAGCGTTTTATTCGTAATTTTTTTTTTATTGTTGATGATGGTGAGGATCATGACGATGATTATCATGATTGGGATGGCGGCGGTGGAACGCTGTACGACCGAGATGATGGCGAAGCGCTGTATTTTCCGGTAAGCCGCAACACGGCGGCAGTGAGTTGTGACGGTGATGAGGATGGTGAATACCATCCGGTTGATTAGAGGAACACGGCATTTCGTCGCATTCCCCACGGACGGCGCCAATGATGGTGTAAATGTAAACGGTGGTACGGATTTACACCACGTGTGTTTGATTGTGTATGATGTAGTGTATGAATATAGAAGGATAAGGAAGGGAGGAAAGCTTGTTTCTCCCTGGTCATGAAGAGAGAAGAAGATGGAAGGGAGAAGGAAGGAGCTCAGTGAGTCCTTCCGATTCAGGCTCTAGGATGCCATTACAAGGGAGGATCAGGTCCTTTATATAGGAATAGGACCTGACCCTTCAGGAATATAATATTACATTTGACCCTTAACAATTTCTAAGGGACACCCGACTTTTTAAGGGTACAATAATACACGGACTATACACATTGTATTTCTACAGTAGTCCCTTGGGGTATTTACCCATCAGATACATATATATACATATACAGATACAGGGTAGGGTTCCAATGAGATCACTTGTTTAGGTAAGATCGAGAGATTAGATCTTGTGCATCCTTGTAATATTTTTTAATGGTCTAGATTGATTGACACACACACTATGTTCGCACACATTTAATCACCTTTCGCATACACTTCAACTTGGAATCTTAATTAATCTAGACCATTAAAATATTTTGAGATCAAATCTTGTACATCAATCTAAAAAATTTAATGGTCTAGATTGTTTGACACACCACTCCGTTCGCACACATTTTAATATTTTATCACCGTTCGCACACACGTCAACTTAAAATCTTAAATCAATCTAAACCATTAAATTATTACATGGATGCACAAGATCTGATCTCACGATCTTACCTAAACAAGTGGTCTTACCAAATAATAATTTTATTTGCAAATTGCAATGCACCAATTTTTTTTAACTTTCAGCTTTCAATTAATTTTTAATTTTTAACTAACTTTTCAACTATGAATGCCAAACACAATTATATTCTACTATACTTTTTGCACAAATTTTTAATTTTTAATTTATTTTTATTTTTATTTTAAAATGATGGATGGCATTTAAGGGTCACTGTTCAAAAAGAAATTAATTTTGAATAATTATTAATGTCAATATAGAAATAACTAAATTGAGAGGAATGAATTAATTAGCTAGGTACCTAGTATGAATGGTAGTTGGCAAGAATGTGATGTATTCCAAATATGTGAAACACGTTAGTTCAATCGCTCGCACTTGAAAATTATTTGGTGCAAATATTTATCAAAGACCAATTCAAGCGGCTGACTACAAGATCTGAACAGTCTCACAGTGCAGAAAAGAACGTATAACTAATTGCTGTAGAGACAAACTAGGGGACAAGATAAAAAGCAGTCCAAATGAATGACGAAGTAGTTACAACGTCATTCATTTACGTACCACATTACAATGCATATTAGGTGGACCATACTCCACAAAGTTGAGTAAACCATGTATTTCGTATAAGAAAATACTAAATACTTGGACTATCAAGTTCTACTCCATATTTTTGCTCACACACACAAAAGTTTGAAGTTGACACCTTTTTTGAGACTCACAGAATGAAGATAACGTATCATATTTTGTCACGCTAGAAAGTAAAAGTGGGAGAGTATAAAATGAGAATCCATGTAGTAGAACTCTTTGGTATATTATTTTTTATATACAAGGTACATTTTTTTATATAAACTATATTATTTTTATATATATGCGAATGTGTACAAAATAGTATGAAAACAAATTGATGGTTCATTATTTATATGTATAAGATTTATTATTTAAGCATGCACAAATTGACTGAAGGTTGATTATTTATGCACATATATTCTAGACTCATTTTTGTAGTACATGAAGTTCACAAGGTCCATTATTTCTATGCACAAGGTTCACTGTTTATATGCACAAAGTTCATTACTGATACAAATGTATTTTGATGCATGCATGGTCCACATAGGAGTATTTGGGGTGTGTTTGGTTCGCACATAGGAATCGGAATCGAAATGGGTATCAAATACTTGGTAATGATAATGAGTTTTGGTGAAAGTGTTTTGCATGTTTGGTAGTAGGGTGGAATGAGAATGATTATTAATAGTTGGGGAAGTGGAGGAGGAAAGGGTGAAACCCTTATTTTATTTTTATTAGGGAATCGATTTTGCAATTTAAGAGGTAATCAAAACCCATAGTAATCATTTAAAAATATGTTAATCAAACAATAACAATAACTTTGATACGCATTATTCCTGATAGGTAAACCTTTCAACAAAACACACTCTATATTGACTAAATGGTTTGACGATTGACTAACTATATTGATCAACAAATCAAATCCTTGCTTCGATTCTATAGCCTAAGACTGCCGGCACATGTTTTCTTTTCTCTTTTAGTCTCTTTTTTGTTCTTTTGATGACTAATCAATATCCAACCGACAAATATTATCATGTTCATATTGGTGTACTAATGAAGAGAATTTCTACAGCATATTTAGTAAATTAAAGGAGAATTGTAATTGGTTTCCTACTTATAACATGTTTAGTTTAGTTGAAGAGAATTGTAATTCTCTTTTTTTTTTTTTTTTTTTTTTAAATTTCAAAAAATATAAAATTCCATATAAAATTCCTTAGTTTGGTTGAGATGAAATATTTTTTTTTAAAGAATTGCAATTTCTCTGTTTGTGGCATTGTAATTCTCATCACCTTCTTCCGCGTAATTTTTATGATAATCTATATACATATGTTTATACATAGTGATTGATTGTCTATGAACATAAAAAGATAAAAATAAAAAAGTATATGAGTATTTATGAAATTTACGGAATTTATTGTAAAACTTGATATGAATAGTTTGTATGTTTAGATAGAGGGAAAAAGTATGTAAAGAAAATTAAAAATTTTGAGGTTGGATTGCACAATTTTAACTATTTATATTTGTAAGAAAAAAAATGTATAGAAATTCTAATTTGATAGAGTCTAAAAAATGAAAATAAAAAAAACGAAATAAATAAAAGAGTTTTTTCCAAAATGAACTCTCGACTATTCTCAAAATGGTCCCTCAACTATTTCTCAATGTTTATTAGGCTAACAATAGGTAAATAGACAAAAATGTCCTTCATTTTAACACTGATTAGACGGAGTATGTAACGGAGGATCGAATTGAACAAGTTTTTGAAAATCGAGGGACTACATTTGGAACAATTGAAAGTCAAAATGCAAAATTGAGAATGATCGAGCAATAGTTGAGGGACCATTTTAGAAAAAAAAAACTCGGTAATAAAATAACTTTATTTCTTTAACTATTATTGAAAGTGTTGAAAAATGATATATTAAGTTAATGATGACGCTTAAAGTAAACTCATTGTAAAATGTGCCATTATTAGTGTAAATATAATTTGTTAATTTGATGAGAGGCCAGGCATGAGGTAGTGGTGGAGTTATATTGTGCAAGTAAGTACCAAAGGTATAGTATTAATTGTAAACTACTCACACAATTTCCCATTCTCTTTGACTAAAGTAATAATTTGAAAAGAGATTTCAGAAACAATAATTTTACACCATGCCTAGCTTCCAAGGGTCTAATGGCCATACAAGAGTGAAAGAAGACGACTGTCATCACACAGCACAGAAAAACACTACAATGAATATCTTCATATTACATGTGAGATTGGTAATGATGATGATGAATTGCTTATTAGACCAAAGAAGTACATATCCCTATATATAGTTATGAGCTGAAGTGATCAAACTGAATAAGTTTTTGTTGAATCAGCTAAGAGAGGACCACGAGAATATCATATCAACCCAAACTCGGAATTTGCTTATCCCAACACTCCATTGATCTGAGGCAATAATGCAAGGGTGATCCGGCTGTTTTAGCCTTAACTTCTGCATTAATCAAGAAGGAACTCATTTAATTTGGTTACTAATTCAATATGTTAAAACGTGTAGGAGAAATATGGTTTGGGTTGTTATTGTTGTTTTGTCCAGGTTTAGCAATACCATTGTCGTATTAGTAACAAACTCGAGTACACACCCTTTTGTGGCATATAATTATTTGGTTCCCAAAAAATATATTTAAGGAGAAATAAAATTTAAATTTTATGAACCGAATCATTGAAATTATATCATATTTTCTTTTTGGAACTTACCATTGCTGATTTAATTTTTCCATTCTCTGGACTCTGTTTCCCGTGACCGTCTGACGGTCTGAGATTGCATAACCCGCTGGATTTTCCGGCGATCTCTAATGGTGACGATGGTGCGACGAACAAGCTTTGGCTTTGCGGCGAGGCTGGGCTCCCGGCGGCGACAAGGCTGGGCTCTGGCAACGTCCGGCTTCCTCTCCTCCTTCAGGCGACGGATTGTCGCTGCTTCTTCCCTGCCTCTTCATCGGCGGCTTCGCTGGTTTTCTGGTGATGATGGAGCAGAGGGATACGTAGAAGACGGAGGTGTAGTGGTACATATTTCCTATTCAAATACAATTATCTTTTATTTACCATATTAATATTTGCCTTATTTAATATTATATATTACTTTGGCAAATGGTTAATATATAGTAATATTATACATATTAATTTTAGTAAATGATAATGATGTGGTTTAATATTATCATACTAATATTATCTTAATTAATTTGTATATTATTTTTGGCATATGATACGTGTATGGTAATTGTTTGTTTTGAAATATTGATGCCCTTTTAGTCTTTAATTTTGGCATTAAAAATTTCAAATTGAAATTAATTATGGCATTATTTGTAATTGAATTGTTGCCGTTCTTATTACAATTAAAGTAAATCTTATCATGTTTGCAAACCGCTATTATGTGCTTTTTTGGCCAAAAAATGTTAATTATAATATTTTCGACATTAATGATTTTTTAGAAATAATAATTTTAGAATTTGATAAAATTCATTTGTCATTAGTTGCTCCTTAATTATTTCTTTTTTAAAAATAAATATATTACTAATTAATATTAATTTATTACTTATTTTCATAATTATAAAAGGTTACGAATCGGAGCTTTTTAGTGTATAATGACAATTATTAAGTTTTTTTATCCTTATTTGGTTAATTTCTATAGTAATAATTTTGTATATAGTACGGTAAATATATTTCCAAAAAATATTTTAAAAGCTTGCGGTTTGTGTAGTTGTTTACATGTTTAGTCCTATTTCCTTTGGGCTTTAAAACATACTTTGGACAACCCGTTAAAGATTACTACTTGGGCTTTTTTTTGGGTCTCAACATTATTGGTTGATATTTGAGAGTAATTTTAGCACTATTTTGAGAATAACGTACAACATGTTTATTAAGTTTTAATTATTACTACCCGTTATTGGTATGGTTGGTAATAATATTAAGTCATTGTATGTATTAGTGTTAGACTTGTTCTCTTGTAGTTTTTTATATTTCTCTTGGGCCATTAAAGATCATAGGCCTAATTTGAGCAATTAAGTACTATAATTACTGTCTTGAGCCAATTTTGAGCCATTAAGAGTTTAAGGATTGTAATTACAATTTGAAGCAATTAAGAATAATAGTTATTGTTTTGGCCATTAAAAATTATGACTATTATTTAAGTTGATTATGCATTAATCTATTAATAGTTTTTAGGGCCTTAATAATAATATTAAGCTTAAGTTTATGGCAAGTAATGTACGTAGTTCATATATTGCCTTTACAATGGTAATCTGGTTATTATCTTAATTTCAGTCTCCATATGACGCATTATAGTCTTAGTTAATTATTATGTAGTGATATGAGGTTTGCATTTGGCATTTTCTTAATTACAGTTTTGCCTTTATTATAGTTATTAGCTTCTTTAATTACTATAATTAAGCTTCGGGCGAATCTTGTTTATTCCTTTCATAAAAATTATTAGATAATCTATCAAGTTTGATACATTGAATAGATTATCAATTTCACGATTATTAATAATGGTAATTGAGTGTTACCAATAAATTACGTACCATTGGGCGATGCATCGAGGTTACTATCAGCGGCAAGTTGCTTAACTCTTCGCGAAGATGGAGAAATTTTGGAGGTTTCTTCGCCATTGATGCCAACACTATTGAGATATGTGATTTGCATCATTAAGGTACGTAAATCATTAATTACCGTTTATTATTATTGGTAATTACTGCTATAGTTGTTAACCGTTTTTGAAATTGTCACATTTTATATTTAAGAATATGAAAACATTAAGATATGTATTGCCATGTTATGGTTATAATCATTAAATGTTAATGGAGATTATTAATGCTCCTTATTACTATTAATATTTTAATTAATGATAACATTATTTTTATGGTATTAAGTCATGAATTGTTTCCAAATTGATTTATGTGACATTGTTTCAGTTAAGAAAATATTATGGACATTATTATTTTATAGACATTAGTATTTTTCGGACTTTAAGTTTTATTAAATTTTAAAGTTATATCCGAAAATGTTTTAAAGGTTAACGGTTTAACTATTGTTTTTTTTTTTCATATTTAGTCTCCAAATTAACAAAATAATATTATTCTCCACCAAAAAAAAGAACATAATAATATTATTATGACTATTTATTGCTTTTTTGGATTATTTGTAATTTTATGCCTTTAACAATACTATTAATTGAGTTTTGGAGAGCGATTTTGAATCAATTCAGAATTTTGAAAAAACATGTTTTCTTAGGCAACTGACTATTGCCATAATTGTATATCTATCACATAATTTATTTAGTATTTGAATTATGATTTTAGATGTTATTGTCCATATTAAGTGAAGTATGAATAATTGAATATATATTTGGTGTTTTCCATACTTTTTGGGTTATTTTATGCATTCAATCACATTAAGTATATAATATTAAGTTTAATTATGTAATTAGAGTTTGTGAGATTTTAATTCACAAATGACAACATATCCTTTTGGCTTGATATTATTAGAATTTGTGAATTCAACATATTTCTCATAAATTTGATTTTACAATTAAAATATTTTTACGTGACCTTATAGTTTTAAACATTTCAAAGTATTATTCAAATATTTGGATTTCTTTTGGTATGAAGTCATACTAGTTTTGAATATTAATTGTATACTTTGATGTTATTGCTCATATTAAAAATTGTTTTCAGTTATGCAATTTATTTGTGATATATGAGTTTACTATTTAATTTTATGCATATCTGTTCTAAGCATAATATTTTATTTTAAAATCATGCGATTTTATTATGCCTTTAATTTAGCATGCATAGTTTGAGAATCAATTTAGTTCCTTATTAATTAGAACTTTATGCATAAGATTAGTTGCGGTAGTGCCTGAATTTAAGCACATTTAATCGGTTAATTTAGTCCACTAATTTAAGCCTAAACCATGACTGAATCTCTATTTTGATTTAGAACTCTCAAACTACTATACATTGAATGTGAGAGCACATGAACCGGGGAAGTTTCCTGGGGAGGAATACTAGTTCCATGGCCCTGGCTTAAACGCCTTGTTGCTACTAGTTCCCTTGAGACGCTACTCTATCTAAGGAGTTGGTATTTAACTAAGTTTCGTCTTGACCAACTTTCCTGGGAGTATACTTGGGAATTGTCTATCACATGTTAGTACAGTATAGTTTGTTTGTTAGACTTTAAATTTTCCTTTTGACAAGTGATTACAATTTTAGGTTTATTAAAGAGTAGCCACAACATCTTTAATTTACTAAAAATTGTCTAAAGTTCAAATCACATAAAGATGGCAATGATAATTGTCTAGTGATCTTATAATTTTAATTAGTTGGGGAGTAGCCACAACATCCTTAATAAGCTAAAATTATATATTGAGTTGTTGGATCACATAAAGTTTTAGACATATCAGTTGTGATTAATTGTATGTAATATGATGAAATTTAGCCCACAAGCAATTTCACTAGATTCTTCCGTCTATTTCATAATAAAAGTATTATCGGGGTTCTCATTGAATTTAAAAGAATTAAAACTTCAGCCACAGGAAGGTTTTATGTCAATAAATTCCTCAATCCATAAGATAATAATTTTATCAATTTCTTACAATTTATAAATTTAGTTCAATTATAATTCTAAGTTTCATGGTTTGCATTGGCAAAACATGTGTCTACTCACTTCCCGAAATTTAATAATCACCTTTATTAATTGTTTCACGAATCTTGCTCGGTTCTTTGAACTAACTGTAGTAAGTTACGTGATATATATGAAATACCTCCTTTTTTTTTTTGGGTTCCAAGAATAAAATGTATCTTTTGAGCCAAATTCCAACTTGATTTTGGAAGGTGTATTTTGTTTTTTAGTATGTCCAACTATGGTGGGAAATTATATCTTCATTGTTTAGTTGGACTTTAATTGGAACCAAATATTGATTATTTAGTATGCCCAACTAATGGTTGAGAATTGTATCTTCATTTATTAGTTGGTCAAATCAATTATGAGTGTGTATATCATTAATTTTGCTGAAGAATATCTTAATCAATGGGAGTGATCATTTAGAAAAAGATCATTAAGATACTCCACTAAAGATTATGGATTTTATTATCGTTCATACATTTCAAATTGGATTGTATGTCAAACAATAAGTCCAAAAGATTTCACAAGTATTAATCTAGCTTGTATTTGTTCACATAAATTCATAAGTTCAAATTAACATTTGGTTGTACAACATATTTATGAAAATGTTGTAATAATACTAATGAGTTTATTAAAACAGAAATATTTAACTTCTGGTGCACTGCCAATTAATAAATTCTTTAGCTATTTAATAGAGTATTTAGTTTCTTCAAAATTGATCATAGGCCGCTTTGGTTTGTAAGGGTCAAAACAATTTTTTAAGACTTTTATAGACTCTTAATGTCCAGTTTATTATGAGGAAGACCTTTAAATTATTTGGGAAGTTATGGTGTATGTTTAAGAGTTCAAACTTAAGACTTATAATGTTTTGTTCATTCTGTGACTAAGTTATCTTTTGGTTATTTTGATGAGTGTGAGTGACAGACGTGTCAACTCTAAGCTCTTAGCAATATTGGAGATAGTGTTAGAGTTAAAAACTAGTTATAGAATATACTTAGCATTATATTTTTTTGGGTGTAACCCAGGGTCTCCACCGTTGGACACAGTGGCTAACCCCTCGCTAGATTGTAGGCATATACTTAGCATTATGCTTACACTAAGAGATTCCTACTTAAGGCATGCTTTTAAAGATTTTAGGGATCATACCGTGTGCATATTTTCTTATGCAAATTTGGATGATTTGTTTTTCAGTTGCGCATATACATTTTATTTGAGAAACATCCATTAAGGGACTAAGAATACGCATAAGGTTTGTTCATAAAGAATCTAAGTTAGGGAATCTAAATGCATGTGATCATAGAAGATATTACTCCCTTGAGTAGACGACATATTACTATGGTTCGTGTGTTTTGTTCTTTAATGGAGGTTGTGCTAGTACTTGCACCAAGTGAGAAAATGTAAGTATTTTCCACATATATAATGTGATATAATATATTATATTATTAAGTGGTTGTGGTGCAAGTAGATGATTAAGTTAGTTAGTGATTTAGTCAGTTAGGTAACTTAGGATATTCAGTTTAGCTAACTAAATATTTGCCTATATTGATGGCATCTAGGCTTTTAAAGCAATAGAGTTCTCCCACTGCTCCTGTATTCAGAATACACACACCATCTAGTATTCAGGAGAAAGTGGTAGTCAAAACACTAACATTATTATGCAAGTTTACTATCGGCAATTCCAACAACTATGTCTAGGGATATTTAGATGATCCTAAAGCTTTGAGGTCAGGTTCCTTTCCTTTAGTTTATGTTAGATAATATAATACTAACAGAATGTCCCTATATAAACTCAACCTCTGTAAGATATTAATCATTCCAATCTTCTTACTTCTGCTAACCATGGGGTTTAAGTACGTGTTTTTTTAAGTTGTTTCTTTTTGCTTGGCTTCATACTCAAACTATTGATGGCTTAGCTGTTGAACTCATCCACCCTAATTCTCCTTCAAACCCTTATCGCAACCCTTCCAACAATCGATTTGATTGGATCCGGCAAGCATATCACAACAGTCAATCACACACCGCGCCTCTATCTAGAGTTATCTTGGAGTCAACGATTCTTCCAAATTCAAGATTAACATAAAACCCTTGGATGGAGGATACGTGATGATTCAGATACCACATGTTCTCTTGCTGATGACTTTCAGTGTTCCAACGACAACGTTTGCCAATATGATATGTCTAGCTATGACGGTTTCCAAACCATCAGCAACGTTGCGACTGATACTCTCACCATCGGTGAAGCTTCCTTCAAGAACGTTGCGCTGGGTTGGTTGCGGCCACCGAAATAAATTCAAGTTCTCGAACAACACTACTTCTGGCATTGTTGGTCTTGGCTACTCCAATGTCTCGATCATCAAGTACTTGCATAAAGAAATTGGTGAAAAATTCGCTCATTGCCTATCTCATCAATCCGATTCCAAAAGTTATATAAGTTTCGGCACTGATGCCATTGTTAAAGGTCCTGATGTTGTTTTAATCCTCTTCCTCATATCCCTTGTAAAACCACTTTACTAGCTCACCTTACAAAGCATGAACGTCGGCAACAAAAGTTTCTAGGTCCAACTACCTCCCCTTGAATCTTACGGCAACATTATCATTGATTTAGGGATGGTAGTGGCACGCTTCAATCCTATGTGTTCGACCGTATGAAATCGAAATTGATGAAACACATCCAGGAGACTCCGATAGATGATCCTCAAGGTTTTCTTTTACTGTGCTACTCGATTACAAGTGTAAAAATTAAGGTACAAAAAATTGTTGCATATTTTGTGGGAGGTAATCGAGTAGCACAGTAAAAAAACCTTGAGTAGAATAGTAAAAAAAACCTTAATTTTTACACTTGTAATCGAGTAGCACAGTAAAAAAAAACCTTGAGGATCATCTATCGGAGTCTCCTGGATGTGTTTCATCAATTTCGATTTCATACTGTCGAACACATAGGATTGGATGCATGCCACTGCCATCCCTAAATCAATGATAATGTTGCCGTAAGATTCAAGGGGAGGTAGTTGGACCCGGAAACTTTTGTTGCCGACGTTCATGCTTTGTAAGGTGAGCTAATAAAGTGGTTTACAAGGGATATGAGGAAGGGGATTAAAACAACATCAGGACCTTTAACTATGGCATCAGTGCCGAAACTTATATAACTTTTGAAATCGGATTGATGAGATAGGCAATGAGCGAATTTTTCACCGATTTCTTTACGCAACTGCTTGATGATCGAGACATTGGAGTAGCCAAGACCAACAATGCCAAAAGTGGTGTCGTTCCAGAACCTGAATTTATTTCGGTTGCCACAACCAACCCAGCGCAATGTTCTTGAAGGAAGCTTCACCGATAGTGAGAGTATCAGTAGCAACGTTGCCGATGGTTTGGAAACCGTCATAGCTAGACAGATCATATTGGCAAACGTTGTCGTTGGAATAGTGAAATTCATCACCAAGAGAACATGTGGTATCTGAATCATCACGTATCCCCTATCCAAGGGTTTTATGTTAATCTTGAATTTGGAAGAATCGTTGACTCCAAGATAACTCTAGATAGAGGCGCGGTGTGTGATTGACTGTTGTGATATGCTTGCCGGATCCAATCAAATCGGTTGTTGGAAGGGTTGCGATAAGGGTTTGAAGGAGAATTAGGGTGGAGGAGTTCAACAGCTAAGCCATCAATGGTTTGAGTATGAAGCCAAGCAAAAAGAAACAACTTAAAAAAACACGTATTTAAACCCCATGGTTAGCAGAAGTAAGAAGATTGGAATGATTAATATCTTACAAAGGTTGAGTTTATATAGGGACATTCTGTTAGTATTATA
Organism: Ipomoea triloba; assembly: GCF_003576645.1. Classification (NCBI taxonomy): domain Eukaryota; kingdom Viridiplantae; phylum Streptophyta; class Magnoliopsida; order Solanales; family Convolvulaceae; genus Ipomoea; species Ipomoea triloba. The sequence goes on along the minus strand of NC_044916.1, from coordinate 22,902,751 downwards.
TTATCTAACATAAACTAAAGGAAAGGAACCTGACCTCAAAGCTTTAGGATCATCTAAATATCCCTAGACATAGTTGTTGGAATTGCCGATAGTAAACTTGCATAATAATGTTAGTGTTTTGACTACCACTTTCTCCTGAATACTAGATGGTGTGTGTATTCTGAATACAGGAGCAGTGGGAGAACTCTATTGCTTTAAAAGCCTAGATGCCATCAATATAGGCAAATATTTAGTTTGCTAAACTGAATATCCTAAGTTACCTAACTGACTAAATCACTAACTAACTTAATCATCTATCTACTTGCACCACAACCACTTAATAATATAATATATTATATCACATTATATATGTGCAGTGGAAAATACTTACATTTTCTCACTTGGTGCAAGTACTGGCACAACCTTCATTAAAGAACAAAACACACGAACCATAGTAATATGTCGTCTACTCAAGGGACTAATATCTTCTATGATCACATGCATTTAGATTCCCTAACTTAGATTCTTTTTGAACAAACCCTACGCTTATTCTTAGTCCCTTAATGGATGTTTCTCAAATAAAATGTATATGTGCAACTGAAAAACAAATCATCCAAATTTGCATAAGAAAATATGCACACGGTATGATCCCTAAAATCTTTAAAAGCATGCCATAAGTAGGAATCTCTTAATGTAAGCATAATGCTAAGTATATTCTATAACTAGTTTATAACTCTAACACTATCTCCAATATTGCTAAGAGCTTGGAGTTGACACCTCTGTCACTCACACTCATCAAAATAACCAAAAGATAGCTTTTTCACAGAATGAACGAAACATTATAAGTCTTAAGTTCGAACTCTTAAACATACACCATAACTTCCCAAATAATTTAAAGGTCCACCTCATAATAAACTTGACATTAAGAGTCTTATATGTCTTGCAAAATTGTTTTGACCCCTCCAAACCAAAGTGGCCCATGATCAATTTTGAAGAAACTAAATACTCTATTAAATAGCTAAAGGATTTATTAATTGGCAGTGCACCAAAAGTTAAATATTTTTGTTTTAATAAATTCATTAGTATTATTACAACATTTTCATAAGAGTTAATTCCAGCAATAGTCCTCCGACTATTGTGATTTTTCAAATTTGGTACTCGTCTTTTAATTTGGACGAAATAAACCCTTGACTATCAAAATTGTTCCATATTGGTCCTTCTGTTAACCAAAAGTTAAATAGATGTTAAATTAAAGGGTAAAATGGTCTTTTCTATAGCTAGTTCTCTTCTGCTCCTTCCTGTTCGAAGAGTTATCTACAGTAAAAGAACTAACCCTTCAGAAATTTGAGATCTCAAATCTATAATGCCTAAGATCTAAATTCTTAAATCCCTAATTAATTTTCCTATTATACTTTGTGTATCTGTGATCTGTCGCTGCTCCAAATTCAGCCACATCCGACGGGTGACGACGATGCCAAGCCCAAGGCCGACGGGTCAACGACGCTGCCGCCCTCCCCTACGAATCTGCCAAGAAGACGACAGCCGACGACGAAGATAGAAGCTGACGAGACCACATCCTCCCGCCCTCCCCTGCGAATGCGAATCTAGGTATGTCTTCTTCATTGAGTTTATTCACTGATTCTACATCATGAAGGCTCCTGTTCTTGATTCTTCGACTAAAATCTATGGTATTTGAAATTTTGGATTGTGAAGGATTCAATTTATTCCATCTAAAGCCGTGTGAGGTGCAGCACTATAGCAGTGAGTGTGAATTTGGAATTTTTGGATTGTTAATTTGTTATGGAGGTGCAGCACTGTAGCACTCTACAAATGGGGCGGCTAGCCGAAGTTAGAGGAAGGGTAGTAGTGTTTTTAGTTAAGACTGGGTGGCCCTGAACAGGGATAGAATAAATTAAAACAATATATATATATGGGTTCGACAGGGTGGCCGATCGACAAATGGATCGGAGTGGCAGATTAGAGTAGGAAGCTGACGGAGGAAATTGTGGATCTATGGGGGGTTTCAGGAAGAAGAAACCCAATAGACGAAATGACCTTTTTAGCCCTTCACTAACGTGTATCTAACTCTTGGTTAACTGAAGGACCAATGCTGGAACAATTTTGATAGTCAAGGGTTTATTTCGTCCAAATTAAAAGACGAGGACTAAATTTGGAAAATCACAATAGTCGAGGGACTATTGTTGGAATTAACTCTTTTCATAAATATGTTGTACAACCAAATGTTAATTTGAACTTATGAATTTATGTGAACAAATACAAGCTAGATTAATACTTGTGAAACCTTTTGGAATCGGATTGACGAGATAGGCAATGAGCGAATTTTCCACCGATTTCTTTACACAACTGCTTGATGATCGAGACATTGGAATAGCCAAGACCAACAATGCCAGAAGTAGTGTCGTTCGAGAACTTGAATTTATTTCGGTGGCCGCAACCAACCCAGCACAACGTTCTTGAAGGAAGCTTCACCGATGGTGAGAGTATCAGTAGCAACGTTGCCGATGGTTTGGAAATAGTCATCGTTGGACAGATCATATATATATATATATATATATATATATATATATATATATATATATATATATATATAAAGGATCATGTGAAACAATTGCCTTAGGTGAGAAATAAGATGCAATTATATTCGTAGATTGAGTACAGATCAAGGGTCCAAATTGGAGATTTTAAAAAAAAAATGCGGTGGCATTATTGTAATTTTGTGTAAGTAAGTTAATTTTGTTTGCCTTCTAATGCACATTTTTCCTTTTTCCACTACACATTTTTATGACATACAGTGCACATTGTTCCTTCTTCCAGTGCACATTGTTACGCCAAGCAGTGTACATTTTTCCTTCTCCCAATGCACATTGTTATGTCATGTGGTGCACATTGTTCCTTCTTCCGGTGCACATTGTTCCTTCTACCATAGCACATTGTTGTGTCATACAGTGCACATTGTTCATTCTTCTAGTGCACATTTTTATGTCATACAGTGCACATTATTGTGCCTTCTAGAGCTTCTTTTTTTTTTTTTTTTTTTTTAATTGTAGATGAGGAACTTTTTTTTAAAGATCAATTAATCTTGATCACTAATTACTAATTTGAGTTGAATATTGTTTGTTTGTTTATTATTTATAGTCGTTTATGATTTGTGTTGAAGATCCTATATTAAATTTAATTTTTTTCAATAATTGTTTCACATTTTTGTGCCTTTAGTGCGTATTTTTTGCATTCTAGTGCACATTTCCCTTCTTCCAATGCACATTATTATGCCTTAGAGTGCACATTGTTGAAGTTCGTAGATGTCAAATTTCTTTTTTTATCTAGGACTGAGATTTTATCTCACTTCTCATCTGCGACTTTTTTCTCACTCGAACCACTACTATGCAGTGACCTTTCTCATGGCACTATCATTTAATTTGATGAAGCTGCTGCAGCGCTCATATAAACTCAATTTTTTTTTGGTTTTTTGAGGAGCAGCCAGCCTTAAATACTCTGAGAAAGGTGAGATAAGTGTGCCTTCCTCATAATTGTATCATACGTGCTTAGCTTTTTTTTTTTTTTTCTTCTTTCTTTTCTTTTTAACTTAAAGGGTCCTAATGTTGTTTTAATTCCCTTCTCCATTTTCCATGTATAACCATTTTACTGATTCATTTTAGAAAGCATGAGTGTCGTTGATTTCGGTCCAGCATTTTCCCGAAGAATCTCTTGAAGTCTAAAGCAACATTATATATCATTGATTTGGGGACATTAGTGACATACATCCTGTCATGTGTTCGATAGTATAAAATCAAAATTAAAATTAAGGTGTCAAAAATTGTTACGCATTTCTTGAGAGGCGATGTAGAGTTGTCACCTTAAGAATTAAAAGAAGGCATTTGTTGTCGTGTCACAGTAGTTCCAAGTAATATGAGGCGTAGGGGTATATTCATCCTTAGTTGTCAGCCCCAGGTAGACTACCTTGTTGGATTTGACTTGGAATTGAATGTTAGCATTTCAATTCATACTGTGCTTTGGAATATGGTAGTGGTTAATTCATACAGTTTTATAACATCATTTTAATTAAGACTAGTAATGTTATATTATTATTGTACTGATGTTGTAAAATTCAATTAACGCATAAAATGAAATAACTAGAAAATAGTTTTATTCTATTAAAGAATTTTTTTCAATTCAATATATTAGTATTATATTTTTCTATATAGGTCAGTGTTTCAGGCGGCGCATACAACGATGATGTCTTTATCCAAGACATGAATCACACCCTGGGCAATAGTTAAAAATTATAATGCACCATGATTAAAAAATAAACCACTTACAGCGATAAATTAAGGTTTCCAAAACCTATGGTGTAATCCGTTACATATATATAGGTTTCGGTTCACATGAGGACCATCTTTAAGTGAGGACATGAGAACTAATGTGGATCATTAAATCAGAACGATGCATGGTTGACATTAAAAGGAACAAATCAATCCGATTAGGCAAACAAATCCCTTTAAAATATTAGAAAATACTCTTATACAGTTAGAGGTAGATTAGTTTTATTAAAAGTTGTGCATTCCTATATCGAATGTTATGCATCGATAACTCTCTAATTGTGTATTCGTAAACACTCTCAAAAAATTCTATGATGGACATCCTAATGTCCTACGATGCACCACACTAAGTGCAATAATGCACATCTCACCAGCCTACAATATACAACTCACAACATTAAGTTGAACAACCAGCACACCTGAACGTACAACCGTACTATACAGATATATACACCTGTACACCAACATCCAAATATAGACAATATTATACTAAAAAAAATCTAAAATACTCCAATTACATTGTCTTGAGTCCCATTAGAGAGGACGCTGGACCAAGCCGAAAGCAAAAAGCATTAAAAATTGTAGAGAATTGTCCGCCAGCTGAATCAAGGTGACGCCGCCATTGAGTCTCAGTCGTTATATCGTGGACTAGGGTCCACAGTGCACCGTAGACCCTGATTTAATATACAAAATTGATGTTCAGAATACACAAAATTCTTGTTTAGAATACACAGAATTCATGTTCATAATACACATACACATAAACACGATATAATGAACATGAATTCTGTCTATTATAAACATGAATTATGTGTGTTATATAACTAAGGACACAAGCACTTAACATAATACATAGAATTCATATTTATAATGCACAGAATTCATGTTCATTATATCGTATAAATGTGTGTGTGTATTATGAATATGAATTCTGTATATTATAAAGTCAAGGTCATATATTATAACCACATGTTAGGATCATATGAGATCCCTTGTTTAGGTAAGATCGTGACATCAGATCTTGTGCATCCATGTAATCATTTAATGGTCTATATTGATTTAAGATTCTAAGTTGAAGTATATGCGAAAATGTGTGTGAATGGTGATTAAGTGTGTGCGAGCGGTGATTAAATGTGTGCGAACGGTGATTAAATGTGTGCGAACGGTGATTAAATGTGTGTGAACGGTGATTAAGTGTGTTAATGGTGATTAAATGTGTGTGAATGGAGTGGGTGTGTCAAACAATCTAGACCATTAAAATTTTTTAGATTGATGTACACGATTTGATCTCAAAATATTTTAATGGTCTAGATTGATTAAGATTCCAAGTTGAAATGTGTGTGAACAGTGATTAAATATGTGCGAACGGAGTCTGTGTGTCAATCAATCTAGACCATTAAAAAATATTACATAAATGCACAAGATCTGATCGCACGATCTTACCTAAACAAGTGATCTCATTGAAATTATACCTTTTATATATATATATATATATATATATATATATATATATATATATATATATATGAGTAACACAATCTTATAAGCCCAACAAACTTTAAAAACTCATTGCACGTATATAAAATGTAAAAACTCTTCATTTATTAGTGTGGGTACTGTATGGTTAATACAATGTACATTTTTAATATATTAAAAGTATATTATTTTTATATTGAAAGTATATCATTTACATTATTTGATAATATGATCTACTCAGCTGTATGGATCATGATGCACATAATAATGATTTCAAATAAGATTATATTTTTCTCTATGAGCCACGTTTTGACGGTGTAGACAAATATGATGCCTCTTTCAACGGCATGGAACGTGTCTAGGGAATAGTATTTATTGAGAAATCTGGTTTGAGTACACTACCTCTGAACATGCATAATCAAATATAAGATGGCCAAAAATTGAAGAGGTGATCAATTTTTGAGAGAAAAAGTTAACATTTTCAAATTATGGATATTACTTTAACCCTCCACACCCCAAAAAAAAGAAGAAAAAGGAGGAGGAAATCACTAGACTTCACTAGATATTTAGTAAGTAATACTAAAATTATACAACAAACTACGCAATCAAAATAAAATGTAATTTTACTTCTGTACAATCTTTGTAGGGTTGAAGATCCCTTTCCGGGTTTCCCTATGGTGTGCTAATGGCCTCCAACAGGTTTTTGACGATCATTTATATTAGTATTATTAATGTTATTATATTCTAAACAAAACAATTAAAATGTTTATTTTATAGAAAATGAAACAAACACATAATTTTTTAGACTGCAATAAAACACATTGAAAATGAAAATATTTTCTAGAAAGAAACATTTTTCAGAAATTACTTTCTTAGTTTGCAAATACACCATTAATTACTGTCGAAAAAGAAAACAAACATTACAAGACATAAATGTCATGTGAACATCTCATCCGCATTACTCTCAATAATTCCAAAACAATGTCGATTTTAGAATAAATATAATATATAATTGAAAATGATGCATGCATATTATCCCATACAGTTCCTAGACTGCAACAAGATATAGTTACAGTATATACTCTGTCATGCACTCTTTTCTTCTTTTTTTTTTTTTTTCTTCTAGGGAAATAATGATATAAGGAATAACATTTATCGGAACAATTATATATTTTTGAATTAAAATTTCATATTTATCCCATAATAATATTTATTAAAGCATTATATTATTACATTGTGATTTTCTATATTAAAAAAAAAAGAGATAAAATTTGTCTATTAAATACATATGACAGCAATCAATCAATAAATAAAAGAGTTATTATTTCAATTCTGACCACATACTCAATTATATTAACATATTCGTACTCTTCATTTTTATTTGATTTTGTAATTATATTTATTTCATTTTTAACCTTTAATGTAGGTGTGACACACAATGCTGTGAAACTTTGGGCATCTATTAATTATGACCTGTGGACTGTGGTCTATTGAGAGAATGGATTTAGGTGGGTGGTACTTGAGAGAGACTCTTTAGTAACAGTTCAAAAGTTTAGAGAGTCATGTGATATGCGAAATTTTCATTTTCGTTTATTGGAGCCGATTTGAGTGTTGCTACAATTGTAGAGTGAGTGGTCGTGTTGCACTGCTCATGTACACAAGAAAATTAATATATTCATATATGGAAAATTAATATATTCATATATGATTTAGATGGTATTGGCATTGCCTTCTTCTCAACCTGGATTAACGGTGATCATTGTTCCCTTGTTGGTGAACGATAAAATTAGGCTTCAATTTTAGTATCCTGAGGTATTAAATTATGGTAGAAATATTAAATTTGGTGGGAGATTGAATCGTATCAATTTTTAATTTGTTATTTGCATAGTTAAAGTTATTTCCCCTAAATTTAATTTGTTTAAATTTATCTTTTGTTATATAATCTATTACTCACCAAATTGGCTAGATTAAATGACAATTTGGTAAGATAAGGTACTAAGTGCGGAGTGGTGCACTAAGGGTGTGTTTGGTTACCCGGAAAATGACTTCTGGAAATTATTTTTCGGAATTTTGGTGTTTGGCAACACCCAGAAAATGTGGTCAACGGAAATCATTTTCCGTTGACCACGGAAAATGACTTCCGGACAAAAAGTCCGGAAGTCATTTTCCGGACTTGGAAAATGCTGGGTGCAACATGAAAAATTATATAATTATACATTTCTACCAATTTTCCACTCATTTTCTGGAAAATGAACCAAACACTCAAAGACAGTTTTCAGAGTACATCCAAACACGGAAAATGAACTTATTTTCCGGAAAATAACTCATTTTCCAGAAAACATTTTCCAGAAGTCATTTTCTTACTTTCCAAACGCACCTAAAAGAAAATGAAAGTTATGCTTTCTTGTGGCTTTTAGGTCCACATGATTCCAAAAATGATGATAAAGAGTAAAATCATTTCTCTTTTGGATTATAATGGTTGAGAAATGTATGTGCGTGCGAATTGTTTGATTCAAAAGTTATTTTATTGTTTGATTCATTGAAGAAATATACTTTAAAAATTATTATTTCAGTGTTTCGTTGATTTAAGAATTAAAAATGGAGTGTGTGTTTGGAACACACTAGTATTATACCCGTGCGATGCACGGATGAGATTAATGGTATTTATTAAACAGGAAAATAAAAATTTAAGATTAAGAACTTAAATGTTATTAAAAACTTAATGGCAAACATTGTGCTGAATTTTGGTTCTGATGGTATTCATTCAACAAATATATTATTTACAAATAGTAATTTACAAATTATTAAAAACTTCATGGTACACAACATTGGTAGTAGAATTAGTATTTTCTACTCCTTCATTCGCTATTAGAATTTTTAAACCTTTAGGGTTTCTAATCCTTGAAGCAGCAACGTAAAGTTGTCCCTGAACAAATACCGGTTTCCTTAAGAGTAACCCTACATGCGTCAAAGTTTGACCTTGGCTCTTGTTGATAGTCATTGCGTATGAGAGCATTAAAGGAAATTGCCTTCTTTGGAATTTGAACGGCAATCTTGTATCAGTAGGGGTCATTGACATCCGTGGAATCAAGAAAATTTTGTCTGCATTGTTTCCAGTTACAATCTTTGCTTCCACAACATGATCCGATAACCTGGTAATGATTAGTCTTGTACCATTGCACAGTCCCATCGAGTGATCTATGTTTCTCAATAACATCACGGGAGAGCCAACCTTTAAAGTTAAAGCATGGTTAGGGATTCCAGAAGCTTTTAAACCATTTAGAAACTCAAGAGTGTGCATATCATTTAGGATACCATCACTTGAATCAGATTTGCAGACTGTGTCGCAACTTAGATAGGTCTTGCTTTCAGCGACATGCAAATCAGTCATATACTCATTGATTGCATTGACCACATCTAGTGTTGGAGCCAAAATTGCCCGAGTTTCCATGTATTCAACCTGACAACAACCCTCCTTGAACATTGGGAATATGCTATCAACAATTGTGGCTATGTGATCACCAGTGGATGGCAACAACATTTCATTAGGGATTTCGACGTTTGCATAACCATCATTAGGACCCCCCATTGTACCATCTCCGATAGCAGCTAACCATGACGCAAATTGTTCAACCTTTTGCATATCAACTCCTGGTTCCCTATTGTTCAGTCTTAGATTCTTTGTTAACCTAAGAACTTTACAGGAATCCCACAGATAAGAAGAGTTGATTGAAGCTGAAACAATATCTTGCCTCGAACCTTTAGGGACAACTGGAAAACTTTGTCTGAAATCACCGCCCAAAACCACAGTCTTGCCACCAAAAGTTTTTTTGTTACTATGAGGATCACTGAACCGCAACAGATCACGCAATGTCCGATCAAGGGCCTCGAAGCAGTGTTTGTGCATCATTGGTGCTTCATCCCATATTATAAGCTTGCACTTGACAATTAATTCGGCAAGGTGGCTTCCCTGAGTGATGTTGCATGTGGAATCTTCGGTAACACCAATCGGTATGGCAAATCTTGAGTGTGCAGTTCGACCTCCTGGCAAAAGCAAAGATGCAATACCGCTAGATGCAACGTTGATGACAATATCACCCTGTGACCGTATTTTTGCTGATAAGGCCTTCCAAACAAAGGTTTTCCCTGTACCACCGTATCCGTATACGAAGTAGAGGCCCCCATTATGTTGCTGGATATCGTGTAGAATAGTATCGTATACGATAGTTTGCTCATCAGTCAATTGCTTTTCCATCAACTCACTCTCATCTCTTAATGCAACACGATCATAATTGAGCTCAGCAAACAACAGCCGATTATCACATCGCCATTCTGAATCATAGTTTGGAATTGGCATGTGAGGATAATCGCTCAAGGTCTTGTTGTACAACTGTAATAATCGCTCAATTTCAATCAGCGCCAAATTCTTCTTGTCATCATCAGATAAACACAACTCTGAATTTGTAAAAAAAAATTGTCTCAAAAATAATTTTAAAAAAATTTACAACATAAAGAGTATATTAAATAACCTTTTCAGATACCTCTATCTTGCAACACTCTATGTCTGTTATATTGTACATCCTCTGATAGGTGATGCCACACTTCATTCCAAACATTTTCCGGACGGTTAACCAAGTTTGAGGTAAGTAATATGACAAATAATTTCCTCATTGTTGCAGCAGTAGACCACTGACTTGCTTCATTAATTGCATCAATGTACTCTTTATCATCATCTAACAACCCTCTGGCATAGCAGGCATCTCGAAAAGTTGGATATATTACACCCTTATATGACTTAATGTCTTCAAAATTTGTAGGACCTCGAACTACATTTAGGAGACATCTCAAGTAATATATTTCACCGCTTCCGGGAGGTACATAAAAAATTCTTCCAATAGCGAACCCTCTCTGCCTTGGATGCCACTCTCTAATATCTTTCTTCCACACAAACTTGGTTGGCATGTCAATATAAGGCAAGGCCTTAGCAGAATCAAATTTCTTGTTAGCATCAAACCATGCAGTGAACATGCTTTGATTTACTGTCGGTCGATTAAGTACATTTTCTATACGGTCATCATCCTCGAAAACAACTGATTGGCAATCTGGAAGATGAAAACTTAATCTTTCCACTAGAGGGTGCCTAAATTGGACATCAAAGCTAAGAAGTCTCCAAGCTGCTTCGCATGCAGAAACATACCTGCAATCATAATACATGCTGATTTCATCTACAACCTCATTTGACCGCTCATCAGTGGTGCTTCTATAGAATTCCGCTGTGACCCTATCATTACCTTTGTTCACATACTTAAACAGATACTTGATTGACCTAGATTGGTTACACCATTCTACGTTGATGTGGGCCTAATATTTGAGAAGCAAGTATCTATTATGTGGTACGACATATCTGTTATCCAATTGCACACCATTCTTCTCCACAGTTTTACCATTGTCACGACGCTTGTAAATTGGATACCCGTCGTCATCCCAAGTGGATACATCAACAAATTTCTTTGGGAAGTGTTTTGAACACTTGTTAACCATGCACGGAGATTTGGGCTTTTCTATACCACATGGACCGTGAATCATAAATTCTTGAACAGCTTGGTAGTAATCAGTGTCTACTTCTTTGTCCAGAATTTCTGCGGAAATGAAATTGTCCATAGTTTCTGATGTAAAGGGTATTACCAATCTTTGTAGGAATATTAGAATGTGAGCGTGCGGTAATCCACGCTTTTGAAATTCAATAGTATATACCACTACATGAAAAACAAACAAAATAGAAGTTAAATGTAAGTTTACTATATTATGCATTAAAAAAGTGAAAGTAAATTTGAAACATTTTCTCTATTATGAATTAACATAATTAAAAAATGCATGATACCTGCAGTGACAACACCAAATAGATTCCCTGATCGTATTTCTTTCACTAAAGAATCTAACTTCAGCTTGAAAATCCTACATATAATGTCTGGCCTATCTTCGGCTTTCAAATTGCATTTTTACATGTATCTTTGAATCTCGGGCCACTTTGGATTACATGTGAAAGTGATAAATAAGTTTGGATATCCCTTGTGTCGACAAATTGCCATTGCATCCTGATAATTCTGAATCATATACCTAGCACCGCAAGTGAAGCTTGATGGTAAAATTATTCTTTTACCTTGTTTGCTGGTCCCAACTTCTCCTCTGGTCAAAGCATCTGAAAGTCCTTTATACGCTTCACATCTCAATGCCTTTTGATTGTTTCTAATATAGAGAAGCCTGCTAGATTCAACCATGGTGTATGCATCCACCAGAAATTGCTGGAAAAGTCTCCTAGCATATAGCATTGTGGATACTTCATTCAACCTTTCATGTATCATAAAAGCGAAGAACTCACGCTGTGACACACGAACTCTACCACCACCATGTTGGTTTCTGGTGACATTGAATTGAATATCTTCTCTGTAACCGTCTTCGCCATACGGGAAGAGAATAGGATACTGCAAAGGCAAATATGCTGGATTGAGCTCATTTATCCTCTTTAGGCCACCTGCATTACTCTCAACCAAAATATCTCGTTGACCCATTGTGGGGTCCAAGTCACCGACGATCAAGGCAGCTACCTCAGATACAGATGGTAAGTTGTATGTCCTGGCATCAACATTCCGTTTACCAATCAACCTCATCTTAAACTCTAATCGTGGATTAGATTGAATTTGATTTCTTGCTAACCGGAATGATTTCACCAACACATTGTGATCATCTAAATCTTGCTTAATATCTTCCACTATAGTGACATGTAATTGATCGATATTCTGTGAAAGGCTGATACAAAAGAAATGAATATAAGTTTTCACAACATGGTAATAGTAAATATAAAGTGCAAGAAAAGTATTACCTAAATGCGTTGATGCGGTTTTCCACCTCATTTTCTGTGTCATGGATGTATAGCTGGGAAAATTTGGGCTTATTTCCTTGTTGCGGAAGTAATCCTCCCATTAAATGAAAGCTTAGTCCATTGATTCTAAAAATGGGTGGGGAATTACCCATGTTTATGGATTTGTCGACATTTGCTCCTAATGAAGTAAACAAAAACATGTTATTGTACCTCCTAATGTGTTGTAGAAATTCTTTTTGTTTTTGTCCTTTAGTAAAGAAGAGGTCAAAAGTCCTTTTAGGAGGTATCCGCATTTTGGGCAACTTGATTTTCCCATGTCCACAGCACGATGAATATTTTGGTGTTCTGTTGCGCACAGACTTATTGACACGCTCTTCAAACCAGAAGATTGCATTGCAGTGTTCACATATATTAGTGGGGTCACCAATATCGTGGTAAGTAACTGTAACATGAAAGAAAATGATAAACCATATATTTTTTGTAATACATAACAGTTAAAAAAACATTATCATGAATAAATAATGTGTGGTATAAAAAAATTTTCATACCAGCATCTAGGGGATTATTAGCGTTATTGACTCTATCAACATTAAGGAACAATTCTTCTAAATTACAAACAACTTGTGGTGATTCATGCGTCCTTTTTTCACTTCTTTGCATAATGCAATTGGTTTCCAAAGAACAATTAGGCAAATAATTACCTGAAAAAAAGACCATTTACAATGACAATTTCTATTAACTTAAATTAAATATAACAGCAATGTAAGTACTTAATACAATGAACTACTTATTAAAATTAACATTTCCTTTCTGTTAGATTAAGTGCTATTTAATGTATTTAAAGGAAAAAATTACTATTTAATGTAATATATAACTTATTCAAAATGTTAAAACACATATTATTCCCCATTGAACACAGGTAAAAAAAAAATCATTTTCATAACTGATAAAGGAAAAATACAAATATCCATACCACTCTGTTGGCCCACTAAAGCGTCTTTATGTGTGTCAACATTAAGTAACAATTGTTCGAAATTTCGAACCACTGGCCCTGATTCATGAGAAATTATCTCACTACTTTGCATATTGCAGCTGGTTTCCAACAAACAATTAGGCAAATAATTTCCTGAAAAAAAATATTCCAATGCAGGCTTCTATAAAAAATATGAAATACAACTAAAAGCCCAATGCAACTAATAAAATAAATTACTAATAAAATTAACATTTCCTTTCTACTAATAACAATAAATAGTATTTAATGTAATACAAAACTTATTCAAGATGTATACCATTAAAGAAAATTCAAAATTGTAACACCATTTGCGTACCCTTAAATCCGCATGTAACCGGCGTTGTTTCTTGCAAAACTTGTGCAAACTCATCTTCTAAATTACGACAATAATTAAAGGATAAATTTGACCTTAAGCGATTACTGTTTGTATGAGTTGGTGGCCACAACGAACATTGACCATCATATTTACCTGTTTAACAAAAAGATCATTTCATTAAGATTAGTATTTAATCTTAAACCAAGAAATTGAAAAAGCATTGGCTAGAAAGCTTAGAAATTAAAGTAAAAACATTACATCCCACTAATGACACTATGAAATGATTTTTTTAAAGAACTTTACGAAAGTGACAAATACTGAATGTTTGGTCACAACGTGCGGTACACGTTGCTGCAATTGAAATTAACCAAATTTGTATAGCCTAGGAAAACTAACCATTAGTCAAATCATTAAATGGAACTCGAAGTTGTGTCAATTCTGCTGAGCCTGTCTCTGTAATTTGCAATGACATCTTTTGTAAGTCTAACATTGGCAAAATGTAAATAGAATGTTATTTAATGTAGTCCATACCTTTATTCGATCTTTCACCTTGACACAGTTTTTTGGTGCAAGTAATACTTGATTTGACTAATTTACCACCTGAAATTTTCTCAAAGGGTAGAAAAATGAATTTAAAAAAACTATTAATAGCACCAGACAAATATCAATGCAAATAAATGAATAAAACTTATGATATGTATGAGGTAAGTTATATGAATACTTACTATGAGTTATAATGCTCAATGGTGAATTGATGGAATTTTCAAAAACACCAAAGACGTAGTGATTGGATTGCTGCAATCCATTTCCAGATCTAGGACTTTGTATATTACTATGAACAGGAAATTGTGGTTTTTCGTTCTCTGCACATAATAAAAAATTTTCACAGCATTATAGTCATTTTATTATAGTATTAGTATAGTACAATAATTATTACATGCAATTAAATTTTAATTTTAATTTTTTATTATAACAAACGTATGTAAAAAACTGTATTTATACTAAGCATATACAACCCAATACAGAAAATTAGATGTAATGTTAATATAACATATTTTGGGACTTTATATCAGGCCCTATTATTGTATTATATTTAGCGCACTAAACTTGGGTACAAAATGAGCCCATCACCAGCTTCACAATACCCAAATAACCCAATCAAAGCAATTAGATAATTAGGAAATTGCTTTAAAAAAAAAAAGATAATTAGGCAATTCATCTCTGGCGTTGAGCAAAAGGGAAACCACGGTCATTAGCTATCTTTAGAATCGTTCTTTGCTTTCTCTTCTTAATTCCGACCGACGGTGAACCCTATACCACCATTTGGACTGAGTATTGGTGGAGATCGAACCTAAATCGATCCTGTTTGGCGAATTTGGCAGAACGACGGTCACCATTTCTGGCGATCGCACTGCAGAATTGAAGTACTGGGTCCGAGCTAGGTCGTTCCGACTGAGGGTGAACACTATACCACCATTTCGAGTAAGTATTTGGGGCAATCGAACCTAAATCGAACATGTTTAGTCCTATTTAGCAGCGATTGAAGACCATTTCTGGCGATCCCAGTGCAGATTTCAACTAAGGAAACCGAGCTAAGTCTTTGATTTTGTTTTAGATCTAATACTAAACTTTTGTTAATCATGTAGTTGAAGTTATGCTTTTCATAGATGTTACTAATTCGGCTGGGTGCTTGAAAATCAATAGCTAACCTTCGTTTTTTACTCTTTCTTCCTAATTCGTACCTAGATTGTAGACCAACAGTACGATTTTTGCAGATAGTGGTTCTAATCGGATCTGTTTTGGGGAATTTCTAAACTCTTGAATAGCTCTTCTCGCTATGAATAAACCTATTTAGTTCTGATTTCAACTAAATAACCCTAGTAAGTATCTATTTTTGTTGTGGATCTATTACTCTGGATTTGTACAGCATCTAATGGAATTTATAAACTAATAATTTATCGCAATCGCATTACTGATCTATTACTTGTTTAGCATCTATTAAGTACAGAAATTTATCAAAATCAAGTAGCTACAAAACTATAATATGAAGTATTAGTTTGAAACTTACCTTTGTTTTCAGCTATTTTCTTCCTCTTCTTGCCCATGATTGTTGAATTGCTGAGTTTCTTCATCTTCTTGAATAGCTCTAGTGTGGCATGTTGTGTGGGTGTTTTCAATTCTCCTGTTATAATATAATATCTTCAAGACTGTTCAGTATGTATGCAGCTATAACAGGTTGTAGCTACTCACATTGATCTGGGTATTTGGTTGGTTTGATTTGAATCTAAATTTACTTAACATCTTTAAAACAAAATTCTGCAGTGAATGATGTTGTTGTTGGAAGACTAAAAGGTGGAATTATGGCTACAGTTCATTTCCCTATGAAGAATCTTTGGTAGATACTTATGTAACTAAGTATAGTTCCTGGACATTGGTACTTTGTATTTCTTATATGATTTCCGAATTCATTGTTTGCTAACATCTCTTTTCTAGTTTATGCAAATGATGAATTTTCATTCTGATGCTATATTCAAGGTATAGTTTGCTAATATGTTATGAAATAGAGCATTTTGCAGTTCGTTTTACGTAGTCGAATTCCAATTTTATTTACAGGTTTATTTCTAAAAATCAGATTTAAAGGTGAGACTGTTCCTATTTTCTCTATTAATAAGATTTAAATCATTTAAATATATAAGATTTCTTTTTTTAAGGGTCTCACACCTTAAGTATATTTAAAGAATACATTCCATAATTGATACTTTTGCCACTAAGTATTGTTCTTCTCTGCAACACTTATACTTTTAAACTTCATAAATTTAAAATTCAACTCTCATGCATTAAGTCTATTAACTTAAATCTGTTGACCTAAGACCATCACATACTTGGGATCAACAAACTTTCTATGGTGATTAACATACATACATACATACATATATATATATATATATATATATATATATATATATATATATATATATATATATATATATATCACAAAGAATATATAAAGATTGTATTTGTTACACTTAAAACTGTCATTTTGATGAACACTTAGTTTCATTAACAATTTTTTATTGATACTGTGTCCATAGAGTTCAAATCTTTAGGATAATAGTGGGAAATCTACAATGACTTACTACTATTTTATTTTCTACACAAGTATTGGACTACAAATGCTATTTTCAACTGAGTAACCATCCTGAGAACATCATCCTAGGCAGGTGATTCCACACAATGCTTTTGTTTGATAAGGTATACTTAAAAGGATTTTTAAGTATAATTATAAAGTGATTTCTTCTTAAAATGCATCATATAAGTTTCCAAAGGTTACAAAAATCAAGTCATACTATCACATGCACATTGCAATGTGTTATGAAAACTGTCATCACAAATGCTTTAAGTCAGAACATTAGCCCATATACACAACACTAATTCTAAACTTTCAAAACTTATACATTAAATCCCAAAAACAAACTGCTAAGATAGTTGGAATACTTGCACTCCTAAGCATTTTCATTTCCCTATAAAGAATCTAGTACTATACAATTTTGTAATCCCTTAAATGCTAAAATTACATTTCTTGAGTGCATGACATAGACATGCTACATATTTTTGAGACTGAAAATGATTAGCTATTGTTTCTTCTTCATTCTTCTTCCTACTTGCATGATAGTTTTCCTTGTATCACCAGAAGTGCAAAATTACTGCAGATTTGTTGGTGTTCAGCATACTGGATCATCACCCTGCAATAAAAACACATATATATACCTTCACAGCAGTATGTAATGCTGTGAAAACACACCACAAATAATAATTACATGGACAGATATGAGTGCAAAATTATTGCAGATTTGTTGGTGTTCAGCATACTGGATCATCACCCTGCAATAAAAACACATATATATACCTTCACAGCAGTATGTAATGCTGTGAAAACACACCACAAATAATAATTACATGCACAGATATGAGAACTGAAATAAAATAGATAGTCTACGAAAAAACAGATTACAAAACAACAACCGAGTTCAAATCAGTACACATAACTAAAATATGTGTACTGCAAAGTATCAAAAGACATCCATTCGAACTGAATTTAACACTTATGTTGTCCAATAGCTGGGTCATGCCACACATAGCAGTCAGTCAATCAATTTTCTCTAATTTTACTTTAGTCTCTTTCACTTTCTTGGAAGATTGAGTTGATGAGAATTCATCTAGCAAACATCTCTTAGTCGTTCCATCAACTGCATCTCCAACAGTAGCAGGTGTCAACAGTGCTATTGGGCTTTCACCTTCATCACTCATAAAATCCTACAGTGCACAATAAGTATTTAAATGTGAATATTTAAAAACAGTAAGCTCAATGGAGTTTTTAAGTTGTAAAAATCAAGTAACCTCAAGAAAATCATCATCTCCAAGACTTATAGGAAAGTCATAGCTGCCTTCCTTAACCATCAGTTTCAATAGGTCATTGCAGTGAATTTTCAAAAACTCTGGGTCAGTATTAATTCTTAGGACTGGAAAGGCCTTGCCACGGTTGGCTAACTCATCCTTCCCGGCTTTTATTTTAAATAACATTGTTCTCCCTACCAAATCCATTACCTCCTTCACTGGCATATTTTTCTGCAAAACCATTTCAAAGAAAAAAAAAGATTGGGTTTAGTATGTCAAATAAATAAATAGCAGCTCAGTTAATATTAGCAGTCAGTTACTTGCCTTATTCCTTGCATAAAGTTCATTTGCTGGAACTCCTATCAATTCTTGGCATTCCCTATCCCAAAGCAAAATGGAAGCATTACCCTTAATGTCAACCACACGCAAATGTATTTTATAACGGGGAATCCCCTCATCCCAGATCTGCATACACTTGAAGCATTTGTTAACCCCTTCAGAAAGCTTAAGTTTTTTGTTGCAGCCATTTTTCTGACATGAGCTATACCACCAATCCATGGGATTGACAATACCAGATATCATAGCAGCTACCCAGAATTCTCCTCACTACAACGAAACAGAGATCAGTTTTTGTAAGTATTACTTGATTAAAAACATCTATTGAAAAAGACTTTAATTGTGAGTAAATTGTGAGTACCTCATCATTGTCATAAATCTGATTTATGGTCAGTAATTCCATAGCTTGACTGGTAGACTCATCCACTGTGTTTGTGTAACTAAAGGATGACAAAGAAGCTATGTTTCGAATGGGAGTTTGATGATCAATGCTTCTCAAACTGTAATGCAAGGCAATTATGATATTTTTTATTAAGTAAGAAATAAGTTTTACTACAATACATATCTATTATGTNTATATACCTTCACAGCAGTATGTAATGCTGTGAAAACACACCACAAATAATAATTACATGGACAGATATGAGTGCAAAATTATTGCAGATTTGTTGGTGTTCAGCATACTGGATCATCACCCTGCAATAAAAACACATATATATACCTTCACAGCAGTATGTAATGCTGTGAAAACACACCACAAATAATAATTACATGCACAGATATGAGAACTGAAATAAAATAGATAGTCTACGAAAAAACAGATTACAAAACAACAACCGAGTTCAAATCAGTACACATAACTAAAATATGTGTACTGCAAAGTATCAAAAGACATCCATTCGAACTGAATTTAACACTTATGTTGTCCAATAGCTGGGTCATGCCACACATAGCAGTCAGTCAATCAATTTTCTCTAATTTTACTTTAGTCTCTTTCACTTTCTTGGAAGATTGAGTTGATGAGAATTCATCTAGCAAACATCTCTTAGTCGTTCCATCAACTGCATCTCCAACAGTAGCAGGTGTCAACAGTGCTATTGGGCTTTCACCTTCATCACTCATAAAATCCTACAGTGCACAATAAGTATTTAAATGTGAATATTTAAAAACAGTAAGCTCAATGGAGTTTTTAAGTTGTAAAAATCAAGTAACCTCAAGAAAATCATCATCTCCAAGACTTATAGGAAAGTCATAGCTGCCTTCCTTAACCATCAGTTTCAATAGGTCATTGCAGTGAATTTTCAAAAACTCTGGGTCAGTATTAATTCTTAGGACTGGAAAGGCCTTGCCACGGTTGGCTAACTCATCCTTCCCGGCTTTTATTTTAAATAACATTGTTCTCCCTACCAAATCCATTACCTCCTTCACTGGCATATTTTTCTGCAAAACCATTTCAAAGAAAAAAAAAGATTGGGTTTAGTATGTCAAATAAATAAATAGCAGCTCAGTTAATATTAGCAGTCAGTTACTTGCCTTATTCCTTGCATAAAGTTCATTTGCTGGAACTCCTATCAATTCTTGGCATTCCCTATCCCAAAGCAAAATGGAAGCATTACCCTTAATGTCAACCACACGCAAATGTATTTTATAACGGGGAATCCCCTCATCCCAGATCTGCATACACTTGAAGCATTTGTTAACCCCTTCAGAAAGCTTAAGTTTTTTGTTGCAGCCATTTTTCTGACATGAGCTATACCACCAATCCATGGGATTGACAATACCAGATATCATAGCAGCTACCCAGAATTCTCCTCACTACAACGAAACAGAGATCAGTTTTTGTAAGTATTACTTGATTAAAAACATCTATTGAAAAAGACTTTAATTGTGAGTAAATTGTGAGTACCTCATCATTGTCATAAATCTGATTTATGGTCAGTAATTCCATAGCTTGACTGGTAGACTCATCCACTGTGTTTGTGTAACTAAAGGATGACAAAGAAGCTATGTTTCGAATGGGAGTTTGATGATCAATGCTTCTCAAACTGTAATGCAAGGCAATTATGATATTTTTTATTAAGTAAGAAATAAGTTTTACTACAATACATATCTATTATGTAAAACATACCTCTCTCTAAAGCTTGTAAATTCAGGGCAATCCAGGTCAAATATGCATTGAGTGACATCATATGAAGAGCAAATTTTCACCTCAGCATCTAAAGTAAATAAAAACATAGTTAGTAGCATCAATATTTTGAAGACTCTAGTTACTAACATTTAAAGATTACTAACCTCTTACACCAATTTTGATTCTACAGAATTGAATCAACACAACGACAGGCTCGGTGCAAGGTGATTGATATAAGTGTTCGATTTTCGAGACATGCTGGTCCCAAAATGTGCAGGTAATCTTACTACCCCTAACATAAAACACAAAAGCAGTCAAGTATATTTTAGTGCCCAGTAATGTATTAGACAGACATTAAAACAAATTTGATACTTACTGAGCATCCTCTAACACAAAGTCAATAAGCCTAGTTTTATTCCCTTGAATGGTCTTTTCTTGGGGTGCATACACTTGAACAACACGTCCGATAATATCTATACAAAATGTATGGAAAAATATTATCACCCACTGTTAAGTTAAAAAAAAAAGTGTAGACAACTATAGGCACGAAATATTACCTATGAGCTCTTTGACATTTAAATCTGGATTTCCTTTCAAACTCTGAAATGATCTTAGCCTAAACATGTGCCATGGAAAATGGTCTGACCTCAACTCTTTTAGAATAGTTTCGTGATTGAATTGCAGCATGTATTCGTACATGCTAGTTTTGTATGTATGATAATTTGAAACAACATAAAAATTCTTCACACCATAGACGTTTCCTTCTACAAAGCTATCCACAAATTTGGGTACAATATTTGATGGAATCTGAGCATGAATTACTGTGCCCTGTTAATACAGACTGTTAGAATATGATGTAGGTACTGATATATTGTATAAATTTCATGATATAAATTTATATCATGAAATTTGATCTACTGATATATTCACAGGTACAAGGGACAATAAAAACTGATATACATGCATGCCTGCTTATGTATACAAACTGCAGAATAGGTATGGCCTAAAGTTTGACAATCAGTTCTCAACTTTTTACAGTGTTAACCAATTCCATTGCAAATTTTATTTTCATTTTTCTGAGACAATGTTGCGTACTAACCTGCAAATTTATTTAGGAGTAAAAACACATACCTCTTCATCGTGTAAGACCAATTCCTTACTCTTTATTTCCGAAGAGCTATTCCTTTCCATCACCAAGTAGGTCTGAATAACATTGCAGCATGGTTTTTGAAGGTGGATAATTGACTCGCCAAGATGTACATTCCCATGGTTGATCGAAGGAATATGGAAATGAATCGCAAAATGCTATCAGTGGATTTAAATGTTAAACTGTTGTCGAAGGAATATGTATATGTGTATTGTAATATATAATATATTGAATCCCTTACGGATGTGAATCTCCCAGAGTCTTAGACTCACAATAATTCCATTTTATTGGGACTTTACTATTACCCATATCCCAATCGACACGATTGGCGAAACGTTGGAAACGATTTGGTTTCCCAACGAAACAACAATTATTCCATCTACTGAGTTCTTTCTGCCATTAATATCTTAATGTATATACCGTTAATGTATACATTAAAAGATATCGCGCTTGGAGCCTTTTTTAACGCAGGATCTGTACGTCCATATATTGCAATAGAAACGACACCGTTTTTGCTTGGGCGGGAATTTGCCAAAACTGCATTTAATGCTCTCCTTATGACTTTTTTATAATAGAGATAAATACCCTATACAAAATATATAATAATAATAATAATATTGTAATGATATTTTAAGCTAATAATGACAGCTAAAGTCAACTCATTGCATTGTAAAATGTGCTAATTTTAGTTTAAATACTTCGTTAATTTGATGAGAGGGTATGAGGTAGTGGTTGGGTTAAATCAACTACTTTAACTCTATAAGCAATTTGAGAGAAGATTGCTTTTTGGTGCAAATACAAATTTAATGATAGACCCTTAGTCAAAGTGGTAATAAAGTAGTAAATACAATCCTTTTTTTTTTTGATAAATTTACAGGGTCTTTCTCTCCGTCCGTTTTACGGTCCGGCGCTCCGAGAGGCACAGAAGCTGGCCCAGGAGGAATCATCACTTGCGGGAATTGGACCCGAGTTCTCCCGAAATTCCTCCCCACAAAGAGAGCTCACTTGCCACTTGAGCTACCCCATTGAGTTGTAAATACAATCCCTGAATGAGCATTAGATAGTGATTTTAATAATTTTAAAAAATATTTTTCAAATTTCAAATTCTAATGTATCGAATGAATTGATTAGTGGGACAGGTTTTATTCCCTTTTCCAGTTAATTAATTTTGAAATTAATACTCAACTAAATTGGTATTAAAATGCTTTTAAAAAAAAAGGTTTTGAAATCAATTTTTTAAATCTAATTTGCGGTGTGGTTGAGTGGAAAGGACTCGTCCATCCTTAACCAAATGTCAAGGGTCCGATCCTTGGCTTTCTGTATTGACCATTCTTAAATCTCTAAGCCAGTTGTCTCACTTAATAGAGGCGAGGAGATTAATTACTGTGTTCGATAGTTAAAACCTAAGGTACACAAAAAAATCACTATGTTCGACAGTGAAAATCCTGGGTACAACACCAAAAAATTTCTTTATATCTAAGATAGTAATAATGCTACATTCTTATTTTGGTTTTAACTTTTTATGAGACAATATTTGATTAATATATAAAATTTTTAATGCTATATGGGGTTGGCTTATTCAAGGTAGCTAATGAATAAAAGAAATTGGAAAAAGAAAAGTGGGAGCAACCCAATCTAATATGGTCAGAAATTGGAAAAAGAAAAATGGGAGCAAGGCCATCTAATACGGTCATTGACTTCTTGTACTATCGTAAATCCTAGGTATAAATTTAATATTAACACAAATAATATTATTATTTTTTCCATTAGGATATAATACCAAAATAAAAATTATAATTGACCATGGTTAAAAAGTGGAGCACTTACCGCTATAATTTCTTTTGTCTAGGTGAGTTAATTTGTTTGACTCATTAATGATATGTTGTTTGAAATTATAGACATGCATATTTTCATAAAATGGATCAAGACTTAATATTTGAGCACTCAAATAAATAAGCCTCTGACAAATCGCAAATTATATTGTGGACCATGATCCACAATACATTGTGGATTATGGTCATGGCTGATACTGCAGTTGTGTTGAACTGATACTACAATTGTGTTGAAAAGAAACTGCAGTTGTGCATTTCATCCGTTCAACACACTGTAGCATCTGTTCAACACAACTGCAGTATCTTTTCAACACAACTGCAGTATCAGTTCAACACAACTGCAATTCTAGACGGATGAAATGGCCTCTGTTCTGCACAACTGCAGTTCTCTTTCAATACAACTGCAGTATCAGCCATGGTGCATGGTCCACGGTATGACGACTGCTGACGAACTAGAACAAACGGAGAGCACTTCGACTTGTTCTGAAGTATTGACAAAAATTTACTAAAAAATAAATTTTCGAGAGAGATGGACTTACAAAAACAACAATTTTGAATAAAAAAATTTATTGTCTTGACAAAAGATCATCAATATAATGCCATAAAACTTGGAAGGTAAAATAGCATAAAAAAAAATTAGTATTGCAAACTCTATGTAATATGATAATACTTCTGTTACTTTCCCAAGGTTGAGAGAGCATTAATTTTTGGGCTGAAAAGATTAGAAAAATTATAAAACAACTACATTGCAAAGAGTCGGGAGTGTTTCATACAAAATAAATAAAACTAGCTATAAATTCACGTTTGTCAATAATCACATTGAGGGTGTAATCCGTGTGTGTATAATGTTTAACATGTTTGATATTATTAATAAAAAGGTTCACTGGTTAAAACTCATTAATTTTAGTGTCTTGGCCGAATGATTTTTTCATCCATTAATAATCATTTTAAATTCGGCGGACATTATTTTCAAATTCTTGCAGAATTGTCTGAATTAGTGTCTTGGCCAAATGATTTTTCATCCATTAATAATCATTTCAAATTCGGCCGACATTATTTTCCAAATTCTTGCAGAATTGTCTGAATATAAAATGGGCATATATATAGTTGTAAGATCTTTGTCATTCCAATCTTCATACTTTATTTGGCAATTAATGTCATATAAATCCATGGATTTAAGTGTGTTTTTTATATTGTCTATTTTTGTTTTGATTCCTGCAAAAAATATTAATGGCTTCACTATTGAACTCATCCACCCTAACTCTCCTTCAAACCCTTACCGTAACCCTTCCAACAACAAATTTCATTGGATCCGGCAGTCGTATAGCAACACTGACATAAAGCCATTGGATGGAGGATACGTCATGAAGTACTCCATCGGTACGCCACCGTTTGAAACTTACGGCATTTCCGATACCGGCAGTGATGTCACTTGGACTCAGTGCGAACCATGCATCGATTGTTTCCCGTAAAGCCTACCCATATTTGATCCGAAGCACAGCAAATCGTACAAGACGACCACGTGTGATTCAGATGCATGTTCTCTCGATGACGATGACTTTCAATGTTCCAACAACAACGTTTGCCAGTACGACGTCAGTTATGGCGACGGGTCCGAAAGCGTCGGTGACGTGGTTACTGATACTCTCACCATCGGCAACACTTCCTTCAAGAACGTGGTGCTGGGGTGCGGCCACTGGAATAACGTCACGTTCTCCAACAGCATCGCCTCTGGCATTGTTGGCCTCGGCTACTCTAATGTCTCGATCGTCAAGCAGTTGAGCAAAGAAATCGGTGCAAAATTTGCTCACTGCCTATCTTCTCAATCTGATTCCAAAAGCTATATAAGTTTCGGCACAGACGCCATAGTTAAGGGTCCTGATGCTGTTTCAACTTATATCTCCATACGCCCTGAAGAACCTCCCTTTTACTGGCTCTCCTTAGAAAGCATGAGTGTCGGCGAAAAGAACATCCCCGTCAAGCAATCTCCTCTTGAAACACCTGGCAACATTATCATTGACTCAGGGATGACACTGACAACCATCCCGCCCGATGTGTTCGATAGTATGAAATCAGAAATGATGAAACAGATTGGGGAGACTCCTATAGATGATCCTCAAGGCTTATTCGGGCTATGCTACTCGACAAGTAAAAAAATTAAGGTGCCAAAAATTGTTGCACATTTTTCAGGGGCTGATGTAGAGTTGTCACCTCGGAGATTATTTGAAGAAGTAGAAGAAGGTATCTCTTGTTTCACAATAACTTCATTCACATACATGGAAACATCCATATTCGGCTGTCCATCCCAAGTAGACTACCTTGTTGGGTATGATTTGGAAGAGATGACAGTTACCTTCAAGCCTGCAGATTGCTCCAAATTTTAAGTCTCAGCGCACTTTGCATTTTAAATCCTTTAATTTAATTTGGTGTTTTGGAATGTAGTCGCTAATTCAATAAGTTTTATAGCATCAAGGGTAATGCTATGTAGTATATACTATTGATGTTGAAAAAGAAAAGTTTAAATTTGCACTAATTAACTCCCATAAGTTTTTTTTCAACGAAATCTTTTCAACTCTCGTAAAAAAAAAAAGGTAAGATTTTAACTTTTTGTTTAAAAGTTAAAATAAATAAAGTTAAAATTTTAAATGATAATTTGTATTTAAATAAGTACGTGTTATAACTTAATTTTAAAGTTTAAAGTTATAAAACTTATTTTAATTTAACTAAGAAAAATATTTAATTTAATCCTTAAATTGATTAAAATTTTGTAATTAATATATTTAACAAGTTGTTAAGGTAACCGATTAATTTTTCCTACTTGACATCTCATTCAAAAAAAATTAAAAAAATTCTCGATAATTTTATCAATTGGTCCGATTCGAACGGAGAAGTCCACAAAGCTTCTTCGTCCAAATCAATTTGGATGGAGCGATATGTCCAAATTGACATACATGAAGAAACCATGGCAGCTTGGTTGCCATGGCAGATTGTTATTGCTGATTTTTTAAATTAATATAAATTTTTTTACTTATTAAAAAAGTTTTAAAAAATATATAAATTCTCATGACATCATGCGTGATAACTTGGGTAACATGCTATTATGGGTCAAAACTTAAATGGGTTAATTGTATAGTTTTAACAAGTTTAAGTGTTTAATAGAAGTTTTTTTTTTTTTTTCATTTTTTTAGTCCAATTGTCTAATTACATTTTGATATATAATTGGAGGGTCTATTTGACCCTTATCTTTTGTTTTGTTTGTATTGTTTTCTTTTTGGGTGGGGGTTATCCATGTATGGTTACTGGTTAGTTAATACTAAATTCCAAACTTAAATTTATATTTCAATATCGACTATATCAAGACATATTTTTGAGTATTACTGACTCTGTTACAATGTAGTATCTGTTCATAGCTACTTTCTCAACCTACTGAAGCACAAAGAGGCTCGAACCCACTCCCATCATCCATGTGAGAATGTAAACTGACACACCGGGTGCCACTAGACCACAAGGTCATTGACACGTACATCAAGACATATTTAATCCTCATGAAATTACTCGTCACAATTTGTTCGATTAAATCAGTATAACACAACACTAAGATATCAATTAAACTGGGTTAATTCAAGTTGTGATGGATAAAACTAATGTGAGGGTCCAAATTAATTAATCCAATACAAAAATTAAGGCAAATTATATCATGGATTATGTCAACTTTGCATCATGGACCATGTATGATTATTATAATATTGTAGATTCATAAAATGTATCATTAATTAATTATGTTTTATTATTATAATATTATAGGTTATTATAACAATATTGTAGATTCAAAAAAATGTTATTTTCCAATAATTCAAGGCTTAAAAGTGTTATTTTCTCATGCAAGAGGGGAAAATGGAAGAAAAAATAAAAAAGGAAAGAGAAAAGAGGGAAAAGGGAAGAAAAGTAGTTTAAAAAAAAATTTCTTGAATGTCTTCTTTACAAATGTTAGCAATGATAAATTAACAGTGAAAGAAAAAAAAATGAAAATCATGATGGCATGTTTGGTTCATGTAATAGGTTTGGAATGGAATAACATTCCTTGAAATGACATATTCCATTGTTTGTTTTGTCCATT
Organism: Ipomoea triloba; assembly: GCF_003576645.1. Lineage (NCBI taxonomy): Eukaryota > Viridiplantae > Streptophyta > Magnoliopsida > Solanales > Convolvulaceae > Ipomoea > Ipomoea triloba. Next base: position 22,874,796 of record NC_044916.1, on the reverse strand, counting down.
CTTAATAGGCCGAATACTTAATAGAACTCGTGGTTACGAGTTCATGACCAAACATGAGAAATACTTATGGTCGAAGACTTAGAAGAATTGAAAGCCGAAGACTTGCTGATGAAGACCAAGAAGACTCGAGGCCGAATACTGGAAGGGCCAAGATTATGAAGGCCGAATGATAAAAGATAAATCATTCAAGGATATCATGAAAGAATGATAAAGACAATCATTCGTGTGAGCAGTTAAGGCAGGAGTAGTTATTGACTCATAAGGACAAGTCTAAAGACATTCTCTGGAAGTTTGTCTTGTCCATATATAGCCTTGATATAATAATAATAATAATAATAATAATAATAATAATAATAATAATAATAATAATTTGGTTCATTTTCCAAAAAATGAACCAAATACACCAAGACAGTTTTTCAGAATGCAACCAAACACTGAAAATGAAAATGTTTTCTAGAAAATAACTCATTTTTGAAAAAACATTTTCTAAAAGTCATTTTCATGCTTTTCAAATAGATCATAATATTACATTTTTTTTCAATAGTTTACTATATGTAGATTGGCATAATTTTACTTACCAAAGTCACTTTGTACTCTAGTTTTTAGCGGGTGTCCCTTGCCTATAAATACCCACAAATTGAATTCAGTATATGTGACTTTTTGGTATAGTTTTCTTTGTATCACCATGGTACTTTTGGAGTCTGAGTGTCTGACAAGTGATGACTCTATAATTTTTTTTTAATTTAATCCCAAACTATTTTATTATAAAGAAAATTTTGACACAAGGTACCATATATACATACTTTCTTATAATAAGATATTGTTAAAATATCATATAATATTTTGATAATTTATTTTTAGTTTACACTATATAAATTTTATAAATAATATAATATAATTATTGAATATATGTTATTATTTGTGTGTGCATCATGGCATATTTGTTTATGCTAATATTAGCTTGAAATTGAATATGTCTACTTGTAAGATCTCTCTCTCTATATATATATATATATATTATGCTGGATATATAGTACCATTGAACACAAAAAGACATTTGCTTCTCTTTAGTTTAGTTAAAGAAATTATAATTTGTTGTTTTAGGAGTGGATTCAAAAATCTTTTTTAGTGGGGCGAAAGATTAAAACATAACTAATGAGATATTTTAAATAAAAAGGTGAAATATTTAAAGGTCGAGCCATAAATGTTGTTGACTAGGGATGAAAAATCAAAATACATCAAAACGCAATAAAAATATATATATTTAAAACATAATATGAAACATATATAATTAATTAACTAAAGTGGTTCGAATGGAAAACACATTATAAATCATTCATCTCACGATTAATATTAAAAAATAAAAAAAGCCACAATGTTACAAATAAAATTCATGATTTGAGATTTGAGCTCCTGACCTTTAAGATGAAAACTATATATATACTTTAATTTATTATCTAAGCTAGGTTATCCTTTATCAAATTTATGTATATTTAATACTTATAAACGTTTACTATATATATATACATAAGAGACCTATACATACATACATACATACATATATATAAAGGGGGTGGGGTGAGGGATCGGAGGGGGACAGCTATCCCACGGTAGATCCGCCCTTATGTATGTCCTTCAAGTGAAAAAAAAAATAAAAAAAAAAGATGTGAGAAAATATGTGAACTTATTGAGCCATTTTATTTTGTACATAACAATATTATTAATATTAATATTAATATTTATGAATTCGGGTTGCCAAGCCACTAAAATTAGAAAAGAAAGATCTTTAGAAGAACAGAAATGAGCATACAATTCAACAGTGGCGCAGCAGTGTATCTATTGCATGCTCATTTATTGGGGTTTCATTACATAGAACATAATACAACGTAACATATATAAATAATATTAGTAAGGGAACTGAAATTGGACAAAGGACGACATATCCTGATCACCCTCCAGCACGTACAAGTGGAATGCAGCCATGAGGAATAAGAGTCCATGCATGCAATGCCCCTTTATGTATCATATCACTCCAATCATCAATTACATCAAATACTGAAAAACCAAAATCAAAAACACAAATGGACATGTTCCATATATGAAAGTGAAACACAATAAGACTAAACAAATTTAGAGTAATTTTTTCCTCTCTTCTCTAAAGACACATGAGAATCAAATCGATCACATACTTAATAATCTAAATAAATTTTAGTAAAAGTAATATATATACAAAAAACTAATAATAATAAAGTCTTCCATTATGGGTTTGTATAAAAATGAATTAATGATGATAGAGTTTTTTTTTTCTAAAAAAATTCTTTCTTCCTTTTTTTTTTTTTCTTTCCTTTATTTTGCATGCATGCAGAAGTGAACCCAAATGAATGATGATGAAATTTTTTGTTAGATTAAGGTTCACCTTGCATTGTGGAATGACATTTTCAGATGATGTGTTTGTAGTTTTTTTTTTTCAAGAAAGATTATGTATTTGTAGTTAATATATTATGTGCATGCAATTAACAAATTATGTGTCTATAAATAAATTGAATACACATATGATGTGCCTGTAATTAACATATATTATGTGTCTTCAATTTATTTACAAATACATAATTTATTAATTGAAAGCGAATAATATGTAACTGCAGATTTTTGATCCAAGGTCCACAATATAAGGTGGACACTAGTCCATGGTATAACAATTAGAAATCTTTCCTTGAAGAGAGATTTAAATAAATTGAAGGCACATCATGCAGTTAAAATATGATGTGCTTGTAGTTAACATATTACGTATTCGATTTATAGAGAAACATAATTTATTATCTGATCGTGAAGGCACATATTATTTTTGAACCAGGGTCCACAATGTAAGGTGTCCCTGATCCGTGATATAACAATCGGAAATCTTTCATAGAGAGACTTAAATGTTATTCTGCACCATTAGAATTAGAGTGAATATGTTGAGGGTAATTAAGGAGCCTATTACCTGGAAACAGAAGTAGGGTATAGAGGCATTAGTCCTTGAGGCGGTGAGCCTCCTTGGTATAGCGGCCACCCTTTCTGGAAAAGATGAGATGAACACCAGGGTCATGGTGATTGCACGATGCATTGTGGAGGACTGAATTGTTGACTCCTTGGACATTGCTGTTCATGAAAGCAGTCATGGGCAAAGATTCCGTAGTCCCCTTTGGCCCCATCCTAGATGACTTGCCTTCTTCGTCGCTTTCCTTCCCAGAGTTGTCCCCCTCGCTTTGAAGCCTTCGAGGGTTGCCGTTAAAGCCATGTTTATTAGCTGGCGCCGCAGGGCTAAGCTCCATCATGGCTCCCTTATTCTCTCCTGCAAGTCATGAGAAAATGTTGATGGAAATTAAAACCTTTTATGTTTGTTTGTTAGTCGTGAATTGACTAATGCGGTTATGATTCTTAACTATAATATAGGTACCAACGCTTAAATCTTGCAGGGTATAAATGTTATATGTTAGTATGAAACACTTACCATTATATTAAAAGTTTATAGCAAAGATTGTTACATTTTCGAAAAGACTGTGTTAGATTTGGTCTTTCAATTCTCTCAAGGACTTGTTACTATATCAAAAGTTATATTTACTTTGTTTTATTTTATTTGTCTTATTTACTATTTATTTAATTACCTGCAAGTGTGAGAATACTCATTCCGAGTGGCTCTTCGGTGTCTGATCGTTTCTTGTGATGAGCATTGTCTTTGTCTTTGGGCACCATTGCTTCTCTCTTTCCGGTCCACTCAGTCTCGCTGCTGCTATACCTTTGTGTGGCATTGAATTTCTGGGCAGTTGCCTTGTTTCTTTCAGATCTTTGTTGAACCACCACCGTTTTCTGATCAATTTCCGCCGGAATTCTCGGTTCCACCTCTGTTTCCGGCTTAAACTGAGCCGCTGGGGGGAGTTTCAGAGGAGAAACCGGCTTCATTTTGGGAGAATACTGATTGGTTTCAAGGTTTTTCGGTGATGGCGGTGGAGACCTTGATGATGATGATGAAGTAGCCGGTTTGGGAGCTTGGTAAAGCTGAAACGGCCGAGTGGGATCCTGCACGCCCGGAATCGCCGCCGCCGGAGATTTGGGCGCCGAGGGGATAGTAGCAGCGGGGCGCGGCTCCGGCGCCGGAGGTGGTGCTCCGACCGTAAACCTCGGTTGGACCGGAGGCGGCGCCACCGGTTGCGGCGGCGCTGGGGCTGTAGGGGGAGGAGGCGCCGGCGCGGGAGCGGGAGCGGTTGGTGGCCGTTGAGGGGGGCTAGGATCTCGAGTTTGAGGTGGCGGAGGCCTAAATGGGGCAGCCACGGGAGGCCGAAACATGGGTTGAGGGGCGGCGGCAGGCGGAGGCGGTGGCGCGCCGGCGGGGCGAAGCATGGAAGCGAACCGGAACATGGGACGAGCTTGTTGTTGTTGGCTTGCCATTTCAACACTTGATAGTATTACAATCAAAACAATACTGGATAAGAAAAGCGTGGCCTTGTTACTTAAATTTATAGTCCAAAGAAAAATTACTATGGACCAAATTAAACATTGCAAAAGTAAACGTAGAATTTGGGAGGAAAAGCATCAGATTCAAATATTATGTAGCAATCTATCCTAGCTAGATAAATCATAAAAGTAGCAAGGTAAGTATCAGATTCAAACATCACATCCGTAATTGGTTGGTATCACATTTTGTCTATTCTTGGGGCCATTCAATGCAAAGAGTGACACTTACAAAAGCCTTCCTATGATTCTGGAGTATATATCAATTCAATTTTAAAATCCCTGGATTAGTGATGACGTCACTTGTAACCCTACAAGGCTACAAGTTTATTTCTTCTTCTTTTTTTTTTTTTTTAATTAGTCACTAGTGTTTTACCCGTGCGATACACGAACAAAATTATGTTATTATAAATTTAAATAAAAATTTAGAAAATATATAAATATTTTAAAATGTACAATATAAAATGTACAAAATGTCTCATAATTCTAGGACATTATTTTTTTTCCGCATAGGCAATGCACACCCGTGCAACACCCGTCCAGCGCCCGTGCAAAGTTGGCATAACCATCTCTTAGCTGTTTTTCACCTTTTATTATGATGCGCGCGCGCGCACACACACATTTAGATAAATTTATAGAGAAAATTTTACATAATTAATTTGATTTATTCTTAAGTGTATTTCATATATATTATAATTCCAACAATATGAATAATAACTAAGAAAATTATATTTAAAAAATACAAATTTTAATTTTTGTATTAGTAAATTTAAATTCTAATTGGATGCATTTCCTTAATGATTATATATTACGTCGTATATGCAAATAATATTTATTAATATATATATATATATATATATATATATATATATATATATATATGCAAATTCTATAATATAATTTCCGTAATTATAATATATATTGGTGGGTTTATAATTAAAATAATCACATTTAAAAATTAACAAAATTAGCATTTTAATTTTGTATTATTAATATAGTGCATAAATATAAATATGTATTTTAAAACATTTCTAAATAGTTATGAATACATGTTTTGTTAATTTTATAATTTAATTTCCTTAAGTATATTTCATATTTTATTACTTATAATTAATGAAATGGATTTACAAGTTAAAATAATTTAATACAATCCCTAACTATATTACGTATTTATGCATATTTCTGATTTTTTACTTAAGAGTATGAGTTTAGACATTTTTAAAATAAATTTTCCTAATGAGTAAGCACTGTAGCAATTTTTTTTTTTTTGTGAACTTGGCTCGTGAACAACGGAAAAATGTGTTACCACACTCTTATGGAACTAACAATAATTATGTTATTAACTTCAATAAATTTATTTTGAGCTCGTAATATTGAAATAATCCATACTATATTAGACATGAAAAATTTTATAATTTATCATATTTTATAAAATTTGTTTACACCATTTGTAGTACAAAATTTTTAAATGAATGCAATAATGTTTAAAATTGTCATTAGTCGAATGCTGAAATCATAATAATAATATATTTTACCTTTCACATTTTTAAACTTTGAAAATCAACGTCACATGGATAAATTTATATATAGTAGTAATAATTTTTAGACTATTTTTAAAAGTTAGATCAAGTAAAAAAAAAAAAATTAACATGTAACACTGGTTTAATAGGTATGTATTATAGTTAAATGCAATCATTAACTTTTAAAAGTATAAAAAAATGTATGCACTTTTATAACAATTTTGATGGTATGTACATCAAAGATAATTCCAAGTTTTTTATGTTGTTTTTTATAAAGTAGTTTTTTTTTATGTTGTTAATCAAATACAAATGCATCCAACCTTCATTAGAAAATTAATAGCATAACATCTAAAAATATTTTAATAAAATATTAATGTGCATAACGATCTTTAGTCTTTTTTTTTGTGCTTCGAAAGAACCCCATAGGGAGACTATCTCACTATTTGGACATAAGTATCATGCTCATCAGCATGAAGAAGATCCAGCAAAGCCATTGACAAAAATAAATAAAATGATATTATAAAAATGATAAATAAATAATTAAATACATAAAGCTAAGAAATAAATAACTACCATTATTTTTAAAATAATATTCAGGTTGTTGCTCGTTGATTCTATTCTGTTAGAAAAATAAATAAGTATCTCTGACTCATAATTATCACTCTAAAATTTATTAATTCATTAATAAATCTAAAACATTTAATTTGAAATAGTTAAATAAGATATCTTAACCAACATTGCAAAATAAAATTTAGTGTGCCAAATATTCATTCACATTAATAACGATTCAATATTGATATTAATATTTATTAATAAGACAATTACAATTTATTTAATTTTATGATATTATTATTTATTAATAAGACCATTACAATTTATTTTGTATTACGAAAACTATTCTAACACAGGTGACATGCTTACTATTTTAAATTAACACTCAAACAACTTTTTTTTAAAGAAACCAATATAATACCACAATTAGTTCATTGTCGTTATTTTAGAACTTCATTTTTTTAGTTTTTATTTTTTCATTGCAAATAAACTTTGGCCATTACAAATTTTCTATAACTTAATGAAAATTAGCGTGAAAATTTAAATATTTTGTTTTTTGAAAAACAAAGTTCTAATTTCTTTTATGACAACATGTATATATTTAATTTTCTAATCTTATAACAATTTAGGACAAAGTATATATATATATATATATATATATAAGTTTTTTGATTTTTTTCAGATTACCAGGGTGTTTGGCAAATGGTTGATAGTTGATAGTTTATTAAGTTAGCTAATAATTGATAGTTGATTGAGTTAGCTAGTTTGACCAGCTGATTGTATGTAAAATGACTTATAAGGACATAAACTTATTGTCCTAATTTATTAACTCTTAAATTACTTGTATAATTTTTATTTAATAATAATAATATATAGTTATTATTATTATTATTATTATTATTATTATTATTATTATTATTATTATTAAGAAATCAAAAAGAAAGAAAAACATTATTATTGTTGTTACGGACAAAAAAGCGGGGAGGGGGGACCAAGGCAGATGAACAACAACAAGAGATATATAAATGTTAGGGATGACAAGTGAAATGATCGTTTCATAATTAAGGCCAATCAGCTAACCAAAAATTCTAGTCTTTCTTAACTTTTTGATTTTGGCTTATTGTCTCAATAAACTAATGTAACAAGTCATTTTACCAATTTGTTCACCACACGTACACTTCATGCACAAGAAGTTTTTATCACCACGGATTGGATTCTCAATTGAATTCAAATATAATTTTAGAGGTTAAGAATTAGTGTAACGAGACTTAAAAATTACACTCCAAAAATGTTTATGATTACACTCTAATTGCGCTGCTGATTAAATTTTATCCACTAGCCTAAAATATAGATCATTTGAATTGTTATTTTGAAGGCTAAAGTGTCATCTAGCACCATGAACTATATTTAATTATTCATGCCGCTACCTGAATTTTCATATTTGTATAAATGGAGCCACAAACCAAAAAAAAAAAAAAACCGCCTAGAACTTTTAGCAGGTGATACACTCTCATTTGTACCTATTTTAATTGTGTTTTTATGTATGTTTTATAGTTATTTGTGTGTTAAAATGTTGTCTCCAATGTTTATTTCCTTGTTATTTTATTTAAAGTGGTATAATGCTTGGTTTGAGTGTCTTTGATGTGTTTAGTGGTGCATTATAACCATTTTGGAGCAAAAAAGCCAATGCAAAGGAACCAAAAATGTTGGAGAGCCAAAAATCAGTTCAGAGTACTATTCACCGCGGATTCTCGCCGCGGCGAGCCTATTCTCGCCATGGCGAGAGTACTGTTCACCGGACTCTCGCCGCGGCGAGAATCATTCTCGCCATGGCGAGAGTCCCAATTTTTGGGCAGTAACATTCTCGCCGCGGCGAGAATCATTCTCGCCGCGGCGAAAGTCCCAGAATCTGGACAGCGGATTCAGCGCAGAAATTCCCATTTTGTCCCTGATTTGGATCCCACTATATAATGCTTCATTTCTCTCCAAACCCTAGAGTTGGCTGCTGGTTCTTGTCAGAAAAAGAAGAAAAAGAACAAGGAAAAGAAGCTTCATCATCTCCAAAAGCCAAAGAAGAAATCATCACAACTTTTGAAAAGGAGATCAAAGAAAAGAGCTTGGAGGCATCATTTGGGAGAATATCTTCCTTTCTCTTTTCTATTTTGAACTTTATTGAATATTTGTTGGATCTATTTTAGCCATGTTAGGCTAAACTTTCTTTTGGGATTTTTGGGTATAAAAGTGTTTATGAACCTATGTGCCTAGTTCTTATTTTGTTTGAATGAAATATCTATTTGGGTTTATTGCTTGTGTTGCAATTGTGATTTATGTTATTGATACTTGTAATTAGATGCATATGATTGCTTGTACCCTTGCTAGATTTGTCTATGAATCAAAGAGCACCTGCAATTGCACTTGACTATTGTACCTCGAGAGAGGACAATTTGGTTAAGGGATATATTGTGAATAGCTCACGAGAGTGAGTATTCCAATTGTGAATAGCCCACGAGAGTGGGTATTCCATTTATTGCTTAGTTCCGATTTTAGATTGTGAGTAGCTCACGAGAGTGAGTATTCCAGTTACCGTATTTTGGGTTTGAGTTACGAGAGTAACATTTCCCTTTTAGATGGCAATTCTCCACACTTGTTTAACCCAAATAATTATTTCACTTTAGATTGGCACTAGGTGATTAAACACTTCAACTCCCAAAATTTAGATTGGCACTAGGTGATTAAACACTTCAACTCCCAAAAGTCCCGTTTTTACCTCTTTGAATACAAAAACCCGTTTGCCTTGTTTTAATTATCTTGTTTGCATATTCATAGATAATCATCCATTGTTAACGTAGGAATAGCTTCTTGCGAATATAATTAGTAACTAGTGCTTGATNTTGGCACTAGGTGATTAAACACTTCAACTCCCAAAAATCCCGTTTTTACCTCTTTGAATACAAAAACCCGTTTGCCTTGTTTTAATTATCTTGTTTGCATATTCATAGATAATCATCCATTGTTAACGTAGGAATAGCTTCTTGCGAATATAATTAGTAACTAGTGCTTGATACCCCACTTCCCTGTGGTTCGATAACCCCG